>NC_059207.1:25534819-25901274 GCF_020615455.1 Coregonus clupeaformis
TTCTTGTTCTGAGAAATGAAGGCTATTCCATGCGAGAAATTGCCAAGAAACTAAAGATCTCGTACAACGCTGTGTACTACTCCCTTCACAGAACAGCACAAACTGGCCCTAACCAGAATAGAAAGAGGAGTGGGAGGCCCCGGTGCACAACTGACCAAGAGGACAAATACATTAGAGTGTCTAGTTTGAGAAACAGACATCTCATAGGTCCTCAACTGGCAGCTTCATTAAATAGTACCCGCAAAACACCAGCCTCAACGTCAACAGTGAAGAGGCGACTCTGTGATGCTGACCTTCTAGGCAGAGTTGCAAAGAAAAAGCCATATCTCAGACTGGCCAATAAAAAGAAAACATTAAGATTGGCAAAAGAACACAGACACTGGACAGAGGAAGAGAAGTTTGAGGTGTTCGGATCACAAAGAAGAACATTTGTAAGACGCAGACAAAATGAAAAGATGCTGGCGGAGTGCTTGATGCCATCTGTCAAGAATGGTGGAGGCAATGTGATGGTCTGGGGGTGCTTTGGTGGTGGTAAAGTGGAAGATTTGTACAGGGTAAAAGGGATCTTGAAGAAGGAAGGCTATCACTCCATTCTGCAACGCCATGCCATATCCTGTGGACGGCGATTGATTGGAGCCAATTTCCTCATTCAACAGGACAATGACCCAAAGCACAGCTCCAAACTATGCAATAACTATTTAGGGAAGAAGCAGTCAGCTGGTATTCTGTCTATAATGGAGTGGCCAGCACAGTCACCGGATCTCAACCTTATTGAGCTGTTGTGGGAGCAGCTTGACCGTATGGTACATAAGAAGCGCCCATCAAGCCAATCCAACTTGTGGGAGGTGCTTCAGGAAGCATGGGGTGAAATCTCTTCAGATTACCTCAACAAATTGACAACTAGAATGCCAAAGGTCGGCAAGGCTGTAATTGCTGCAAATGGAGGATTATTTGACGAAAGCAAAGTTTGAAAGACACAATTATTATTCTATAAGAAATGTTTTTATTTTTTGTAACATCTTTACAAACATATATATATATATATATATATATATATATATACACATATATATACACATATATACACACACACATATATATATATATATATATATATATATACACATGTATATATATATATATATATATATATATATATATATATATACACACATATATACACATATATACACATATATATATATATATATATATATATATATATATATATATATATATATATATATATATATACATACACATACTTACACATATACATACACATATACATACACATATACATATCCTTTTTAAAAATATATTTCCCTTTACTACTTTCCAAACCCACCACCCCTTCCCTAATTGGAGTAAACTAGTGAACAACAATGCTTAGGCCTCTACTTCCAGGTTATACATACTATATACATTTTATGGACACACTTAATTTTACAATAATTTTATTTTGTTTGTTTTTACTCCGGAACTTCCTCTACCCTCAACCTCTCCGATCATTTTCATGATGTCCATCCGGCTTGCTTCTATATGCAATATCTTTCTAACTGTGCTCTTTCACAAAAGCTCTCAACCTATAACCTGTAGACTTATTATAGACACAGTATGCTTTGCATTAGTTATCTTGTTGTTATTAATTCTTGTTAGTTGTTTATTTCTAACCTTGTCAAGGACTACATTTCCTATGCATTTTGCTATATTTCCTATTTAAACTCATTTCATGTATGTTTTCATGGAAAACAAGGTCATTTCTAAGTGACCCCAAACTTTTGAACTGTAGTGCTGCTTATGAGAGCATTTCACACTTCTTGTGGATTATAATTAGATTTTAACACTCGTATGAATTTCCTGCTTAATATAATGTTTGTGTCATCATCACAAATAAACTAGTAAAATGGCTCTTTGGCTAGCTTTTGCTAAAGCCTATATCTATGAGCGTTAGCATTCTAGCTAACAACTGCTGCATCCAAAATAGTTATTTTGCAAAGATCACAACCAAATATAATCTTAGCGACTGTTCAAGCAAGAATCAAAACATCATTGTAAGCGTATGATAACCCCAAAAAGTTATTTTGCTTAGAAGTAATAAAAAATGTAAATCTAGGCTATGTTGAATAGGCGCAGAACGTGATGGCTTTCTTACTGCCGCCAAGAGTCACGCGCATCTGTGCATGACGTCAGTGTGCCATGTACTGGAAAGGGGTCTATACTGACTCTAATAAAAACTAATATTGCACTGTCCAAAAATGTCTGAATATTGGTCTTCAATCGTTTGGCCGCTTGTTTCATCATTTGATTCACGTCTAGTGCGATTGAAGCAAAAACAATAGCTAAAGTTAGTGAGCTAGCTAGCTAACCTTAGCAAACTTTTGGCTATCTCTAATGGTAGCTACATCAACTGGCAAAAGCTTGCTGTTGATACACACAACAGCTGTTAAATACTGCTACCTGACAGATAGCTAGAGGCTAGAGCTGAACTGGCTGTGGTAGTTACTAGCTAGCTCTTTCACTTCAGACAGAACTTCAGTCGAGAGGGAAGAAGCATTAGCTAACGTTACATGTCAGTTACACTACTAGCTCAGCACTGGGAAGATTTTTTTTTGTTGCTGTTAAGTCAAACAGCAGCAACATCAGTCAAATAAAGAGAAGCCAGTTCCTGCTCTGCTTGCTTTTACAACTTAGAGAAAAAGCACAACGCACACACACAACAGCTGCCTCTGTGTTTGCACGCTCTGTGGTGTCCGTGCAGTCCTAAATCCAGCCGGCTGAAACTACCAAACCGCTCTTAGGCATCCTCATGGTACTAAAGCACACCATTGGCACTTTTTGCATCACAGTGCAATGATAAAACTGCAATTTCAAAATGTGGGGGGGGTCATGTCCCCCCATCCCCGGTGAAAGTGTGGGTGTTTGTGTAGGGAGGTATGTTTTAATTTCCTGCGCTTTGGAGGGAAACCTCTGTTCCACATCCTCCATCTCTCCAGGGTAATAAAAACAAAAACATTGCGCTTTTGTGCAATTTTCACAAGTATGTGGTCAATTTTCACAACGTTTAGTACAATACTCGAAAACAGATGAGCTAGCTAGCTCAAAAAGGCAGTTGTTTGAAAACTCTAAGCACATTTTCAATTGACTAAGTACAACACACAAAATCATACAGTCATTTATTCATCCAGAAATACATGTTTCACATTGCAATACATGTTAATATAAAGTCATTGCTTTTCACAATACAATGCTCACATTATTGATATGATTTAATTCTTATTTGTTAAAATACATTTTGCATGTCTGACTACCTCCAGAGGTGGGCGTGATGATCTGATCACAATCAGATCACAATGTGTCTTTTGACACCTGTCTAAAAATGTGGGCACATTCAGAATGTGGACAAGATCAGAAGTTAGAACCAGATATAAACGGGGCTAGTGAGTCCACACATTTTTGTATATGACCCCAGTTGGAATCGAACCCACCACTCTGGTGTTGCTAGTGCCATGCTCTTACTAACTGAGCCACACAGGACCACTATAATACATAATTACAATGCAATACTGTAAAGTACAATACATGAATACAATACAGGTGGAAGGTGTATGATTGCCATACCCATGAGCGTGGCACCCTCCTCCAGGCCATGGATGAGACATGCAGTAACATCAATCCATATCTATGTCAGGCTTGGATTTGCAATGCCAAAAGGGTTTTCCCCAGGTGCATAACAATGACGACATTGACTGCGATGCCTATGAGAATCGATGGCCAAATGCTCAAGACAGTCTTGATGCAAACTAGTGCCTGCTTTCTTTCATTAATTGAATTTGTTTCATTTGATGACAGTACACCTACATGTATGTTGTAAATGTATCGGAACATATATACTTTTTTTATCAATAGTTGTGAAAGATTTCTTCAATGATCCCAACTTTGAATCACACATGGGATGGAAATTATGGAACTGTTATGTGACATTTTATATGGGTCAATTTTGATGGGAAAGCAGTGTAATGTACCGTAATTTACAGTACTGTAGCATATTACATTCAAAGGGCAATTTAGAAAACATGTATCTTGCATTTTTTGCTATTGGATTAACTGGTTGTTAAAACAACTAAATTGAGAAGATATCAGTATGTTGTCTTTTGGTGATTAAATCAATGTTGTTATGGTATTTAACAGCATACTTGGAGCAATGGTTGTGTGGTGAAAGATGTCTCCAAACAAAATGAATGCACATTCAAATGTTTTGAATATAAGACTTGCTGCCTTACAAGTGTTACAAGTTTTGAAAATTCACCAAGCACATACAGTTGAAGTCGAAAGTTTAAATACACTCGGTTAGGACATCTACTTTGTGCATGACACAAGTAATCTTTCCAACAAATGTTTACAGAAAGATTATTTCACTTATAATTCACTGTATCACAATTCCAGTGGGTCAGAAGTTTACATACACTAAGTTGACTGTGCTTTTAAACAGCTTGGAAAATTCCAGAAAATGATGTCATGGCTTTAGAAGCTTCTGATAGGCTATTTGACATCATTTGAGTCAATTGGAGGTGTACCTGTGGATGTGACTCTTTGCTTGACATCATTGGAAAATCAAAATAAATCAGCCAAGACCTCAGAAATAGAATTGTAGACCTCCACAAGTCTGGTTCATCCTTGGGAGCAATTTCCAAACGCATGAAGGTACCACGTTCATCTGTACAAACAATAGTACACAAGCATAAACACCATGGGACCACACAGCCGTCATTCTGCTCAGGAAGGAGACATGTTCTGTCTCCTAGAGATGAACGTACTTTGGTGCGAAAAGTGCAAATCAATCCCATAACAACAGCAAATGACCTTGTGAAGATGCTGGAGGAAACAAGTACAAAAGTATCTATATCCACAGTAAAATGAGTCCTGTATCGACATAACCTGAAAGGCCGCTCAGCAAGGAAGAAGCCACTGCTCCAAAACCGCCATAAAAAAGCCAGACTACGGTTTGCAACTGCACATGGGGACAAGATCGTACTTTTTGGAGAAATGTCCTCTGTTCTGATTAAACAAAAATAGAACTGTTTGGCCATAATGACCATCGTTATGTTTGTGGGGTGCATTGCTGCAGGAGGGACTGGTGCACTTCACAAAATAGATGGCATCATGAGGAAGGAAAATGATGTGGATATATTGAAGCAACATCTCAAGACATCAGTCATGAAGTTAAAGCTTGGTCGCAAATGGTCTTCCAAATGGACAATGACCCCAAGCATACTTCCAAAGTTGTGGCAAAATGGCTTAAGGACAACAAAGTCAAGGTATTGGAGTGGCCATCACAAAGCCCTGACCTCAATCCTATAGACAATTTGTGGGCAGAACTGAAAAAGCGTGTGCGAGCAAGAAGGCCTACAATCCTGTCTCAGTTACACCAGCTCTGTCAAGAGGAATGGGCCAAAATTCACCTAACTTATTGTGGGAAGCTTGTGGAAGGCTACCCGAAATGTTTGACCCGAGATAAACAATTTAAAGGCAATGCTACCAAATACTAATTGAGTGTATGTAAACTTCTGACCCACTGGGAATGTGATGAAATAAAAAAAGCTGAAATAAATAATTCACTCTACTATTATTCTGACATTTCACATTCTTAAAATAAAGTGGTGATTCTAACTGACCTAAGACAGGGCATTTTTACTAGGATTAAATGTTAGTAATTGTGAAAAACAGAGTTGAAATGTATTTGGCTAAGGTGTATGTAAACTTCCGACTTCAACTGTACTTGTGAAAATAGTGTGTGTGTGCGTGCGTGTGTGTGTGGTGTGGCTGCATTGGGCCTTTAACCGTTACATTCTAAATCCACTGGATTTATTCCTGTTTGTGTGTGTGTGTGTGTGTGTGTGTGGAAAAGCAGCTACTGTCATAACAGACCTCACCACTTTAGATGCACATAATGCAATAGCAACAGGACTTAAAGGATCAGTGCAGTCAAAAACGTGATTTTCCTGTGTTTTATATATATTTCCACATATTGGTTGGAATAATACTGTGAAATTGTAAAAATTATGATAATGCTGTTTTAGTGTGCGAGCTGTTTGAAAATACGCCTGAAATTTCAGCCTGATTTGGTGGGATGGAGTTTTGGCCTGCCTGGTGACATCACCAGGCGGTATAAGGCCTAGATTCAATCAGAAGTGTTAACCGGCAACAGCCAACACTCGCATAGCTGATGTTTTGGCGGTGTCGTAGGTGTACCTGCGTTGGAGCTGTGAAATCGGTGAGCAGCTGCTCTTGATCATTGTCACGAAGCCACACCCGTCCCACTCATGGTAGAAGTTCCGAATGAGAGAGTGTAGGCTATATAGAAATAATGATGCTCAAATTGAAAATCATTAAATTAAATATTGAAGATTTCTATCAGCCTAATCGAGGTGTAGATTACATCTCACATTCCAGTGTTCAAACTTGTAAACAAGGCTCCATGGGATTTCTCTTAATGCGACTCTTACAGCCAATGGCAATGTCCGCTTTAGGTATATGCCAGGAGCCGCTTGTGGATTTGACAGATCTAATGCAGTTCCACCTCTGACACCGCCAAAACAAACCACAATGCGGATGTCAAGCAGATCTGATTGAATAGAGCCCTAAGTAAATAGACCAATAACAAATAGAGTTTCAAATGTATCTGCCACTAACAGCTAGTTTTGAGGTTACATATTCCTCCCATTAGGCTCGTCCAATTAGGCCCCTCACTCAGAACACTCCCAGACAGTACTAGAAAAGTTATTGCTTGAGAAATTGCTTTTTGCTAAGAACCTATAATTTTTTATTTTCGACCATTTTCAATGAAAACAATCACAGTAAGGTACTTAATTATTACCAAGATAAAAAACAGCTGCATTGGGCCTTTAGCCGTTACATTCTAAACCCAATAGATGTATTCCTGCCTGACACATTACACTACTGGAAGGTAGAAATGGACTGGCCATAGGGGAGTTCTGGCTGATCCATCTTTAGCTCAGTTGGTCTTTCTAAATTGCGGGTTTTGCGCAGAATTATATTTATGATAATGATAAGAAATTATGATAATGATCAAAATGGGCCATTGTGAGGGCTTTGAGAAAAAATGGCCTGGTGGAAGTTTTTGACATTGATTCTCCTGACAAATAAAATAAGTTTTACAGACATCAGCAGATAGATACATTCATATGTAAACATATCAACAACTATCTTACGTCAACACGCAGTTTCTGTAAGAAAAATGTATACATGTTATTTAATCCGTATCGCTGAAGTGTTACAGATTGCACGCTAGAAATGTTAAGGTAATTTACGATTGACACAAGCAGCGTTTACCGTGAATGTAGTCTCCGCTAACGCAGGAACATTGCCTTTCAATTTCAATCTCGCTGTAATGCTGAACTTTCACGACACGGATTGAATAGAGCCCATAGTCTAGCTGTTATAGTATGCATGGGGCTGTACATACAGTGCCTTCAGAAAGTATTCACACCCCTTGACCTTTTCCACATTTTGTTACAGCCTGAATTTAAAATAGATTAAATTGAGATTTTGTGTCACTGGCCTATACACAATACCCCATAATGTCAAAGTGGAATTGTGTTTTTAGACATTTTCATAAACTAATTGAAGCTGAAATGTCTTTAGTCAATAAGTATTCAACCTCCTGCCTCTCCTCCCCCATCTGATAGTGGAGTCGAAGGAGCACAGCAAGAGGAGCATGGCAATCAACGATGGTCGCATGTCAAAAGCCGTGGACGCCGAAGACAGCGACCTGTTGCAAAGCAGCCTACGCTCCCAACGAGAGGCCCGGAGCGGATACAAACGACGAATAGTTTCGCCGCGCTGGAGCCTGATCTACCTGTATCTGCGGCCGCTGTGCCTACTCCTACTCCTTCCCCTACGATTTCGAAGTCGAAGTCGGCAACCTTCCGTCCCTGCTCTGGATCGAGCGGGGCTTCTCCATCTGTCGGAGGCCTGCACCATCCAGTGAAATGTGGGAGTGGGCGCATTTCCTCGTCCTTCTCGCCAGCCATGATTTTGGGCAGCTCCATGGTAAGAAATGTGACTGTTCCTGGTGCAAAAACAATGTCCTATCCCGGAGCTCCCAAATGTACTATGCCAGGACATGGACATCGATTCTATCGTAGTCCATGTGGGTTTTAATGACATTATGAAGGGCAGCTTTGAACAGTTGAAACTGGATTTCAAAGAGCTGATTGACTCTCTGCTAGACACCAATAAAATACCCATCATATCTGGCCCTGTGCCCTCTCTGAATCGTGGCATTGAACGCTTTAGCAGGATTCTTTCTCTTCACAACTGGCTACGTAATTATTCCAGCTCAATGGGTGTAACTTTTGTTGACAATTTTGATACCTTTTGGAAACAAAACACGTTTTATAAGGAGGATGGGATCCACCCAAGTCATTTGGGATCCTGGATCCTTTCACAGCATTATAAGGCTGCGTTGAGACAATGACTTATCAATGACCCAAGCCCAGCTCAGTTAATCCCTACCATTGCGTCGCTGAGTCATCATAATGCTTTAGCAAATGTACATTATACAAGCGGCATTGGTAGACACCACGTAAGTAACCTAATTTATGTCCCTCTAACTGCCCTGAATGCCTCTGCTGATCCTACAACTATTGTATGCAGCAATCATGTGTCTATGAACCAGACTTATGCTGTTAGCACTGAGGTGGTGTGCCCTAGTAGGAAGTCCACGTTGTGGAGCTCACCCTGCACTAACATAAATAACATGAGAGTTTCTAGTTCTGATAAGCTTCCCAGTAAAGCAATGAAAACAAGCAAGCATCCCAGAAAAGTGATGAAAATAGCCCACGTTAACAAATGTAGTTCATTAAATTAATAACTTGCTAGTAACAAATTACTTTCATTTTTTGACTAACTCTGGAACTCACTTAGACAATACCTTTGATGATACAGTGGTAGCAATACAAATGTATAAAATATACAGAAAATACAAATATGCCAGTGGTCGGGATGTTGCTGTTTATATTCTGAACCACATTCCTTTAAAGATTAGAGAGGATCTCATGTTAAATACTGTTGAAGTAATATGGTTACAGCTTCATTTGCCTCACCTAAAGCCTGTTCTTCTGGGAATCTGCTATAGACCACCAAGTCCTAACAGTCAGTATCTGGATAACATGTGTGAAATGCTTGATAATGTATGTGATATCAACAGAGAGGTATATTTTCTGGTAGATTTCAATATTGACTGGCTTTCATCAAGCTACCCATTCAAGAAATGCAGCAACAAATGCAGACACTACACATCCAAGGATATCTGACCAAATTATGAAAGACAAGAATTGTAATTTTTAAACCCGTAAAGTGAGTGTGGAAGAGGTGAAAAAATTATTGTTGTTTATCAACAATGACAAGCCATCGGGGTCTGACAACTTGGATGGAAAATTACTGAGGATAATAGCGGATGATATTGCCACTCGTATTTGCCATATCTTAAATTTAAGTGTATGCCCTCAGGCCTGGAGGGAAGCAAACGTCATTCCGCTACTTAAGAATAGTAAAGCCCCCTTTACTGGCTCAAATAGCTGACCAATCAGCCTTGTTACCAACCCTTAGTAAGGTTTTGGAAAAAAATGGTGTTTGACCAGATACAATGCTATTTTAGAGTAAACAAATTGACAACTGACTTTCAGCATGCTTATAAGGAAGGACATTCAACAAGCACAGCACTTACACAAATGACAGAAATTGATGATAAAAAGATTGTGGGGGCTGTTTTGTTAGACTTCAGTGCGGCTTTTGACATTATCGAACATAGTCTGCGGCTGGAAAAAACGTATATGTTATGGCTTTACACCCCCTGCTATATTGTGGATAAAGAGTTATCTGTCTAACCGAACACAGAGGGTGTTCTTTAATGGAAGCCTCTCCAACATAATCCAGGTTGAATCAGGAATTCTGCAGGGCAGCTGTCTAGGCCCCTTACTTTTTTCAATCTTTACTAACAACATGCCACTGGCTTTGAGTAAAGACAGTGTGTCTCTGTGTGCGGATGACTCAACGCTATACACGTCAGCTACTACAGCAACTGAAATGACTGCAACACTTAACAAAGAGCTGCAGTTAGTTTCAGAATGGGTGGCAAGGAATATGTTAGTCCTAAATATTTAAAAAACTAAAAGCATTGTATTTGGGACAAATCATTCACTAAACCCTAAACCTCAACTATATCTTGTAATGAATCATGTGGAAATTGAGCAAGTTGAGGTAACTAAACTGCTTGGAGTAACCCTGGATTGTAAACTGTCATGGTCAAAACATATTGATACAACAGTAGCTAAAATGGGGAGAAGTATCTCCATAATAAAGTGCTGCTCTACCTTCTTAACAGCACTATCAACAAGGCAGGTCCTTCAGGCTCTATTTTTGTCGCACCTGGACTACTGTTCAGTCGTGTGGTCAGGTGCCACAAAGAGGGAATTAGGAACATTTCAGTTGGCTCAGAACAGGGCAGCACAGCTGGCACTTGGATGTACACAGAGAGCAAACATGAATCATATGCATGTCAATCTCTCCTGGCCAAAGTAGCGGAGAGATTGACTTCATCACTACTTGCATTTGTGAGAGGTTTTGACATGTTGAAAGCACCGAGCTGTCTGTTTAAACGACTAGCACACAGCTCAGACACCCATGCATACCCCACAATACATTACACCAGAGGTCTCTTCACAGTCCCCAAGTCCAGAACAGACTGTGGGAGGCGCATAGTACTACATAGAGCCATGACTACATGGAACTATATTCCACATCAGGTAACTGATGCAAGCAGTATAATCTTTTTTTAAAAACAGATACAAATACACCTTATGGAACAGCAGGGACTGTGAAGCAACACAAACATAGGCACAGACACATGCATAAACACACCATAACATACGCACTATACACACATGTACACATGGATTTTGTGTTGTAGATATGTGGTACTGGAATATCGGCCTGAGGCCACACACTTAGTGTGTTGTGAATTCTGTAATGAATGTATTGTAATGTTTTTAAAATTGTATAACTGCCTTAATTTTGCCGGACCCCAGGAAGAGTAGCTGCTTCCTTGGCAGCAGCTAATGAGGATCCATAATAAATACAAATACAAACACCTTCGTTATGACAAGCCTAACTAAGTTCAGGAATACATATTTGCGTAACAAGTCACATAATAAGTTGCATGGACACACTCTGTGTGCAATAATAGTAGTTAACATGCTTTTTTTATGACTACCTCATCTCTATACCCCACATATATAATTATCTGTAAGGTCGCTGAGTCGAGCAGTGAAATTCAAACACAGATTCAACCACAAAGACCAGGGAGGTTTTCCAATGCCTCGCAAAGAAGGGCACCTATTGATAGATGATTTAAAAAAAAGCAGACATTGAATATCCCTTTGAGCATGGTGAAGTTATTAATTACACTTTGGACGGTGTTTCAATACACCCAGTCAATAAAACGATACAGGCCAGAGAGGAAGGAAACTGCTCAGGGATTTCACCATGAGGCCAATGAGCACAGGCAAAATTATAGAGGAAAACACATTTCAGTCTGCTTTCCAACAGACACTGGGAGACAAATTCACCTTTCAGCAGGACAATAACCTAAAACACAAGGCCAAATATGCACTGGAGTTGCTTACCAAGATGACATTGAATGTTCCTGCGTGGCCTAGTTACAGTTTTGACTTAAATCGGCTTGATAATCAATGGCAAGACTTGAAAATGGCTATCTATCAATGATCAACAACCAACTTGACAGAGCTTGAAGAATTCTAAAAAGAATAATGTGTAAATATTTTACAATCCAGGTGTGCAAAGCTCTTAGAGACTTACCCAGAAAGAGTCACAGCTGTAATCGCTGCCAAAGGTGATTCTAACATGTATTGACTCAGGTGGTTGAAGACTTATGTATTCAAGATATATTCGTGTTTTTTTTTTCTTATTTTTTTCCACAAATGTTAGATTTTTTTTCTCTCACTTTGACATTACAGAGTATTTTGTGTAGATCGTTGTAAAAAATAAACAAAAAAATATAAAAATGTTCTCAAATTGAAACATAACAAAATGTGGAAAAAAGTGAAGGGGAGTGAATACTTTCTTAAGGCACTACACAGTATGTTTATGTGTGTGCTGTTGCCCTCTGTACATACAAAGGGGATAATCACTGATAATCAGGATCAATTTTAGGAAGGTGTTCCTAATGTTTGGTATACTCAGTGTATGTGCTCACATGCAGCTCTGGTCAGTTGTGCGTGCGTGTGAGTGTAATCTGGGCTGCAGTGGTCAGGCTGTGTGTGTGCCCAATCCTACACACACATGCAGTAGGCATCTTAATCTGTTCAGAGACTTACCCAGGTAGCCCTAAGCCCAGTACATTCACAGACAAGTGACTTACTGTCCCGCTTAGAAAACAAAAGAGGGAAAGAGCAATTCACAGAGTAGATTCATTTCAATAGAGTGGGGAGATACCTTAATGGGGAGTAGGGATTATGGAGATATAAGAAGAGCAGGAGGAAAAAAGAAAAAAGAAGTGGCATGTACAGCATATCCGTGTTAGAGAAGGAGATGGAGGAAGTGGAAAAAAGAGAGGAAAGATGTTTGTGGTGAATGCGAAAGAGCAGTAGAGAGGGGGATAGGAAGATAAGAGAAGGTAAAGTGTTGCAGAGTGTCACTGAAGAATAGGATCACTTGTAGATTATCTTGTTTCCATGTTAGTTGCAAGTGACCCAGTTGGTTTAAGCATATTGCTTTTGATTGGGTTATGCCACTGCTTTACGGGGACGGATCATGGGCTGGGTGAGGCCTGGTATGAGATGAAGAGGGATTACAGCAGTGGTCACCAACACTAGTCCCTGAGAGGTACAGTACAGTACAGGGTGGGCAGGCTTTTGCTCCAGCCCAGTGCTAACACAGCGGACCAACTCTGGTTCTCGAGGAATCAGTGTTCGCTGGTTTTCCTTTCCTTGTCTTCTAATCAGATACTGATTAATTGATCACCTAGGTAACCAGGTGTGATCAACTGACTGATCAGTTCAGCATTTAGGAGAAACCGTCAGGGTTTCTCCATGAATCTCCAGACTCTTGAGGAAGTGTACAGTATCAACTGTTATAGGCCAATTTCTATTTTGCCCTGTTTATCAAAAGTGTTGGAAAAGCTTGTCATTATTCAGCTGACTGGCTTATTGATGTCTATAGTATTCTCTCTGGTATGCAATCTTGTTTCCGCTCAGGTTATGGATGTGTCACTGCAACCTTAAAGGTCCTAAATGATGTCACCATTGCCCTTGAGTCTAAGCAATGTTGTGCTGCTATTTTTATTGACTTGGCCAAAGCTTTTGATACGGTAGACCATTCCATCCTTGTCGGCCGGCTAAAGAGTATTGGTGTCTCTGAGGGGTCTTTGGCCTGGTTTGCTAACTACCTCTCTCAAAGAGTGCAATGTATACAGTCAGAACATCTGCTATCTCAGCCACTGCCTGTCACCAAGGGAGTACACCAAGACTCATTCCTAGGCCCCACGCTCTTCTCAATTTACATCAACAATAAAGCTCAGGCAGTAGGAAGCTCTCTCATCCATTTATATGCAGATGATATAGTCTTATACTCAGCTGGCCCCTCCCCAGATTTTGTTTTAAACACTCTACAACAAAGCTTTCTTAGTGTCCAACAAGCTTTCTCTGCCCGTAACCTTGTTCTGAACACCTCCAAAACAAAGGTAATGTGGTTTGGTAAGAAGAACGCCCCTCTCCCCACCGGTGTGATTATTACCCCCGAGGGTTTAGAGCTTGAAGTAGTCACCTCATACAAGTACTTGGGAGTATAGCTAGACGGTACACTGTCCTTCTCTCAGCACATATCAAAGCTGCAGGCTAAGGTTAAATCTAGACTTGGTTTCCTCTATCGTAATCGCTCCTCTTTCACCACAGCTGCCAAACTAACCCTGATTCAGATGACCATCCTACCCATGCTAGATTACGGAGATGTAATTTATAGATTGGCAGGTAAGGGTGCTCTCAAGCTTGTTCTTTACCATTCGGCCTTCAGATTTGCCACCAATGCTCCTTATAGGACATATCACTGCACTCTATACTCCTCTGTAAACTGGTCATCTCTGTATACCCGTTGCAAGACCCACTGGTTGATGCTTTTTTACAAAATCCCTCTTAGGCCTTACTCCCCCCTATCTGAGATACCTATCGCAGCCATCATCCTTCACATATAACACCCGTTCTGCCAGTCATATTCTGTTAAAGGTTCCCAAAGCACACAAATCCCTGGGTCGCTCCGCTTTCCAGTTCGCTGCAGCTACCAACTTTTTCTTTATTTTTACCAAAAAAAATGTACATCGGAGAATAATAGTGAAGACATCAAAACTATGAAATAACACATATGGAATCATGTAGCTTAGTGGGTAAGAGCGTTGTGCCAGTAACTGAAAGGTCGCTGGTTCTAATCCCCGAGCCGACTAGGTGAAAAATCTGTCGATGTGCCCTTAAGCGAGGCGCTTAACCCTAATTACACCTGTAAGTCGCTCTGGATAAGAGCATCTGCTAAATGACTAAAATGTAAATGTAGTAACCATTAAAAATATAGATATATATTTTATATTAGAGCTTCTTCAAATAGCCACCGTTTGCCTTGATGACAGCTTTGCACACTCTTGCCATTCTCTCAACCAGCTTAATGAGGTAGTCACCTGGAATGCATTTCAATTAACAGGTGTGCCTTCTTAAAAGTTAATTTGTGGAATTTCTTTCCTTCTTAATGCGTTTGAGCCAATCAGTTGTGTTTTGACAAGGTAGGGGGGGTATACAGAAGATAGCCCAATTTGGTAAAAATCCAAGTCCGTATTATGGCAAGAACAGCTCAAATAAGCAAAGAGAAATGACAGTCCATCTTTACTTGAAGACATGAAGGTCAGTCAATACGGAAAATGTCAAGGACTTTGACTGTTTCTTCAAGTGCAGTCGCAAAAACCATCAAGCGCTATGATGAATCTGGATCTCATGAGGACCGCCACAGGAATGGAAAACCCAAAGTTACCTCTGCTGCAGAGGATAAGTTCATTAGAGTTAGCAGCCTCAGAGTTCAAGTCACAGACACATCTCAACATCAACTGTTCAGAGGGGTCTGTGTGAATCAGGCCTTCATGGTCGAATTTCTGCAAAGAAACCACTACTAAAGGACATCAATAAGAAGAGGAGACCTGCTTGGGCCAAGAAACACAAGCAATGGACGTTAGACTGGTGGAAATGTGTCCTTTGGTCTGGAGTCCAAATTGGAAATGTTGGTTCCAACCGCCATGTCTTTGTGAGACACGGTGTGGGTGAACAGATGATCTCCGCATGTGTAGTTCCCACCTTAAAGCATGGAGGAGGAGGTGTCATGGTGTGGGGGTGCTTTACTGGTGACAAGGCACACTTAACTAGCATGCCTACCACAGCATTCTGCAGCGATACGCCATCCCATCTGGTTTGGGCTTAGTGGGACTATCATTTGTTTTTCTACAGGACAATGACCCGACACACCTCCAGGCTATTTTACCAAGAAGGACAGTGATGGAGTGCTGCATCAGATGACCTGGCCTCCACAATGTCTTCACTATCATTGTACAATGTAGAAAAAAGTAAAAATTGAATGAGTAGGTGTGCCCAAACCTTTGACTGGTACTGTGTATATACAGTGAGAATCTAAAACAAAAATCCAGAAAATCACATTGTATGATTTTTAAGTAATTAATTTGCATTTTATTGCATGACATAAGTATTTGATACATCAGAAAAGCAGAACTTAATATTTGGTACAGAAACCTTTGTTTGCAATTACAGAGATCATACGTTTCCTGTAGGTCTTGACCAGGTTTGCACACACTGCAGCAGGGATTTTGGCCCACTCCTCCATACAGACCTTCTCCAGATCCTTCAGGTTTCGGGGCTGTCGCTGGGCAATACGGACTTTCAGCTCCCTCCAAAGATGTTCTATTGGGTTCAGGTCTGGAGACTGGCTAGGCCACTCCAGGACCTTGAGATGCTTCTTACGGAGCCACTCCTTAGTTGCCCTGGCTGTGTGTTTCGGGTCGTTGTCATGCTGGAAGACCCAGCCACGACCCATCTTCAATGCTCTTACTGAGGGAAGGAGGTTGTTGGCCAAGATCTCGCAATACATGGCCCCATCCATCCTCCCCTCAATACGGTGCAGTCGTCCTGTCCCCGTTGCAGAAAAGCATCCCCAAAGAATGATGTTTCATACTTCACAGTTGGGATGGTGTTCTTGGGGTTGTACTCATCCTTCTTCTTCCTCCAAACACGGCAAGTGGAGTTTACACCAAAAAGCTCTATTTTTGTCTCATCAGACCACATGACCTTCTCCCATTCCTCCCCTGGATCATCCAGATGGTCATTGGCAAACTTCAGATGGGCCTGGACATGCGCTGGCTTGAGCAGGATTTTAATCCATGACAGTGTAGTGTGTTACTAATGGTTTTCTTTGAGACTGTGGTCCCAGCTCTCTTCAGGTCATTGACCAGGTCCTGCCGTGTAGTTCTGGGCTGATCCCTCACCTTCCTCATGATCATTGATGCCCCACGTGGTGAGATCTTGCATGGAGCCCCAGACCGAGTGTGATTGACCGTCATCTTGAACTTCTTCCATTTTCTAATAATTGCGCCAACAGTTGTTGCCTTCTCACCAAGCTGCTTGCCTATTGTCCTGTAGCCCATCCCAGCCTTGTGCAGGTCTACAATTTTACACAGCTCTCTGGTCTTGGCCATTGTGGAGAGGTTGGAGTCTGTTTGATTGAGTGTGTGAACAGGTGTCTTTTATACAGGTAATGAGTTCAAACAGGTGCAGTTAATACAGGTAATGAGTGGAGAACAGGAGGGCTTCTTAAAGAAAAACTAACAGGTCTGTGAGAGCCGGAATTCTTACTATTTGGAAGGTGATCAAATACTTATGTCATGCAATAAAATGCAAATTAATTACCTGTATGGAAGCCCAGTGGGCTGTGTGTAGTTCCTGGTCACGTCTAATCCTCTTTATCTCCTTCTAGAGTTAGCACTGCAGATTTATTGCGCTGGGTAGACATGCTGCACTTAGACACAGATCTAGCATCAGTTTAACCTCCCTAAAGCCTATGCTTAACCATGCAGGGAAAAACACAAAACTGACCTTAGATCAGTGTCTTGCGACAAATTCACCCTATTTCTGCTGGCTTAGTGAAGGATAATGTGTGAGTTAGATTGTGGATTTAAGGGAGGGGTATATAGTTCAGTGCTGATGATTTTCGTCTTTGTCTTTTAGCTGGGGACAGATTTCAGAATCATCACAAGGACTGTGGAACAAGTCCAGGTCTCTCTTTATTTTTATTTTATTTTATTCAACCAGACTAATTTGGTTAAATAAAAAACCACAGATCTAGGATGAGACTACTCTGTGTAGAGTAAAACGGTTGAACAATATCTGAACCAGAATCAGTGGTAAAAATGGAAACTTCTGCCTACTTGCTAAGGATCATGGCTTTCCGTTGTAGACTCCTTTTAGCTAGATTATTGAATTATAACTTAATTCGGCGACAGGTAGCCTGGTGCGGCGGCAGGTAGCCTTGGGCCACTAACCGAAAGGTCGCTGGTTTGAATCCCTGAGCCGACTAGGTGAAAAAATCTGTTGCTGTGCCCTTAAGAAAGGCATTTAACCCTAATTGCTCCAGGGTAGCTGTCAATAATGGCTGATCCATGGCCATGACCTCACTATCTGAGGGTGTCTCAGGGGGAGTTGGTTATGCTAAAAACTAATTTCTCTCTCTGGGACATCTAACTGCTACTCTCTAACTTTCTCCCACCTTCCTTTCATTTGCTTCAATTCCACTCTTTCCCTTTCTTCCCCCCCACCTCACTCTTTCTCTCTCTCTCTCCCCCCTGCTCTCTTTAACATGCAGAGCTGGTTGGCCCGTTGCCATGGCAGTCCAGTGAAGTATTTATGCTGGTGAGAGAGAATGGGGCAGAGGAATTGTGAGTGTGTGTGTGTGTGTGTGTGTGTGAGAGAGAAAGAGAAAGAGAGAGAGAGAGAGAGAGAGAGAGAGAGAGAGAGAGAGAGAGAGAGAGAGAGAGAGAGAGAGGATATGTAGAACATGCTACTGATCCACCCTGCCTTTTTAGAAATCCTTCAATACACACACATGCATGTGCACACACACACACACACACACACACAGTCAGTCAGTTCCCCTGCACTCATATGATCATGCACATTTACACACTCAGATAGACTTACACACTCCCTGTCACATGCATGGGCACACAGACATACACACAATGGGGAGAGGAGCAGGTCAGCTGTAGAAGAATGCCAGTGGACAGGATAGTCCGCATTGGGCCCTGCAGACTGCACCGGTTCATGAGAGAATGGGTAAAAAATGGTTCTTAGGCTGTCCCTATAGGAGAACCCTTTGAACCCTTTTGGTTTCAGCTAGAACTAGTACAAGTTCTATAGCATCAACATGAAGCATTTAAAAGAAAAAGAACCATGGACCTCTGATAACAGCCAGGACCATTTCAGAATTATAGCTAGGGCTGTTGCGGTAACTGTATTACCGCCACACTGGCAGTCATGAGTCATGACAGCAGTCAAATTCCACGTGACCATTGAGTCACGGTAATATCCTCTTATGCACTCTGGACATGTGTTGGTAGTATCCAACTGGCTAACGACCGGCCAACTGGCTAACGACCGGCTAATGGCCTGGGACTCAGTGCTCTATTGTCCCTCTAACCACTCTGACATCAATGCAAATGCAATCAAATATCACATCAGAACAGTATCATGCTTTTAAAAGTCACTGTTAGGCTACATTTTACTGCATATGATGCATAAGAAAATGTCTTTGGTACATAATTTGTCTAGCCTATACATAATTTGTCTAGCCTATACAACTTCTGTTAATCGCCTTTGAGTGTGGACTGTATTATTATGCATACTGAATGGACTGGTTACCTTATGCTACGCTCCAAACTGTCTATCAATGAGTCTGGGAGATAACCTGTAGGCCTAGGTTGCTTCATTGATTGTGCAGGGCGGCTTACAGAGTTAGCCTAACAATTATAGTGAATTTGTATAATATTTTGAATAGCCTAGCAATAGGGAATTTTAATTAATGAATAGGCTTACCCATTACCTTTAGCTACAGAATATCTCACCACCATGTGTTTCCATCTCCTCCGCTCTCATTCCTTTCTCAAACGCGCAGAGATATGGGTGTCATCAGTTTCATTAAATATGTTTAGTTGTGAAAACATGTTACTATCAATTTCAGATTTCACTTGGCTTCCCAAATTAAGCACTGGGTAGCTGCAGGAATGTGGTTGGAGAGCCCATTACATACAGAGTTTGGGCAGAAAATCGCCTGTCTCCCAGCGAGAGGCTGCATGCTCTTCAAACAGTGGTTGATGAAGTGTTCTTATAAGCCCAGACATTTCTATATGCAATCCTGTTTGAAAGCAGAGTTTTGATGGTTGCCACTAAAAAGAGGAATATCTCATCTGCTGCTATATTTATTTCTCAGCTGCTCCACTATAAAGCCGGAGTAGCCTACCCACATGATTTAAAAAACAAACTGCGGGAAAGCGGCCTCCATTCACTATTTGAGTGCATACAGATTACATGTATTTTTTACCCCTACCCTGTTCCTGCTCATTTGGTAATGGGCCATTCTAAATTGAAACAATTTTTACATATTAGTAAAGACAAGATTAAATTGAGAATAGTCTGATGGGTGAAAATATGATCACTTGATGAGAGAACAGCGTGTGCAGCCTGAGGCAAGGAACAGAGTGCAAGCTTTTTTTGCGACTTTTTCAAATAATCAACAGCCTATAGTCGCATCATGCAGCCAATATACGTTTTGATTTCTGAGACATTCTAAGGTTTGTATCATTCACAACAAAATTTGCCAAATAACTCTAAATCTAGCATTTTGGACCTGTTTCAAATGATCACTTTTATCAACATAGCCACTTCATATGCGCACTCGCTCGGGAATGGGAAAAATATCCTTTCTATTTTATTAAACTTCAATTATATTATTCTTCCTATAAAATTATATAATATAACGAATTGGCACGGGACTTATAAGCATATCTTGTCAGCTAAATGAACAAGCCTACAGCCTATGGCATGGCGCACAGCCAGATAACATACAGTAGGCCAACTCATATTCGGTTCTTCTGAAATACATTTTCTTCATACATTCTTTAGTCCTGCCTAAAATAAATAATGGATATATTGTGATGGTGTATATTGAATGGATGTAGACTTTTTTAAATGTAGATGTTCCAAAGGCACACACCAGTGGCTTGTACTGTATGGGTGGAGGCCTAGAGATGCTAAAAATGTTTATGTTAATTAACGGTCAATTACAGTGAGACCGGCAGTCATTTGCATGACGATAATCGGCTGACAAAATTTCATCACAGCCCTAATTATGGCCTCATTTACTTGAATGGGGACGCTCCTTCTAATAATTATATTTCTATGATCTGACTTGCAGTACAAGTTGGAAGTCCTATCTGATGAACTGTGAGTGTCTTTGGGATGTTTGATAGCAAACAGGTGGTTGAGCTACACACACACGCACGCGCACACACACACACACATTCACTTTGGAGGACAAAAGTAACTTGTTTTTACAATTTTTTTTGTTACATATACATTTTACACACATTTTACATACATGGTAATTTACCTTTAACGGTGGATTATTAAGCAATTATTATGCATAAATGCAGTGTTTCATTGTAATACATGATGAGTTGTATTTAATAAAATGCAGTAGCACTGTATTTAATGTCTAATATATGGCTATTGTTTTATGTGTTATAAAAAGCCAATCTATCAAATGTTTAGGCTATTGCAAGTTAGTACCTGTCATATGTGTTCCCCCAAATCCCCCCTTCCCTAATTAGGCTTAATTAAGTGATAATTTGCCTACTATTTCATACGATATGCAGCCAAAATATTGCCCACTGATTAGACAAATGCTCCAATATATTATTATGACAGAGAAATTGCGCAGAAATCAACAACCAAAAAATCATTACTTGGCCATGGGCCCCTGGCCATGTCCCTTTAAAAAAAACTTTTTGTTGTTGTTGTTGTTTACCAGCCCACCCAACAAAAAGATGGTCCATCTGGCATTTGTAGCTCAGCTGGTAGAGCACGGCGCTTGTAACGCTAAGGTAGTGGGTTCGATCCCCGGGACCACCCATACACAAAAAAATGTATGCACGCATGACTGTAAGTCGCTTTGGATAAAAGCGTCTGCTAAATGGCATATTATATTATATTATTATTTGCCAGAATTTGTATTTGTATTTATTATAATAATAATAATATGCCATTTAGCAGACGCTTTTATCCAAAGCGACTTACAGTCATGCGTGCATACATTTTTTTGTGTGTATGGGTGGTCCCTGGGATCGAACCCACTACCTTGGCGTTACAAGTGCCGTGCTCTACCAGCTGAGCTATAGAGGACCACATTATTAAGGATCCCCATCAGCTGCTGCCAAGGCAGCAGGTACTCTTACAGTAACTCTATACAGTTTAAAATATTACATGACATGAAATTTCATAACACATTACCCAATACATTTAGTGTGTTCCCTCAGGCCACTACTCCACTATCACATATTTACAATACAACATCCATGTGTATCATGTGTATGTGTGTCTGTGCCTGTGTGTCTCTTCACAGTCCCCGCTGTTCCATAAGGTGTATTTTTATCTGTTTTTTAAATCTGATTCTACTGCTTGCATCAGTTACCTGATAGAGTTCCATGGCTCTATGTAGTGCTGTTCGCCTCCCATTGTCTGTTCTTGACTTGAGGATTGTGAAGAGACCTTTAGAAGCATGTCTTGTGGGGTATGCATGGGTTTCCGAGCAATGTGCTAGTAGTTTAAAAAGACACCTCGGTGCATTCATCTTGTCAACACTTCTTACAAAAACAAATTGCCAGATTGCCAATCCACCCATACACACACACACGCACTTGCACATGCACACGCACACACTCAAAAGCTCACCTGTGGTTATAGGATGGGTTAGTTAGTGACAGTGATGAGTGACTGTGTATGTGGGAATGTATGTACAGCATTCCTGTGACATCAGCAGACCATCATTTGCATACAAGGAAAGTACACATTCCATGCCGGTGTGGCACTTTTACAGACAACACCAAAGACTCAACACCTGAGAGATAGGCCTACAGAACAGTGTCATGACACCCTATGGGAGCTTCACTGAATCTAAAAGCTCCAAATCCCGACACTTCCTGCAGGGCTTTTCTGGCCTACCACAACACTTCTTAACCCTCACACTCTCTTCTGGCCATCCTTTCTCACGCTCCTCCCCCACCTCCCCCCTCATGCTCCTCCTATCCCTTGCTCCACTCTCTCTCTCTCTCCCACTCTCTCTTTCTGGCCGTAGGTGGTGGGAGGGGCTAAGAGGAGAAGGAGAGGTACATGTGTGTGTTTGCGTGCATGCCTGATTATGTGTGCATACTAGGCTAGTGCCATGTTTTTCCATATCTCTAAGGTCTCCCATTATGAAATGGAAGGTTGTATACAAATATTTTACTGCAAAGGTGGTTACATTTGTAGATATTGTGATACACCCTTAACTCAAACAGTGCAGAATAATGTCTGGCTGGAGGGGGGTGGGCCACATACAGTGGTATAAAGTACTTAAGTTAAAATACTACTTAAGTAGTAATACTTAAGTAGCTTTTTGGGGTATCTGTACTTTACTTTACTATTTATATTTCTGACAAAGTTTACTTTTACTTCACTACATTCCTAAAGAAAATAATGTACTTTTACTCCATACATTTTATCTGACACCCAAAAGTACTCGTTACATTTTGAATGCTTAGTAGGACAGGAAATTGGTCCAATTCATGCACTTATCAAGAGAACATCCCTGGTCATCCCTACTGCCTCTGATCTGGCAGACTCACTAAACACACATGCTTCATTTGTAATTATGTCTGAGTGTTGGATTATGCCCCTCGCTAAAAAACAAGAAAATAGTGCAGTCTGGTTTGCTTTATGTAAGGAATTTGAAATGATTCATACTTTTACTTTTGATACTTAAGTATATTTAAAACCAAATACTTGTAGACTTTTACTCAAATAGTATTTTACTGGGTGACTTTCACTTTTACTTGAGTCATTTTCTATGTTTACTTTTACTCAAGTACAGTGCCTTGCAAAAGTTTTCATCCCCTTGGCGTTTTTCCTATTTTGTTGCATTATAACCTGTAATTTAAATGGATTTTTATTTGGATTTCATGTAATGGACATACACAAAATAGTCCAAATTGGTGAAGTGAAATGAAAAAATTACTTGTTTCAAAAAATTATACAAAATAAATAACGGAAAAGTGGTGCGTGCATATGTATTCACCCCCTTTCCTATGAAGCCCCTAAATAAGATCTGGTGCAACCAATTACATTCAGAAGTCACATAATTAGTTAAATGAAGTCTACCTGTGTGCAATCTAAGTGTCACATGATCTGTCACATGATCTCAGTACATTTACACCTGTTCTGAAAGGCCCCAGAGTCTGCAACACCACTAAGCAAGGGGCACCACCAAGCAAAGCGGCACCATGAAGACCAAGGAGCTCTCCAAACAGGTCAGGGACAAAGTTGTGGAGAAGTACAGATCAGGGTTGGGTTATAAGAAAATATCCAAAACTTTGAACATCCCACGGAGCACCATTAAATCCATTATAAAAAATTGAAAGAATATGGCACCACAACAAACCTGCCAAGAGAGGGCCGCCCACCAAAACTCACGGAACAGGCAAGGAGGGCATTAATCAGAGAGGCAACAAAGAGACCAAAGATAACCCTGAAGGAGCTGCAAAGCTCCACAGCGGAGATTGGAGTATCTGTCCATAGGAGCACTTTAAGCCATACACTCCACAGAGCTGGGATTTACGGAAGAGTGGCCAGAAAAAAGCCATTGCTTAAAGAAAAAAATAAGCAAACATGTTTGGTGTTCGCCAAAAGGCATGTGGGAGACTCCCCAAACATATGGAAGAAGGTACTATGGTCAGATGAGACTAAAATTCAGCTTTTTGGTCTTCAAGGAAAACGCTATGTCTGGCGCAAACCCAACACCTCTCATTACCCCGAGAACACCATCCCCACAGAGAAGCATGGTGGTGGCAGCATCATGCTGTGGGGATGTTTTTCATCGGCAGGGACTGGGAAACTGGTCAGAATTGAAGGAATGATGGATGGCGCTAAATACAGGGAAATGTTTCAGTCTTCCAGAGATTTGAGACTGGGACGGAGGTTCACCTTCCTGCAGGACAATGAACCTAAGCATACTGCTAAAGCAACACTCGAGTGGTTTAAGAGGAAACATTTAAATGTCTTGGAATGGCCTAGTCAAAGCCCAGACCTCAATCCAATTGAGAATCTGTGGTATGACTTAAAGATTGCTCTACCCCTGCGGAACCCATTCAACTTGAAGGAGCTGCAGCAGTTTTGCCTTGAAGAATGGGCAAAAATCCCAGTGGATAGATATGCCAAGCTTATAGAGACATACTCCAAGAGACTTGCAGCTGTAATTGCTGCAAAAGGTGTCTCTACAAAGTATTGACTTTGGGGTGGGGTGAATAGTTATTCACGCTCAAGTTCTCTGTTTTTTTGTCTTATTTATTTTTTATTTCACAAAAAAATATATTTTGCATCTTCAAAGTGGTAGGCATGTTGTGTAAATGAAATGATACAAACCCCCCAAAAATCCATTTAAATTCCAGGTTGTAAGGTAAGAAAATAGGAAAAATACCAAGGGGTACTTTTTCCACCAATGGTCACATAAGCTCATGTAACCTAATATTGCAAGCTCTGATATTGCAAAAAAATGTAATACAAGTAGTCAGTTGTTTGCCCTACATACAGAAACAAACATTAGGATATCTTAAAGTATTTTGGAAATATAGACCTGTAAGCACACATATAATAGGCGGAAATATCAACTATGATTATTCATGATAACTGTTCAATAGATAACTTTCCAAGTCAAATTTGCTCTGCTCTCATTCATTGCTGTATGGTCCTGCCTGACAAAAATGCATACAGTTACATGTTTTTTTATGTTGTGGCTATTGTAATTGCCTCCAAGGAAAACATGTGGGCTCAGACATTGAAATTACATTATTTGGGGTCCAAGGTTCCTTAAAGGATAATTTATATTTAGCCCCTAGTCCTGCAATTAAGTCAGGGGGCCATCACAGATTATCTTCATAGTTTGCCTCAAATCCAATATGGATCCAAAATCCAATATGGTGGCTATAATATCATTTGATGGAGGTTAACTCACCTGTAAATATGATTTCTTTTCAGAATTGTGTACAACACTCATGACGATAAAGACTGTTGGTGTTAATCAATTTTATTTTGAATCCAATATGGCCAACATGATTACACTCAAACACCTTCGCCTGCATATAAGTAAATGGCATATTATATTATTATTATTATTATATAAGTAGCCCTTGTTCATTTTGTATTGTGTTATTATGTCTTTAAAATTGTTTCATAGGGCTGTTGGTTTATCTAGGACTATGAGTGGTACTGCCATTTCTCTGTTGTGTTTGAATAGCCGAAGCCAACTAGTTTTTCAATGTGTGTTCATGTTTGAATCTCATTCACACACTTACAGCACATCAACAATTGGCAATTCCACCAAATATAATAACAAGCCTTTCATGACACAAAGTAGCTTAACCAAGTTACAGGAAAGCAACTGTAATACAACATTCAGCTACTCTAGAAGTGTACATGTAACAAGCTGCACCTATGCTCTGTCTAGGAGAAAGTGGCTGTCCTTCGGCAGAAACAAAGGCTAAGGAGCGACGAAAGACTCAGTAGGGTGTATCTACGATCGGCAAAGTCACACACAGAGCGACTCACTAATCTGAACTTCAGAACTCTTCTGCGGGAGATCCCGACCGGGAAGAACTTCTACATCATTGGGAGTGGGTGAGTGATGCAACAGCCTTCATCTGGTCCTGAGGATAATAATAATAATA
The DNA here is from genome assembly GCF_020615455.1 of Coregonus clupeaformis. Taxonomy (NCBI): domain Eukaryota; kingdom Metazoa; phylum Chordata; class Actinopteri; order Salmoniformes; family Salmonidae; genus Coregonus; species Coregonus clupeaformis. The sequence goes on from NC_059207.1 coordinate 25,560,987, forward strand.
ATAATAATATGACATTTAGCAGACGCTTTTATCCAAAGCAACTTACAGTCATGCGTGCATACATCTATTGTGTATGGGTGGTCCCGGGGATCGAACCCACTACCTTGGCGTTACAAGCGCCGTGCTCTACCAGCTGATCTACAGAGGACCCCCAGGATGGTAGCAAGGGCCGGGAGCCGCGGAGGAGGGTTAGCGCAGAGGACTGAGACTCACCTGCCTAGCCATTAAGTGCCGACCAGCTTACTCTTATTCAGTGGAACGTTAATGGTTGGACGGCTTTGAACTGTGAGCTAAGACAATTGATGTCACTTTCACTGAATCCTGACATTATATCCCTGAATGAGACACATCTAACAGGTCAGCATTCAATTGAAATGGGATGGGTACCTTTGGTTTGGATTTAATAGGAAAACACATGTAAGAGTACCTAAAGGATCTGATGGAGTTGGACTTTTGGTTAGAAACAAGATATCTCTATTGCACTCCACACTGCCCTGTCCCACCTGGACAAAAGGAACACCTACGTGAGAATGCTATTCACTGACTACAGCTCAGCGTTCAACACCATAGTGCCCTCAAAGCTAATCACTAAGCTAAAGACCCTGGGACTAAACACCTCCCTCTGCAACTGGATCCTGGACTTCCTGACGGGCCGCCCCCAGGTGGTAAGGGTAGGTAACAACACATCTGCCAAGCTGATCCTCAACACGGGGCTCCCTCAGGGGTGCGTGCTCAGTCCCCTCCTGTACTCCCTGTTCACCCAAGCCGACTCCAACACAATCATTAAGTTTGCAGACGACATAACAGTGGTAGGCCTGATCACCGACAACGATGAGACAGCCTATAGGGAGGAGGTCAGTGACCTGGCCGTGTGGTGCCAGGATAACAACCTCTCCCTCAACGTGATCAAGACAAAGGAGATGATTGTGGACTACAGGAAAAGGAGGACTGAGCGTGCCCCCATTCTCATCGATGGGTCTGTAGTGGAGCAGGTTGAGAGCTTTAAGTTCCTTGGTGTCCATATCACCAACAAACTATCATGGTCCAAACACACCAAGACAGTTGTGAAGAGGGCACGACAAAGCCTATTCCCCCTCAGGAGACTGAAAAGATTTGGCATGGGTCCTCAGATCCTCAAAAGGTTCTACAGCTGCACCATCGAGAGCATCCTGACTGGTTGCATTACCATCTGGTATGGCAACTGCTTGGCCTCCGACCTCAAGGCACTACAGAGGGTAATGCGTACGGCCCAGTACATCACTGGGGCCAAGCTTCCTGCCATCCAGGGCCTGTATACCAGGTGGTGTCAGAGGAAGGCCCTAAAAATTGCCAAAGACTCCAGCCACCCTAGTCGTAGACAGTTCTCTCTGCTACCGCATGACAAGCGGTACCGGAGCGCCAAGTCTAGGTCCAAAAGGCTTCTTAACAGCTTCTACCCCCAAGCCATAAGACTCCTGAAAAGCTAATCAAATGGCTTCCCGGACTATTTGCCATGTTTTTTTGGAGTGAGATAAACAAGTTGGGCCCCAAAAAGTTACGCAAAATCCCTTGGAAATTGCATTGAAAAATGGAGAACTTCACTATCAAACTAATATTGGTTTTGGCTAATGAGAGAGAGATTTTGCACTTTTATTTTCAGGCGTTAACAGCCCTTCTGTGTTTGATGATTATTTAAAGAAACATATTCTCGTAAAGAGGAGTTGGAGGAAGAAATGCAGAGGGAGTCATACTCCCCTAAAGGCATCCACATGCTTCCCAGCCGAAACAGTTGGGTAGAGTTTGTGCATATATTATCATGACATTTTGTTATGTTTTTGTTCGTTTTGGACTTTGTGAGTTTTTTTTGGGCTGTTCGGGGAAACTACATTTTTCTGGAGGCAAGCCAAAGTTCGGAGCCGAAGTCTACTTCCCTTCATTGGCGATTGGTCAACAATAGGGATTCTTCAATAAAGTATTTGTTGTCTTTAACAAGAGACGACTCGTTTTCATTGAGGAAATCTGCACCAAACATCTTAGTTAGATGTAAAATTGTGCGACTAAGATCTCTTTGGCAAAAATGACAAAATTAATGACAGATTTCATGAGTTATCTTAGATTAATTCTGACTATTTTGAGGAAGTGTATACTGGCTACGGCGTCTCTAAATGGTCAAACAGTGCTATAGCCGTTTCTTTCATCGTTTTTCAAGCAAAGGTCTTTTAAGGGAGTATGTGAGTGCGCTCGTTCAGTTCAGCTAGCCGATTTCGGCTAGGCGCCAGCCGAACTGAAGCATGCTGACCCCTTAACCAGTACCTGAATGCCAGTCTTATCCTAGAGGAGGTCAGAAATGTGGTTGAGGAATTCATGATTTGTCTAAATTGTTCCAAATACTATTTGAACTCTTCCAGGCTTGTTTTGAGAATGGCATTATTCCATCTGTATGGTACAAATCCACAATCAAACCTATCCCCAAAACCTCCAAAAATTACCTCAAAATCTGATTGAATTATAGAGGGATTAGTCTCATTAGCACTATGCAAATTGTATTCCTTCATTCTAATTAACAGGCACTCCCACTACCTATAACTGTCTGGTCAGCTTGCTGATGAACAGAATGGCTTTAAGAAGGCCAGAGCGTGTATAGACCACATTTATACTGTCTCCACATTGTTCCGGGCTAGAATTCAAGAGCGAGAACCTACTTTTGCCTGTTTTATTGATTTTCAGAAGGCTTTCGATTGGGTGAATAGAGACCTCCTTGCTAGACTAATTAAAATGTGAATTGATGGGAGATTCTATTAAGCTCTTTATCGGGCTCCAGTTGCCTGTGTTCAGGTCACCTCAGGACTGGCTGGTTTCCAACCCCTTACGGTGTAAAGCAGGGAGACGTACTCTCGGCCACTTTATTTGCACTGTATCTCAAACATGCTAAACTTGGTGTTGAAGTTGCGGATATATTCCTGGGCATCTTGTTGTATGCTGATTTCATAGTTTTCCTTGCCGTGACAGAAGATGACCTCCAGAATATGTTGAATATTGTTAATTGTTGGTGCACTAAATGGAGACTAGTGATAAGTCAAGAGAAGATCCAGATTGTTCATCCCCGAAAGAAGGGCATGCAGAGAAGTGCACACAACTTTTGTTTTCGTACAACCCCATTATTCTACACTGAACTCTATAAATACCTTGGATTTACTCTGGATGAATACATTCCTTGGCTTAGTGTTAAACAAAATGAAAATATCTAAGGATCTTGGTTACTGTGTGTGATGAGGTGGTGATGAAGGAGTCAGGCGCAGGAGGGTAAATCACAGAATAACAGGCTTTAATCCGCAAAATACAGGTTTACGCAGAAATGCGTCAAACACACTCCAGGGCACAAAACAGGTGCACTGGAAAATACAAGGCACACGGGAAAATACTCCCGTCAATACAAAATACACGAGCTCCACCGAGCTTCACTAACCTCCACAATAAACAATCACCCACACAGACAAGGAAGCAGAGGGAACACTTATACCATGACTAATGAGGGAATAAGGACCAGGTGTGTGTGATTGAAGACAAGACAAATGGAGTGATGAAAAATGGATCGGCAGTAACTAGTAAGCCGGTGACGCCGAACGCCGAAACCTGCCCGAACAAGGAGGGGAGGCAGCCTCTGCGGAAGTCGTGACACTGTGCTTATTCTCAGCTGTATACATCCTGTGTGTGTCCAGTGATGGACTATGCAGCTGGGGTATGGGGAAACAAAGTGCATACTAATTGTAACAATGTTCAAAACAGAGCAATCCGCTGCTTTCCTGGTGTGCACAAACTGACTCCAAACCTGGCCATCTGTGAAGATATGGGTTGGGAACCATGTATGATTAGGCAAAAAGGTGACATGGACGAGACTGAAAAATATGCCAGGACACAGAATCACAAAAAAAAAGTGTTTGACTGGCACCTTACTCATAACTATCCGTGGGCTAGAGAATTGTTATCTGTTTTTTGTGAAACTGGTTTGCAGTATATATTCATGAACAAATGACCATGTGGTGTTAACCAAATCAAGGACAAGCTTTTCCTGATACACAAGGAAAAATAGGGGTAACACTTCATTTTAAGGGTTCCTTATTACAGTGTAATTACATGCATAATTACAATGTAACAATCATTGTAGTTAATTGTACCAACTCGGTAACACTTTACTTAAGTGATAATGCCAGAGAAGCTGGTTTTTGGAGGATATATTGGCATTAGGCCCTAGATGAACGCCCACTGGCTTCGAGGGCAAAATCACTTTTATACAATGGGTTACCAACATATTCAAATAATGATTTACAATATTTTTATTAAAAACTTTATTTTGAATAATTTATTTATAATATTTCATCCTTCCACAAGATATAGTCCCGACACAAACCTAGCCGTCCTGACACAAATCTGGTCGTTCGTTCTATGGGTTCGGTTGCTAGAGACGCGACCCAGTCGTTCAATCTTTTTGTTCTGTGTCTATGAGCGCGACCCAGTCGTTTGTTCTAAATGTTCCAATGCCATACTGGCTGGCAACGTTCTTATCCCTTGCTTGCTAGCTAGCCAACTACGGCTAATTTACAGTCACGTCAAAAAGTGCAGCCAGAATAACAGCAAAGTAGCTTCATTTGCATTTGTATAAACTGTTTTTTGGGGGATATATCCATAACAATGAGCTAATGAGGCGTGATTTTGCCTGGCATAGAAAATGTGCTCACTCGTCAGGACACTGTTGTTCAGAGGAGCAAGCCAACAATACAGCTAACACAATCACTTCAAACTGAAGCTGGAAAGACTGCAAACTAGCTGCACTTCGTTTCGTTGTACCTTTTTTCAATTGACATTTCTTTGTATATATTCATAAAAATTATGCCAGCCGATTCATGATTTTGACTGGCTGAGAAAATGCTGCCTGCCTGTCTGTCTCGTCCTGATTCCCAACACGTTCATTACTATGGGACAGCTGGAGATCGAATTTGAATATTGATTTTTTTTGCAATTGTCGGAGAGACAGAGCAAGGTTTATACAAATCCCTGCTGTTGAAAACAAAATGTTAGTCTAAAAGAAATGTGAGATAATGTCTAGATGCTTTTTATAGTGGAGATCAAGTTTATAAATTGCTTGGCTGGGCTGATGAGACAGTGGATTGCGCAGTCAGATGGAACAGAGTATATAGGCATTTTAACATCATAGATTTAGCTGGTGGTGACTTGTGGAATAGACACCGGCTGGAATGCGGTTTTCACCAATCAGCATTCAGGATTAGACCCACCCGTTGTATAAATCACATTATGACACGGTAATAAACATGTCATAATTTGTCATAACAGCTGACATAACTTGTCATAACCTGTCATAATATGGTCATAACACTGTCATGGCACATACTGTATATTTAGACCTGTTGTGACATATATTGTGTTATTTTATGACTGGTTATGATACCTACCACAAAACCTACCATGGTTGTAATTTCATGGATGTTTATGACACCTACATAAGAGTGTCAAAACCTACAAAACCTACCACACAAGGCAAAACAATCCATTACACCATAGCTTACTTGTCAACAGTATTTCAAAGGCAGGACAAGATGCCCTCTTTTTGACTGATTAACATAAGGGCATGTACGTGATAGGCCTTTCTGGCTTATATGATTATGATGGTCATAATGCTTGATGACAGTATCAAAGTATATTATTTAAAATATGATTTATTTTTTTAAACATGACGGTAAAGATTTCATTAAATCGAAAACAAAGGATTTAAGAAACAAACTTTCAAATTAAAGGAAACTTCTTAGCAAGGAAAAAACACATTTGAATAAAAGTGGGGTTTGACACTTATTTAGGTGTCAAAACCAGCCATAACATAATGCAATATATGTCACAACAGGTGTAAACATATGGGTCATGACAGTGTGTCGTGGAAATTACCACCAGGGACACCTGAAGTCAATATTAAATGAATAATTATTTATTATCAGCAAGCTGGAGAGGTTCCAACAAACTTAATGCACCATAGTACACGTCGGTTGGGAGCTCCGCCGGGACAATCCCGGTAGTTCTCTTATATACTGCTTACAAAGAGAAGTTATATTTGCATGATTTAGCTTATTCATTATTCATAATAATTAATCATTAACGTTTGGTTCATGCATGTGACCGACCAATACCTCACAAGGCCTCTTCTCTCCAAGCTGAGACCTGAAACGGACACCCCTTTCGGTTCTTAAAACAATGTTCTGGGCGTACTACCAAATTGCTTATACTGATAGTGAGGATTCCTCCCAGGCATGATCAATCAGTCACTTGCATGAACCCAGTCGAATTGGTTATTAGAAAAACACAAACATAACATTTTCCTTCACAAGTGTTATGACCATATTATGACAGGTTATGACACGTTATGTAACGTGTTATGACGCTGGGTGTCAAGTAAAGTGTTACCAATAACTCAAAGTTATACTGTAATAACAACATGTTGCTGGTGGTAATTGCAGTCTATAATTACAGAGGTGTAACAACAAATGCTCATTACCATGCTTGTTACAAATGGGGAAGTTTCCACTAAATTCACCAATTTTGTGTTTAGTTTCTTCTCAGCTGCATCTGCAACTATCACAAGGTTGTAATCTGTTGTGGACAGATCCGATGGGTGTCCCGAGATTACATAGACTCTAATTACCTAACTGTGAATGCACACTCTTCAAAATGTCCACTCAATGTTGTTGTTAGCACTTGCCCCCCAAAAGTGTACCATTTGGGTTAACTTGGTTGAGTTTGCAAAACAGATAAGATATAGGTCAACTTCACTGACTGGGGTCTACCATGCGGGTGTCATCCTCAAGTGGGAGGATAAACACACAATTACACAACAGAGTACATATAAAATCTGCATAAGTACAATGTAATTACTAGGTGCTAAACAGGATTTAAAAGGAAATGTACATAATGTTTCTGCCAGTCTCTTATGACCAAAAATAGCTTCTAGATATCAGGACAGCGATTACACACCTCGTATTGGACGAAGATTTCTTCTTCAACGAGTCACACGAGAAGGATATTCTACAGACACCCGACAAGGCCCAAATCCCCGTCATTTGCATGAGAAGGAGATATCGTGGACGTAGGTCGGGGTGCCTACAGGACATTAAAAACAGGAATATCTTCTGTTTCACCAAGTCGTGGCTGAACGACAACATGGATAACATACAGCTGGCAGGATATACGCTACATTGGCAGGATACAACAGCTGACTCCGGTAAGACAAGGGGTGGCGGTCTTTGTATATTTGTAAACAACAGCTGGTGCACAAAATCTAATATTAAGAAAGTCTCGCGGTTTTGCTCGCCTTAGGTAGAGTATCTCATGATAAGCTGTAGACCACACTATTTACCAAGATCTATATTTTTTGTCTATTTACCACCACAAACCGATGCTTGTACTTAGACTGCAAACAGGAAAATGCTCATCCAGAGGCAGCGCTCCTAGTGGCCGGGGACTTTAATGCAGGGAAACTTAAATCCGTTCTACCTAATTTCTACCAGCATGTTAAATGTGCAACCAGAGGAAATAAAACTCTGGACCACCTTTACTCCACACACAGAGATGAATACAAAGCTCTCCCTCGCCCTCGATTTGGCAAATCTGACCATAATTATTGCCTCCTGATTCCTGATAATAAGCAAAAACTGAAGCAGGAAGCACCAGTGACTCGGTTAATAAGGAGGTGGTCAGATGACGCAGATGCTAAGCTACAGGACGGTTTTGCTAGCACAGACTGGAATAGGTTCCGGGATTCTTCCGATGGCATTGAGGAATACACCACATCAGTCACTGGCTTCATCAATAAGTGCATCGATGACGTCATCCCCACAGTGACCGTACGTACCCCAACCAGAAGCCATGGATTACAGGCAACATCCGCGCTGATCTAAAGGGCAGAGCTGCCGCTTTCAAGGAACGGGACTCTAACCCGGACGCTTATAAGAAATCCCGCTATTCCGTCGGACAAACCATTAAAAACAGGCAAAGAGTCAATACAGGACTAAGATTGAATCGTACTACACCGGCTCCGATGCTCGTCGGATGTGGCAGGGCATGCAAACTATTACAGCCTAGAAAGGGAAGCACAGACGCGAGCTGCCCAGTGACACGAGCCTACCGGACGAGCTAAATCACTTTTATGCTCGCTTCGAGGCAAGCAACACTGAAGCATGCAGGAGAGCATCAGCTGTTCCGGATGACTATGTGATCACGCTCTCCGTAGCCGATGTGAGTAAGACCTTTAAGCAAGTCAATATTCACAAGGCCGCAGGGCCAGACGGATTACCAGGACGCATACTCAGAGCATGCGCTGACCAACTGGCAAGTGTCTTCACTGACATTTTCAACATGTCCCTGACTGATTCTGTAATACCAGACCACCATAGTCCCTGTGCCCAAGAAAACTAAGATAACCTGCCTAAATGACTACCGACCCGTAGCACTCACGTCTGTAGCCATGAAGTGCTTTGAAAGGCTGGTCATGGCTCACATCAACACCATTATCCCAGAAACACTAGACCCACTCCAAGTTGCATACCACCCAAACAGATCCACAGATGATGCAATATCTATTGCACTCCACACTGCCTTTTCCCACCTGGGCAAGAGGAACACCTAAGTGAGAATGCTATTCATTGACTTCAGCTCAGCTTTCAACACCATAGTGCCCTCAAAGCTCATCACTGTTACAGGAGGGGGTCACAGTTCCGGAGCGACCCACTAGGTGTCATCTTCCGACAACCTTAGGCACCTCCTCACTCACAGTCAGGACTAATCATCTTCCTATTGGTGTCACCTGTGTCTATCTGATTCACCTGTGTATTTGTGCCCTCACTTCCCTGTGTTCCCTTGCTCAGTTTTCTCTGCTAGTTTCACTATGCCAAGCAGTACTAATCAGTGTCTGATCGCAGGACATATGGACAGGTACGTGAGAAGTGTTCTTCCTATTTATTTATTATTTCAGTCATGGTTAGTATTTCGTATTTTTGGCTGTCTGCCTGTGTTTTGGAGTCTTATTTGCTCCGCCTTTCTTTTTCGTGTAAAGTCCGATATTTTGTATCCTGACTTCGGGACCATCAGTAAACACGATCTCTGCCTACTGCCTACTGTCTAACCTGCACCGCACCAGGGTCACACCTCACACCAACCCTTACAGATCTCTAAGCTAAGGACCCTGGGACTAAACACCTCCCTCTGCAACTGGATCCTGGACTTCTTGACGGGCCGCCCACAGGTTGTAAGGGTAGGTAACAACATATCTCCCACGCTGATCCTCAACACGGGGGCCCCTCAGGGGTTCGTGCTCAGTCCCCTCCTGTACTCCCTGTTCACCCATGACTTCATGGCCAGGCACAACTCTAACACCATCATTAAGTTTGCTGACGACACAACAGTGGTAGGCCTGATCACCGACAACGATGAGAGAGCCTATAGGGAGGAGGTCAGAGACCTGGGCATGTGGTGCCAGGAAAACAACCCCTCCCTCAACGTGATCAAGACAAAGGAGATGATTGTGGTCTACAGGAAAAGAAAAGAGGACAGAGCATGCCCCCATTCTCATCGATGGGGCTGTAGTGGAACAGGTTGAGAGCTTCAAGTTCCTTGGTGTCCATATCACCAACAAACTATCATGGTCCAAACATACCAAGACAGTCGTGAAGAGGGCACGACAAAGCCTATTCCCCCTCAGGAGACTGAAAAGATTTGGCATGGGTCCTCAGATCCTCAAAAAGTTCTACAGCTGCACCATCGAGAGCATACTGACTGGTTGCATCACCACCTGGTATGGCAACTGCTTGGCCTCCGACCGCAAGGCACTACAGAGGGTAATGCGTACGGCCCAGTACATCACTGGGGCCAAGCATCCTGCCATCCAGGACCTCTATACCAGTCGGTGTCAGAGGAAAGCCCTGAAAAATGTCAATGACTCCAGCCACCCTAGTCATAGACTGTTCTCTCTTTGCTTCCGCACAGCAAGCGGTACCGGAGTGCCAAGTCTAGGTCCAAAAGGCTTCTTAACAGCTTCTACCCCCAAGCCATAAGACTCCTGAACAGCTAATCATGGCTACCCAGACTATTTGCATTGTCCCCCCCCACCCACCCCTCTTTTACGCTGCTGCTACTCTCTGTTTCTTATCTATGCATAGTCACTTTAACTCTACCCACATGTACATATTACCTCAATTACCTCGACTAACCTGTGCCCCCGCACATTGACTCTGTACCCAATGTATTTTTTGCTTCTCTATTTTTTACTTAACAATTATATTTTCTTAGAACTGCATTGCTGGTTTAGGGCTTGTTAGTAAGCATTTCACTGTAAGGTGAATACTTGTTGTATTCGGCGCATGTGGGAAATAAAATTTGATTTGATAAAATAAAGTGTATCTTGAGGGGTACGTAACTGTAATTAATGTGTACTTATATAGCACATTACCCATCCTGACAACCTGGCCATATTTGCAAATTTTCTGGAAGCACCATCCAAGAGAGAAAACAAACACACCAGTACACGTAATTACACGTAATATCTGCATAAGTAAAATGTAATTCTAAGTGTTATACAGGATTTAGCTAGTTAAAATGAAGCGTATCTTGAAGAGTACTTACTTGTAATGAATGTGTATTTACAGTGCCTTCAGAAAGTATTCACATCTCTTGACTTTTTCCACATTTTGTTGTGTTACAAAGTGGGATTAAAATTGATTTAATTGTAATTTTTTGTCAAACGATATAAACAAAATACTCTAATGTCTAAGTGGAAGATTTTTTTTAAATGGAAAATAAAACACTAATTTATCTTAATTATATACAGTGCATTCGGAAAGTATTCAGAACCCTTGACTTTTTCCACATTTTGTTACGTTACAGCCTTATTCTAAAATAGATTAAATCGTTTTTTTCCCCTCATCAATCTACACACAATACCCCATAATGACAAAGAAAAAACACGTTTTTAGAAATGTTTGCTAAATTATTACAAATAAATATAACATTTACATAAGTATTCAGACCCTTTACTCAGTACTTTGTTGAAGCACCTTTGGCAGGACATTCAGACACATGTCCCAAAGCCACTCCTGTGTTGTCTTAGCTGTGTGCTTAGGGTCGTTGTCCTATTGGAATGTGAACATTCGCCCCAGTCTGAGGTCCTGAGCACTCTGGAGCAGGTTTTCATCAAGGATCTCTCTGTACTTTGCCTCGATCCTGACTAGTCTCACAGTCCTTGCCGATGAAAAACATCCCCACAGCATGATGCTGCCACCACCATGCTTCACCCTAGGGACAGTGCCAGGTTTCCTCCAGACGTGACGCTTGGCATTCAGGCCAAAGAGTTCAATCATGCTTTCATCAGACCAGAGAATCTTGTTTCTCATGGTCTGAGAATCTTTAGGTGCCTTTTGGCAAACTCCAAGCGGGCTGTCATGTGCCTTTTACTGAGAAGTGGCTTCAGTCTGGCCACTCTACCATAAAGGCCTGATTGGTGGAGTGCTGCAGAGATGGTTGTCCTTCTGGAAGTTTCTCCCGTCTTCACAGAGGAACTCTGGAGCTCTGTCAGAATGACCATCGGGTTCTTGGTCACCTCCCTGACCAAGGCTCTTCTCCCCCGATTGTTCAGTTTGGCCGGGCGGCCAGCTCTAGGAAGAGTCTTGGTGGTTCCAAACTTCTTCCATTTAAGAATGATGAAGGCTTGTGTTCTTGGGGATCTTCAATGCTGCAGAAATGTTATGTACCCTTCCCCAGATCTGTGCATCGACACAATCCTGTCTCGTAACTCTACGGACAATTCCTTCGACCTCATGGCTTGGTTTTTGCAATGACATGCACTGTCAACTTTGGGACCTTATATAAACTGGTGTGTACCTTTCCAAATCATGTCCAATCAATTGAATGTATCACAGGTGGACTGCAATCAGGTTTTAGAAACATCTGAAGGATGATCAATGGAAACAGGGTGCGGCTGAGCTCAATTTCGAGTCTCATAGCAAAGGGTCTGAATACTTATGTAAATATTATGTTTTTGCAAAATAAAATTAACTATTTTCGCTTTGTCATTATGGGGTATTGTGTGTAGATTGCTGGGGAACATGTTTTATGTAATCAATTTTAGAATAGGGCTGTAACGTAACAAAATGTGGAAAAAGTGAAGGGGTCTGAATAAGGCCCTGTAAGTATTTAACCCACTGAGTCAATACATTAGAATCACCTTTTGACAGTGATTACAGGTGTGAGTCTTTCTGGGTATGTCACTAAGAGCTTTGTACAGCTGCGTTGTATAATATTTGCCCATTATTTATTAAATAATTATTCAAGCTCTGTCAAGTTGGTTGTTGGTCATTGCTAGACATCCATTTTCAAGTTTTGCCATAGATTTTCAATCCGATTTAAGTAAAAACTGTAACTAGGCCACTCAGGAACATTCAATGTCATCTTGGTAAGCAACTCCAGTGTATATTTGGCCTTTTGTTTTAGGTAATTGTCCTGCTGAAAGGTGAATTTGTCTCCCAGTGTCTGTTGGAAAGCAGACTGAACCAGGTTTTCCTCTAGGATTTTGCCTGGGCGTAGCTCTATTCCGTTTCTTTTTATCCCCCCAAAAAATCCCTATTGCTTGCCGATGAGAAGCATACCCATAACATGATGTAGCCACCACCATGCTTGAAAATATGAAGAGTGGTACTCATAACGCTTTGTATTCAGGACAAAAGGTTCATTTCTTTGCCTGTGTTATTCTGTACAGGCTTCCTTCTTTTCACTCTGTCATGTTAGTATTGTGGAGTAACTACAATGTTGTTGATCCATCCTCAGTTAAATCCTATCATAGCCATTAAACTCTATAACTGTTATAAAATCACCATTGGCCTCATCGTGAAATCCCTGAGCAGTTTCCTTCTTCTCCAACAACTGAGTTAGGAAGTGCGCCTGTATATTTGTAGTGAATGGGTGTATTGATACACCATGCAATGTGTAATTAATAACTGCACCATGCTCAAAGAGATATTCAATGTCTGTTTTTCTTAACCCATCTACCAATTGGTGCCCTTCTTTGCGAACCATTGGAAAACCTCCCTGGTCTTTGTGGTTGAATCTGTGCCTGAAACTCACTGCTCTACTGAGGGACCTTATAGATAATTGTATGTGTGGGGTACAGAGATGGGGTAGTCATTTAAAGGTGCAATAATTGCTAGGTGTTACAAAGGATTTAGCTAGTTTGTCTGAGATTTTCCAGTTCCGAGTTTCCAGTAGTTTTGAGCACGCCAGAAGTCATGCTGTCATGCTGTCGATTGACAGCATGGCCAATTTTTAATGTTTATCCTTTTAAACTTGGAAAAGAGACCCGTAAATGCAGACTTGGACCACACACCCACTCCACTGAATAGCAGGCTAGTGATTGCTTTGCAATGCTTGCATTTAGCCACTGATTCCTTCCAAACCACTCATTGTTGAATTTGCGATTTCCAACTTGTTGTGTAATATTTATGTCTAATGGCCGATGAGCTCCGATACATTTTATCTATAATTTCTATTCATTATTTATCTTCATATGACAAGGGTTGAAAAGGATTTGCCAGTAGATAGTCTACTTGATTCATGATGATGACTGCTAGCTTGCAAGCTAAGATTTTAAAAGTATGATGATGACATGATCATTCCAATCAAAGCTACTGTAGATATAACATGATGTGATGTCATTTTATCTGTGGCCAATGACCTTGAGCCTTCTTGGATGGGCACTTCTAATGTAACTCTATGGCAGCACCCAAAGGGGTTGAATTTTGCAGCATAGAGGCCCATGAGTGACAGAACACTGAGCCCAATCAAAGCGCAACTAGAGAATATTACCAACCACCACGCTGTTTCCACCTCCATGTTTGACGGTGGGGATGGTGTTCTTGGGGTCATAGGCAGCATTCCTCCTCCTCCAAACACGGCGAGTTGAGTTGATGTCAAAGAGCTCGATTTTGGTCTCATCTGACCACAACACTTTCACCCAGTTCTCCTCTGAATCATTCAGATGTTCATTGGCAAACTTCAGATGGGCCTGTGTATGTGCTTTCTTGAGCAGGGGGACCTTGTGGGCGCTGCAGGATTTCAGTCCTTCACGGCGTAGTGTGTTACCAATTGTTTTCTTGTTGACTATGGTCCCAGCTGCCTTGAGATCATTGACAAGATCCTCCCGTGTAGTTCTGGGCTGATTCCTCACCGTTCTCATGATCATTGCAACTCCACGAGGTGAGATCTTGCATGGAGCCCCAGGCCGAGGGAGATTGACATTAATTTTGTGTTTCTTCCATTTGCGAATAATCGCACCAACTGTTGTCACCTTCTCACCAAGCTGCTTGGCGATGGTCTTGTAGCCCATTCCAGCCTTGTGTAGGTCTACAATCTTGACCCTGACATCCTTGGAGAGCTCTTTGGTCTTGGCCATGGTGGAGAGTTTGGAATCTGATTGATTGATTGCTTCTGTGGACAGGTGTCTTTTAAACAGGTAACAAACTGAGACTAGGAGAACTCCCTTTAAGAGTGTGCTCCTAATCTCAGCTCGTTACCTGTATAAAAGACACCTGGGAGCCAGACATCTTTCCGATTGAGAGGGGGTCAAATACTTATTTCCCTAATTAAAATGCAAATCAATTTATACCATTTTTGACATGCGTTTTTCAGGATTTTTTTGTTATTATTCTGTCTCTCACTTTTCAAATAAACCAACCATTAAAATTATAGACTGATCATGTCTTTGTCAGTGGGCAAACGTACAAAATCAGCAGGGGATCAAATACTTTTTTCCCTCACTGTATATGCGGCTTTATTATCAATTTTTACATTGTTTGCAAACTGATACGTGACACGTATTAATGCCCAAATAACATGCATGTGATGGGTGATTTGAAGGAGTCAGGCGCAGGAGGGCAAATCACAGAATAAAAGGTTTATTCAGAACAAAGTAGTACGCAGCAATGCCTCAAACACTTCAGTGCGGAAAACAGGCACACTGGAAAAACAACGAAGCACACAGGTGAAAATAACCCGGCGATACAAAATAACAAAGAGCTCCACCGAGCTAATCAAACCTCCACAATAAACAATCACACACAAAGACAAGGGGGCAGAGGGAACACTATTACAGGTACTGATGAGGGGCTATGAACCAGGTGTGTGTAATAAACAAGACAAAACAAATGGAATGATGAGATGAAGAGCGGCAGTGGCTAGAAGGCCGGTGACGACAAACGTCGAAGCCTGCCCGAACAAGGAGAGGAGGCAGCCTCGGAGGAAGTCGTGACAATGCAAAACAAGCACAATTATTTTTTTACTTTTTTTTTACTAAACAGATGGGGCTCTGAATGATGGGTCGCAACTGGTTTAGTAGTGTCTTGAAAGCCCATGTGGGCTGGGCGCCGGTAGATGTATGACACTTAAATAAATCATATCAATCAATCATGTGCAGCCCTCTTTCCCAACTAAAAGTAAGTGTGCAATGTTGATTCTAAGCTTTTGAGGTGACCAGGACATTAGTGTGTCCTTACAGGCTGAGGAGACAAAGCAGCCAGTAGTGGTTGTAGTTCTGGGGCCTGACCAGCTTGCACAGCTAATTGGTCATTCTGGCAAGCTGCAGAGACAAGGGCAGTATTCTTCCTGTATGACAGGATGGGGTATTGGGGCTGTAGGGTATTCAGTTTCCATTTCTACAGTTCGGTATATGTAGTCAGCAGATGCAGCTTGCATACCAAAGAGACCCATTGACTAACTGGAATGTTATCCCAGCCTGAATGATGCTGGGGATACTCCAGTAGTGGAATCGTTGATTGTCTGGTTGTGAAGGAGAGTCTGTGAGAGGACTGTCACAAACAGCTTTGCCTTTAGATCTTTCCAAAGTTGTTTGAATGTGACATAAAGTCCTGCAGGTCACGTCCTACATATTTCTTTATATTCCTTTGGAAGTCAGGTAGGATGATAATTTGGCCGATATTAACTGTGGTTGGATGGCATTGATTACTGACTGAGGCACACCCAGCAGAGGATGTGGAGAGGGATCTCAGGTTACAGTAGAGGTTATTTAGAGTGTAGCTAGGTCATAGACTATGACTAAGAAGCATTGGTTGTGAGGGACATAACACAGCTCCACACACATATACATTTGAAGATGATCCCTGGGCTTTGATGGACAGTAAAAGGGTTGCAGAGCAGGTGGAGCTGATCAAGCATGGTGCACAAAGACCATTATCTCACAGTCAATCCCCAGCCACCATAAACAATTACATACAGCAAGTTTTACCATCCTAAGGTGCCTCTTGTTTGCCATAAATGGCATACTTCCTTATAAGGATGTTGGGCTTACTGCCCAGACCAATGCATGAGTCACCCCAGCATGAAAGCTCATTCTTTACATGCGAGTCCATTTGAGGTGTCACATGGACAGCCATGGTTGGCAGCAAAATAGGTACATATGAGGGCAATGCACACCAGAAATTTCCTTACTGCATTTTGGCTGTTGAATGGCTTCCTGACATGTGGCAGTCCATGTCCATCGTGTCTCTGTCTCTACTAACTGCCTCAGGGGAGTACTAATGGTGGAGTGGGCTTATCAAGGACAGTTCTGGTAGATTTAGGATTGCATTGACATTGGAAGGCCCACTAAGTTGATGGCATTTCTTGTCAATGAGTGTCAGGTTGTGTTGGTTCATTGTAGAGAACACCTGCCTTATGAGCTTGTCATTTGTGGCTGCATCCTCCCCACACACCATAACTGTCACCAAGTCAACGTATACAGCAACTCCAGGGCAGACAGCCAGGATAGTGGACATTATTTTCTGGAAGAAGCAATGTGCCAGCTCAACCCGAACAGGATAAGAGTGCATCGGAACATCCCAATGTGCATCACAAATGCAGGCAGCCAGCGGAAGGTCATGTTGGATTCAGGCAGACATATTGAATCAATGAATCAAAGCTCACTTCTAAATGACAAGGAGGTGACTTAAGAGCCCAACACTGGAGGGGCAAGTTATGCCACAGTTAAATGTGCCTTTAGATGTTATGCAATTAAATATTCATCTTTAAAACAAAAACAATTTAGGTTAAAAGAGTTCATATTAACAAAGGAAATATAATATATAACAGTACAGATGGATAGCAATAAAAACGGTACCATAGAGGCAAAGAATAAGTTAGAGGAAAAACAAAAAGAAATGGATGAACTTATTCGGGAACTTATTCGGGAAGTATTATGTATTATAAAAAATAAAAGAAATTGGATGGAACATTTTGAAAATGCACCAAATTCTTTTGGAATCTTCAACATAGAAATGCAACCAAAAATAATTTACAGCAACTTGTTACAAATGACGGTGTCATCCATGATTCACCAAATTATATTTTGAAAGAGGGAGCAAAGTACTTTTAAGCATATGTTCTCTTTTCAGTCTCCTCCATTTCAACTAACTGAAGTTAACTGTAAGGATTTTCTTCCTAATAATAGTGTAAAATGAACAGCTGTACGGAAAGACTTGTGTGAGGGCCAAATTACAGAGGAGCAAATTCTTGATGCAATTAAAGCCTTTAGGATGGCATACCAATTGAGGTACAGTGCATTTGTAAAGTATTCACTCCTTCACTTTTAGCACAGATGGACTCCAAGTTGTAGAAACATCTCAAGGATGATCAATGGAAACAGGATGCACCTGAGCTCAATTTCAAGTCTCATAGCAAAGGGTCTGAATGCTTATGTAAATATAAACCTATTTTTGGCTTTGTCGTTATGGGGTATTGTGTGTAGATTGATGAGGAGAAAAAATATTTTATCAATTTTATAATAAGGCTGTAACATAACAAAATGGGGAAAAAGTGAAGGTGTCTTAATACTTACCGAATACACTGAATATGAAACCTTTTTTGATCTACTCAAAGATCCACAATTAGCATGTTTTAACCACTCCTATAAAAATGGTAAACTATCAGGTACTCAGCAAGAAGGTTTTTATTTTACTATTACTGAAACACGACCCAGGTGGTAAATATAAAGATCCAGTCGATCTAAAAAACTGGAGACCCCTTACACTTCAGTGTTGTGATGCAAAAAACCTAGCAAAATGCATAGAACATAGAATTAAAACGGTGTTGTCAAATATTATTCATCCTGATCAGTTTTTCTTTACATGGAAGATACATTTGTATTTGGCATCAGCTACTTTTCCTGTGGTCTGGCAAAATTAAGGCAGTTATACAATTTTAAAAACATTACAATACATTCATGACAGACTTCACAACACACTAAGTGTGTGCCCTCAGGCCCCTACTCCACTACCACATATCTACAACACAAAATCCATGTGTACGTGTGTGTGTAGTGAATATGTTATCGCGTGTGTGTATGCATGTGTCTGTGCCTATGTTTGTGTTGCTTCACAGGTGTATAATAAGGTGTATTTTTATCTATTTTTTAAATCTGATTCTACTGTTTGCATCAGTTACCTGATGTGGAATAGAGTTCCATGTAGTCATGGCTCTATGTAGTACTGTGCGTCTCCCATAGTCTGTTCTGGACATGGGGACTGTGAAGAGACATCTGGTGGCATGTCTTGTGGGGTATGCATGGGTGTCTGAGCTGTGTGCTTGTTGTTTAAACAGACAGCTCGGTGCTTTCAACATGTCAATACCTCTCACAAATACAAGTAGTGATGAAGTCAATCTCTCCTCCACTTTGAGCCATATTATTAATGTTAGATCTTTGTGTACATCCAAGAGCTAGCCGTGTTGCCCTGTTCTGAGTCAATTGCAATTTTCCCTCTTTGTGGCATCTGACCACACGACTGAACAGTAGTCCAGGTGCGACAAAACTAGAGCGTGTAGGACCTGCCTTGGTAATAGTGCTGTTCAGAAGGTAGAGCAGTGGTTTATTATGGACAGACTTCTCCCCATCTTAGCTACTGTTGTATCAATATATTTTGACCATGACTGTTTACAATTCAGGGTTACTCCAACAGTTTAGTTGCTCAATTTCCACATTATTTATTACAAGATTTAGTTGAGGTTTAGGGTTTAGTGAATTATTTGATTCTACCTGGATTATGTTGTAGAGGCTTCCATTAAAGAACACCCTCTGTATTCTGTTAGACAGGTAACTCTTTATCCACAAATGGCAGGAGATGTACAGCCAAAACACATATATATGTTAAATTTGAGATTCTTCAATTAGCCACCCTTTGCCTTGATGACAGGTTTGCACACTGTTGGCATTCTCTCAACCAGCTTCATGAGGTAGTCACCTGGAATGCATTTCAATTAACAGGTGTGCCTTCTTAAAAGTTAATTTGTGGAATTTCTTTCCGTCTTAATGCATTTGAGCCAATCAGTTGTGTTAAACAAGGTACGAGGGCTATACAGAAGATAGCCCTATTTGGTAAAAGACCAAGTCCATTTATGGCAAGAACAGCTCAAATAAGCAAAGGGAAATGACAGTCCATCATTACTTTAAGACATGAAGGTCAGTCAATATGGAACATTTCAAGAAGTGCAGTCGCAAAAACCATCTAGCGCTATTATGAAACTGGCTCTCATGAGGAACGCCACAGGAATGGAAGACCCAGAGTTACCTTTGCTGCAGAGGATAAGTTCATTGGAGTTACCAGCCTCAGAAATTGCAGCCCAAATAAATGCTTCACAGAGTTCAAGTAACAGACACATCTAAACATCAATTGTTCAGAGAGGACTGTGTAAATCAGGCCTTCATGGTCGAATTGCTGCAAAGAAAACAATACTAAAGGACACCAATAATAAGAACAGTGATACGCCATCCCATCTGGTTTGGGCTTAGTGGGACTATCGTTTGTTTTTCAACAGGACAATGACCCAACACACCTCCAGGCTGTGTAAGGGCTATTTGACCAAAAAGGAGAGTGATGGAGTGCTGCATCAGATGACCTGGCCTCCACAATCCCCCGACCTCAACCCAATTGAGATGGTTTGGGATGAGTCGGGCGGCAGAGTAAAGTAAAAGCAGCCAACAAGTGCTCAGCATATGTGGGAACTCCTTCAAGACTGTTGGAAAAGCATTCCAGGTGAAGCTGGTTGAGAGAATACCAAGAGTGTCTAAAGCTGTCATCAAGGCAAAGGGTGAAATATATTTTGATTTGTTTAACACTTTTTTTTGTTACTACATGATTCCATATGTGTTATTTCATAGTTTTGATGTCTTCACAATTATTCTACAATGTAACAAATAATAAAAATATAGAAAAACCTTTGAATGAATAGGTGCACAGCTGGAGAGAATTTTGAGTAATCTAGGTGACAGACACTAACACATGCAATACCTCCTTGCACACTCTTGCCTGCATCTTGCTGATCTAGGGTGTAATCATTAGTCCAACATTTGCAAAAGAGAGTTTCTATTTGACTAATTCAGGTATGTTTATCCCCGTTTTGTTCCTTTTGCTTCGGTTTAAGAAACGTTTTTCAACAGAATCGGGTGAATGAATACAAACACAGTTCACTTTCATAGCAGCCACATAAAAACAGCATGATCACTTTGCTCATTTTATATATAATTCCTTCTCGCAACTATGTGTATCTACGCGTTCTCCTCCTCCTCTCACCTTTGCTTGTGGACTTCAGTGCACAACACACCAGCTGTCTGTGACCAGGCGAAAAAACTATTCCAAGCCAAACCTTCATACTATGACCTAACCACTACACACAGCCTACATCGTTGTCATCATTGTCACGTCATAGTCAACATACTAGAATTAACGTGTTAGTAAACCTGCTACAATGATGCTGTACAATGATGCCGTACAATGATGCCGTACAATGATGCCGTACAATGATGCAGTACAGTCCACAGCCAGAAAGCAGTTTAGCAGTTACACCGGCGAGCCCCGGTGGCAATACAGTGCATTCGGAAAGTATTCAGACGCCTTCACTTTTTCCACATTTTATTACGTTACAGCCATGTTCTAAAATGGATGAAGTAAAATGTTTTCCTCATCAATCTACACACAGTACCCCATAATGACAAATCAAAAACAGAAATACCTTATTTACATACGTATTCAGACCCTTTGCTATGAGACTCGAAATTGAGCTCAGGTGCATCCTGTTTCTATTTATCATCCTTGAGATGTTTCTACAACTAGATTGGAGTCCACCTGTGGTAAATTCCATTGATTGGACATTATTTGGAAAGGCACAGACCTGTCTACATAAGGTCTCACAGTTGAAAGTGCATGTCAGAGCAAAAACCAAGCCATGAGGTCGAAGGAATTGTCGCAGAGCTCCGAGACATGTCTTGAGGCACAGTTCTGGGGAAGGGTATCAAAACATTTCTGCTGCATTGAAGATCCCCAAGAACACAGTGGCCTCCATTATTCTTAAATCGAAGCAGTTTGGAACCACCAAGACTCTTCCTAGAGCTGGCCGCCCGGCCAAACTAAGCAATCGGGGGAGAAGGGCCTTGGTCAGGGAGGTGACCAAGAACCTGATGGTCACTCTGACAGAGCTCCAGACTTCCTCTGTGGAGATGGGAGAACTTTCCAGAAGGACAACCATCTCTGCAGCACTCCACCAATCAGGTCGTTATGGTAGAGTAGCCAGACGGAAGCCACTCCTCAGTAAAAGGCGCATGACAGCTCGCTTGGAGTTTGCCAAAAAGCACCTAAAGAACTCCCAGACCATGAAAAACAAGATTCTCTGGTCTGATGAAACCAAGATCGAACTCTTTGGCCTGAATGCCAAGCGTCACGTCTGGAGGAAACCAGGCACCACCCATCACCTGGCCAATACCATCCCTACGATGAAGCATGGTTTTTCAGCGGCAGGGGCTGGGAGACTAATCAGGTTTGAGGGAAAGATGAACAGAGCAAAGTACAGAGAGATCCTTGATGAAAGCCTGCTCCAGACCGCTCATGACCTCAGACTGGGGCAAAAGTTCACCTTCCAACAGGTCAATGACCCTAAGCACACAGCCAAGACAACGCAGGAGTGGCTTCAGGACATGTCTCTGAATGTCCTTGAGTGGCCCAACCAGAGCCCGGACTTGAACCCGATCAAACATCTCTGGAGAGACCTGAAAATTGCTGTGCAGCGACGCTCCCCATCCAGCCTTACAGAGCTTGAGCGGATCTGCAGAGAAGAATGGGTGTGCCAAGCTTGTAGCGTAATACCCAGGAAGACTTGAGGCTGTAATCGCTGCCAAAGGTGCTTCAACAAAGTACTGAGTAAAGGGTCTGAATACTTATGCAGTGTGTAAAGTTCTTAAGTAAAAATACTTGAAAGTACTACTTAAGTATTTTTTGGGGGTATCTGTACTTTAATTTACTATTGATATTTTTGACAACTTTTACTTTTACAGTGAGGGAAAAAAGTATTTGATCCCCTGCTGATTTTGTACGTTTGCCCACTGACAAAGAAATGATCCGTCTATAATTTTAATGGTAGGTTTATTTCAACAGTGAGAGACAGAATAACAACAAAAAAATCCAGAAAAACGCATGTCAAAAATGTTTTAAATTGATTTGCATTTTAATGAGGGAAATAAGCATTCTTTGTCAGTGGGCAAACGTACAAAATCAGCAGGGGATCAAATACTTTTTTCCCTCACTGTACTTCACTACATTCCTATAGAAAATGATGTACTTTTTACTTCATACATTTTCCCTGGCACCCAAAAGTACTTGTTACATTTTGAATGCTAAGCAGGACAGGAAAATCGCCTAATTCACACGCTTATCAAAAGAACATCCCTGGTCATCCCTACTGCCTCTGATCTGGCGGACTCACTAAACACATGCTTCATTTGTAAATGATGTCTGAGTGTTGAAGCGTGCCCCTGCTGTCCGTAAATTTTAAAAACAAGAAAATGGTGACGTCTGGTTTGCTTACAGTTTTTCTCAATTGCTAAAACACTAAACCCTATTGTCTGAACCAAATGCTCAGTTGCCTGAACCCACTGATTGAATCAATCACTCTTTTGGCAAAACCATAAGCACTTTTCACCTGTTTAGACACAACTTGCCAACACATTTTCATTGTGATGCACCCGTGCTGCATAATGGTGAGCACAGGTGACAAAAGTCAAACACAATTAGAGCACAGGTATCACCACTTGAACACAACAACTCAAAATTGATCACACTTGTGGCTAATGATGTGAGGAACATATACAGTAAGCCAGTTCAGAGAGCACTGGTTTGTGAGGCCCTACAATGGATAGAAATCTGAGAGGAAGAGTTCGTGTGAGAGGAGGTCGAGGTGGTCGAGGTGGTCAGCGAAGACAAAGAACAGTAATATCTGATGAAATCAGAGCTACTGTGATTGACCATGTTCTTGTCCATGGTATGAGCATGAGGGAGGCTGGACAAAGGGGTACAACCAAACATCAGTAGATTCGCTATGTCCACCATAATCCGAAGATTTAGAGAAGAGAACAGGTAATTACCTTTTTTTTGACATTATAGTACAGTATGTAAATGTTGACAGCAATTACTGTATGACATACTATATACTCTACCACAGTATACTGTAAGTGAATATATGTTTCAGTACATCACTGTACCAATGTACTGTAGTATTGTAATGGAGGGTTGGTCTAACTGTTTGTAGGCCTAGTATAC
Source organism: Coregonus clupeaformis (assembly GCF_020615455.1). Lineage (NCBI taxonomy): Eukaryota > Metazoa > Chordata > Actinopteri > Salmoniformes > Salmonidae > Coregonus > Coregonus clupeaformis. Next base: position 25,584,638 of record NC_059207.1, read on the forward strand.
CATGTATATTTTTTGTAACTCCATGTTCTCTTTTTGTAGAATTGAAAGACTGCCACATGGGGGTGGGAGGACAGGTATGTTCTCCCCACACCAAGAGACCCTAATTGTTGATATGGTCCGTGAGAACAATGCCATTAAACTGAGCGAAATTCAGCAGAAGATCATTGAGGACCATTTACATTTTGAGGGTATCAACAGTGTCAGCCTCTCTACTGTTGATCGTGTCCTCAAGCGCAACAGACTGCGCATGAAACAGCTATACAGAGTGCCCTTTGATCGCAACTCAGACAGAGTCAAAGAGCAAAGATTCCAGTATGTACAGGTTGGCATATATCCAGACACATTCAATGTTGATTACTCTAAGTAGTGATTTACTGTAGTGGCCTAAATCACTTTTTCCGTATCACTTACAAAACTATATTTATTTCTACAGAGGGTTTTTCAACTGGATGCAATGGAAAGACCCCATCAATACATCTACATGGATGAAGCTGGGTTTAATCTCACCAAAAGGAGAAGGAGAGGCCGTAATGTGATTGGCCATCGGGCCATTGTTGGTGTTCCTGGGCAGCGTGGTGGCAATGTCACATTATGTGCTGCCATCAGCAATCATGGGGTTGTCCACCATCATGCCAACCTGGGGCCCTACAACACTCACCAGCTCCTCATTTTCCTCAATCACATGCGAGATGCTTTGTTAGGGCAGCAGGATGAGCATCCCATCTATGTTGTTGTTTGGGACAATGTGAGTTTTCACAGAGCCCTCCAGGTTAGAGAGTGGTACAATATGAACCAAGGTTTTATCAATCTTTGCCTTCCACCGTACTCCCCTTTCCTAAACCCCATTGAGGAATTCTTCTCCTCATGGCGGTGGAAGGTATATGAACGCCAACCTTACACCAGGGTAAATCTCCTGCAAGCCATGGGACTTGCCTGTGGTGACATAGGTGTGGAGGCATGCCAAGCCTGGATACGGCATGCCAGGGGTTTTTTCCCCGTTGCCTGGCCAGACAAAATGTGGCCTGTGATGTGGATGAAGTCCTGTGGCCTGACCCAGTACGGAGACATGATGCTGTGGCTGAGTAATGCACTTATTTGTATATTTTTGTACTTTATTTTTACATGGGCTTACTGTACACAAGTGGCAAACGCATAAGATTTCTGTTTGTTTTTACAAGTGCTACATGTAAATGCACAAGATTTCTGTTTTGTCTTTTTGTACAAGTGCTAAATGCACAGTTTTTTTTTTGTTTTGCAACATGCATTTAGCCTACAGTGAACAATAAACATTTATTTCTCCAGCTTCATGTCCTGAGCATAGTGTTTTCTAGTTTTCTACGTAGTGTTTAGTGACTGTTCAGTAGTGTTTTTTATTTTGATTGACTCGGGGCACGATTTGACAACATAGTTCAGTTTTGAGCACAGATTGAACTGTTTTGAGGTGAAAGTTTGGTTTTGCAAGAAGAGTCTGAGGTTTTGTGAATGTAGCTTGAAAATTGGGTTTTGTGTTCACAGTTAAGAGAAAAGGAGAGCAGCTTTCAAGAAATGTGTCTTAGCAATCGAGAAAAACTGTAATATAAGGAATTTCAAATGATTTATACTTGTACTTTTACTTTTGATACTTAAGAATATTTTAGCAATTACATTTACTTTTGATACTTAAGTATATTTAAAACCAAATACTTTTAGACTTTTACTCAAGTATGATTTTACTGGGTGACTTTCAATTTTACTTGAGTCATTTTCTATTAAGGTATCTTTACTTTTACTCAAGTATGACAATTGGGGACCTTTTCCACTACTGTACTTATTTAAATGTGATATTTCATTCATTTTTATTAGCAAATATGCTCTCTCTCTTTCTTTCTCCCTCTCTCTCTCTCTCCCTCTTGCTTCTCTTTAATTTTGGAAGAAATTAATTTGTTCAAAACTGTTTTACTATTGTCTTTGTCTTTGATCTTTGAGTCAACTACTCACCACATTTTATGCACTGCAGTGCTAGCTAGCTGTAGCTTATGCTTTCAGTAATAGATTCATTCTCTGATTCTTTGATTTGGTGGACAACATGTCAGTTAATGCTGCAAGAGTTCTGATAGATTGGAGGACGTCTTCTGGAAGTTGTCTTAATTACTCTGTAAAGTCTATGGAAGGGTGTGAGGAGGACAGAAGCTAGCTGTCCTCCGGCTACACCATGGTGCTACCCTACAGAGTGCTGTTGAGGCTACTGAAGACCTTCATTGCAAAACAGTGTGTTTTAATCAATTATTTGGTGACGTGAATATATTTAGTATAGTTTTATCTAAAACTGATAACTTTTTTAATGTTTCACTATTTTTATTTTTATGAAATTCACTGAGGAGGATGGTCCTTTTGCTGTAAAATATTAGAGAGAGAGAGAGAGAGTGTGGGGGGGGGGAGTAGTGGAAAGGGAGGTAGTATAGAGTGATGAAGTGTTCACCTCTGAAGTATTAAAATAAAGTTATGATAATTTCATAGTGTAGAGTGTGGTAAACAAAGCATATTCACACATAGAGGAATAAAGAAGAAGAAGAAGAAGAAGAAGAAGAAGAAGAAGAAGAAGAAGAAGAAGAAGAAGAAGAAGAAGAAGAAGAAGAAGAAGAAGAAGAAGAGAAGAAAAAAGAAGAAGGAGAGAGAGAGAGAGAGAGAGAGAGAGAGGTACAGATAACAAGAGGAGGATAGAGGACTAGAGGATGGAAGCATTTGCATTGCAAATGTCACACTATTCCCTATGTAGTGCACTACTTTTGACCAGATCCCTGATCAAAAGTAGTGCACTATATAGGGAATAGGGTGCCATTTGGGACACAATGAGAGAGCAGAAGATGTGAAAGAGAGAGAAACATTACCAGTCACATGCAGATGGTCGGTTGGTGTGTTTTCTGTCCTTTGTCCATCTGCATGGGGCAAATTGGACTCACACTGTCAGCTGACTACAATACAGATGACCCCACACTGATTTTGGTAACCCCCAATCACATTCATGGCTGCAAACTTTTGAAGAAAGCTTGGAGTGAGATTTGCTATGTGAATTTCATTGCCCCCTGACACAACCCCTAGACGGGGGTCTGTGGGAGGAAAATGTTACTGTTTTAAAGCTAATTTCCTTCATTTCTCTGTATTTTGACATGGCTTAGGCATATGACTAGGGTGATTTGTTTTTTTTGGTCAGGTCAGGTGAGGTGTATTCAGGATGCTTTGGACATTAAATGAACACTCAAAATTCGACAGCTTTGTTACTTTGAGATTTATGGGGGATGAAATGTAAAGTATGCTAAGTGGTTTGACACTTTATTCAGAGAGTAATGAAATGAGATGAGTAGACAGGCAATAGGAGAAACAGTTGGAAGCAGGGATTGATCCCTGTTCTCAGGTGGAAAGTTGAATGTGACACATGCCAGGGAGTGTTAAGGCTCTGCACAGGAAATACTAATATTAATGGTCGATGGCAGTGGGTAACCAAATCATAGATTACAGTCTCCTTGTCCACAGACTACTTTCAAGGTAAGGACACAAACATTTAGTATTTTGTACTTTGGGTGAACTATCTCTTTAAAATAGGGCTGGAATAAAATCCTGCTTGCTCTCCAGGAGGGTTGGCCACCCCTGATCTGTTTCCCAAGTACTGGGTGTTTGAAAATGTTCTTGTTATAACAATTAATTTCTCAATCACCCAACCTTCAATAAAAATTGAATGAATCAATATTCAGGTGGTTTATGCCTGCTAGTTGAATATCCTTGCCATCATCTTACTCTACATAGACAAAATATTATGTGTTTATGAGTTGTGAGTCCCCCTACCATCTCTGCCTAGCATGTGCACAAACGAAAATGTAAAAAAAAATATTTGAGGCAGGGAGCATTTAACATCCAATGCTTCAACTACCTCAACTAGCCGGTGCCCCCGCACATTGACTCTGCACCGGTACCCCCCTGTATATATAGCCTCCCTACTGTTATTTTATTTTACTTCTGCTCTTTTTTTCTCAACACTTTTTTTGTTGTTGTTTTATTTTAATTTTTTTGTTAAAAATAAATGCACTGTTGGTTAAGGGCTGTAAGTAAGCATTTCACTGTAATGTCTGCACCTGTTGTATTCGGCGCATGTGGCCAATAAAATTTGATTTGATTTGATTTATTTGTATGACTTATTCAAAACTGTCCATGAATGGTTACCAAACTTCCCTGCTGAAACATTCTGTAAGTCTGTCTTCTGCCTTTTCATTGTCACAGCCTGAATGCCAATCACCAAACAAGGGGACTAATGCAAGTGTGGATTAAATCGACTTTAGTACATGCTGTCAAAGAGCTGCATTCTGCAATACGGAAGGGAGTAACAGCAACCTAATTTTGTTGACAACATTGTACATAAAACAGCGCTACCGTGCTGCTCTTTTTACAGTTTTATAAACTCAGCAGAGGACGTTCTCTCACTCCATTCAGCTCCACTCTAATCTTGAGCGGCGTTTCTTTAAAATGCATATCCAATCCACTTGATCCCTTGCATAACTAGACCACTCGTATGCTTCAATGTGCCATGGTTCACAGTGCTGTGGCAAGACAGAACAATGATACAGGTTCTGCTCGTGATGTTAAATTGCAGGCGCAGATGCTCCAGTTGAAAAGTTAACGCACTGACTTATTAGAAAAATAAAAAGCAGTACTTTTCAATGCGTGATATATAAGTGGTGTGGCATGTGAGTGTAAAAAGAGGGTCAGATTCGTGTGTCTCACGGCCAATGCGTGAGAGTTCACAGCTCTGCCCTAAAATACCCTATTCCAAAATCTACCCCTGGCCTAGTCCCTAACCATATGCACATGTGTATCTGTATGCCTTCTGACTTGCTATGTGGAATGGTCTCTACGGGATTGGATAATGTCTAAGCCTAGGGGTTAATTGGATAGTGTTTTCCACATTGTGGCTCAGGTCAGAAGACCTGAAGACCTATAGACAGTTCCTGTTGAAGCACAGCCAAAGCACGGGGTTTGTGGTAATCTCTCGTGGACAGACTCTGTAACATAAATGGTATCGTAACTTTTGTCAACAGACTGATATGCGGCGAATACAAGCAACAATTGTTTCCGGTGTAATGGTTTTTCGTCACTGGTCATTTGGACAAATCACGATTTAACAGGTATGCACATCTTTCAAAAGAGAGTAGGGGTATTTGGCCCATAAACTGGACTGAAACATGCAGAGAGTGGGGGCAGAGCTACCTCCCTGCTTTCGCTCCTCGTTCTAGTACCTTTTTCTCATACCTCTCCCCCAGAACCTAATCATGGAGCTGGAACAAGAGATTAATTCTGTGTTGACGAGATGATGTTTGTGGCAACATGGGTTAGTCTTACTGGAGGGTCACCAGAACTTTTGCAAAGTTTTTGGAGTTATCTTGGATGTATTCATTATTGCACACTGTAGCCAAACGTTTCACAACGGAAAACGCTTTGGAACAAAACTATTGAACAAATTAATGTAGGTCCCTCCATGTTCCATCCTGTTTTCTTCCATTTGGTTCCTAATGAATACACCCCTGGATGGAGCTCTACCAAGACTGGGATCAGACCAGCTCAGGGCAAAAAACATCTGATCCAGTCATTTCAGGGCAAGTCCTTATTAGACAAAATGACATTTTACATTTTATTCCTTTACTAGGACAGATCACTGACATTTAGCGCTATTTGCATGTGGAATTGTTACCTTACATATAACACCTTTAAGACGTGCTCGCTTCTACAACATCATATTGCTGATCTCTCCCCTAGACCCTCTCTATATCCAGGATATGGCTGTGGTTTATGGGTGCTCTGCAGTGCTAAGCTGACAGACTCAGCAGAGACTCTGAACTGCGTAATGTCATTTTTAATCAGCAGTAATTGACAGAGACATCCCTTCATCATGGTGCCTATCCTTGCCAGCCAGCCCAGTGAAAGAGAGAGAGAGAGAGAGAGAGAGAGAGAGAGAGAGAGAGAGAGAGAGCAGAGAGGAGAGAGCAGAGAGAGAGAGAGAGAGAGAGAGAGAGAGAGAGAGGAGGTAGAGAGGAGAGAGAGAGAGAGAGAGAGAGAGAGAGAGAGAGAGAGAGAGAGAGAGAGAGAGAGAGAGAGAGAGAGAGAGAGAGAGAGAGAGAGAGAGAGAGAGAGAGAGAGAGAGAGAGAGAGAAGGGGGCTGCTATGTATCTATTAATCCTCAACTCAGTCTTTTTCTCTCTCTCTTTCTCTCCACTCTCATCAGTGATATGGGCCTGCTAACAAATTACTGTCGGAATCTTAATCAACTTTTATGGTTCTCCAGACATAAAAGCAGAGAATGTTCTCCTTGTCCTTACTACTACTAAAACCAGGCCCTGCTAGAAAACACACAAGTACTGTTTTTTGCTAACCGCAAATCCTTGGTGTCCTGGAAAAACCTCTCCATGATTACTACGTCAATACACCTTTTCGTGTTTCAACTTTCAATTCCTGAAAAGCAGATGGAATGTGATTATTATCGTTAACCCTTATCGTAACCTTAACCTTTTAACACAACTCAGGATATGACCCAGATGCAGACACAGGAGACGGAAGGTTCAATACACAGAATAGTTTATAAAACCACCGGAGGCAGGCAAAGGGCAGGTCGAGGACAGGCAGAGGTTCGTAACCAGGTCCGAGTCCGATGGGTTCAGGGCGGCATGCAGGCAGGCTCAGGGTCAGGGCAGGCAGAAGTTCGTAAACCAGGTCAGAGTCGGATAGGTACAGGACGGCAGGCAAGCTCGGGGTCAGGGCAGGCAGAAATGGTTGGAACCAGGAGGACTATTAAACAGGGACTAGAGAAACAGGAATACGGAAAGAACACGCTGGTAGGCTTGCCGAGACAAGGTGAACTGGCAACAGACAAACAGAAAACGCAGGTATAAATACACAGGGGATAATGGGGGAAGATGGGAGACACCTGGTGGGGGGTGGAGACAGGTGAAACAGATCAGGGTGAGACACCTTTACCCTAACCGTAAATGCTGGATAAGAAAAATTACATTTTCAACATGGTTGAGAACACTGCTATTTTTATTTTCTTTGCAGCACGGCCACTACTATGTCCTCACGTAGCCTACCATGACATCACAGAGTTTCTAAACCCAGAGGTGCAACATAGCAATACTTCCGGGAATGCTTGCGAAGCAGACTCGACAGGCCAGACCAGGGTTTGGGGTTTGGCAAGTCAATGGGAGAAGTGAAAAATGTGTTAGTAGTTGTTCATTTTCGTGAAATCTAAATGCAAAACCTAGATTAGAACCAATGCATTAACCCCCTAGCGTCGATTGATGCACTGGTACGTCAATCTAAGTTACATGACAAAAAAATCCCCATCAAAATCTGTCAGTTTAAGCTAGAGATATCTGTTTTGCATTGGATGAGTCTGCGGTGAAAGGTGGCAGAGCTAGAGTGATACTGGTCAGACCATGAGACATCCCGAAAATCGGTCTTCTCACAAAAACATCTGTAGTGTCCAAACGGTCCAACCTACGTCCTTTGCAGAAGCTTGATTTGTTTGCCGTGTACGTTTGTCTCCTGAGTGAGTTTTCGAGACGTAGTGTTTGTTGTTTTCACAGTGTTACTGTAATCCTTCTGTTACCGTTTCTCAGTAAAGTATTTACGTTAATCTTTAACTACTGATTCCTCATCTGGTCTCTTTTCTGCTCCTGGGTCCAACCTCACCACGTCACAGCAAGCTTCTGCCTCCAACATGGACCCAGCAGAGATCACACATATCAAGAATGTTATAACCCACCAAGGAGTACTGCTGGGGCGGCAGCAAGAACAACTCTCCCAAATATCAGAGACCCTCCAGGCACTTACCAATTCCCTCCAACAACAGTCCAACCCCAACCCAGGAGGAGCCAATGCCCAAGTCTCATCGCCCCATGCTACAGGCCTCGCCGTAGTTCCTCCAGGGAGCCTGCACCTGGAACCCAAGATCCCAGCCCCCGAGCGGTATTACAGCCACCCGGGAAGATTCAAGGTGTTCCTCACTCAGTGCTCTCTGGTGTTAGAGATACAGTCCTCCTCATTCCACACTGATCGGGCCATGATCGCCTACATCATCTCTCTAGTCTCTGGCAAGGCCCTGGTGTGGGAACAGCAGCCACCATCCTGCAGCTCTATATTAGCCTTCACTGCCGAGCTGCGACGAGTCTTCGACCACCCAGTCGGCGGACGAGAAGCGGCCAGCCGACTGTTCAACATCCGCCAAGGGGCCAGACCAGTGGCTGACTTCGCCATTGAAAGTATGATAAACGTAAATACTTGAGTTCCACACCCTCGCTGCCGAGAATGGGTGGAATACGGAGGCCCTGGTCACCGCTTTCCACCAGGATCTGTCTAATTCCATCAAGGATGAACTGCCCTCTCGGGAACTGGGAGAGGACCTCTACTGCGGAGGTCTCGGCCATCTCTGTGCTACATGCCCAGAGCTGATGGGAAACGCCAGGCTTGCCAGGACAAGGGGAGACCCTGACGAGCTGTGCAGTTTCACCCCGGCTACCCAGTCACTGTCTGTCACTACCCACAACCCTCCACTGGGACAACCGTCAGCACCAGATTCAAGCCTTTGTGGACTCCGGGGCCTCAGATAATTTCATTGATCAAGACTTCCCCAGAGCATTACAAATCCCCTGCGTGAAATGTCCCATCCCTCTACAGATTCAAGCCCTCGATGGATGCCCCATTGGCTCCGGCCAGTTGGAATATCAGACCAAGTCCATTCTCCTGCAGGTTGGGGTGAACCACTCAGAAACTCTTAGTTTTCTTTTGATCACTGCTCCCGAGAACCCCCTTATCCTAGGGTACCCCTGGCCAGTGCTACATAACCCACTATTCTCCTGGTCCACGGGACACCTACTAGACTGGGGTAAGAACTGCCAGACTAAATGTCTAAACCCCACCAAGGGCCTCGTCGCATCCCCCTGCATCCATTGAAGACCAAGACTCCCTCCCAAATACTTCGACCTCCGGGAGGCCTTCAGTAAGAGGCAAGCCACCACCCCTCATCGTCCATATGACGAACCGGCCTCCACCCCTCCCCGGGGCCGTCTTTACTCCCTCTCGACCCCTGAAGCAGTAGTCATGGACTGCATTTAACACCCCTAGTGGCCACTATGAGTATTTAGTCATGCCATTCTGATTACTGAACTCACTGGCAATCTACCAAGCATTGGTCAATGACACTCTTAGGAATATGTTGAATCTGTTCGACTTTGTTTACCTCGACATCCTGATCTTCTCCAAGACCCTTCCGGAACACATCCTGCACATCCTCCAAGTCCTGAGCCTCCTGCAGAGTCAACTATACATCAAGATAGAGAAGTGTGAGTTCCATGTATCACAAGTCTCTTTCCTGGGCAACATTATCACTACTGTCGGCATCCAAATGGACCCCGTTAAGGTTATGGCAGTCACCGACTGGCCCCGTCCCGCCTCACTCAAACAAGTCCAGCGGTTCCTCGGGTTTGCCAATTTTTACAGGCGTTTTATACGCAACTTTGGTGCAGTGGCATCGCCTCTCACGGCCTGAAGCCGCAAGTCCCAGACCCGTTTTGGCTGGACCCCCAAGGCTGACAGGGCATTCGTGGAGCTCAAGGGACATTTCACCTCCGGACCCATCCTCGTTCATCCTGATCCTACTCGTCCCTTCGTGGTAGAGGTGGACTCCTCAGACACTGGAGCAGGGGCAGTCCTTTCACAGTGGAATGAGGGGGACAAGATTGCACCCATGTACCTTTCTTTCCAAGTGGTTCTCGCCAGCAGAACGCAACTACAATGTAGGCAACTGGGAGCTCTTGGCAGTCAAGTAGGCCCTTGAGGGGTGGAGACACTGGTTGGAGGGGGCACCTCAACCTTCGTGATCTGGACCGACCATAAAAACTTGGTCTCCATTCAAGAAGCAAAGAGGTTGAACGCTCATCAGGCTAGGTGGGCTCTGCTTTTTAACAGGTTCAACTTCACTTTAGCCTATCGCCCGGGATCCAAGAATCAGAAAGCAGACGCCCTGTCCCATCAACACAATGTCTCTAACGAGGACAGGGACTCTGAGGCCATCATCCCCAGCTCCCGCATTGTGGCTCCCGTGGTATGGAGTATTGAGACCCCGGTACGACAATTCCAGACCCGAGAACCTGACCCTGACCCTGACTTTATGTTCCACGATCAACCCGTTCTCGAGTACTATAATGGGGACACTCCTCTAAATTAACTGGGCATCCAGGGGTTAATCGGACACTGGTGTTCCTGAGGCGGAAATTCTGGTGTCCCAAATTGATTGAGGATGTGAGATCCTTCATTGCAGCTTGTTCCACCTGTGCCAAAAACAGGCTGGGTTGCTCCAACCTCTGCCCATCCCCAGCCGTCCCTGGTCCCACCTGTAAGCAGACTTTTTCACAGAGTTACCTCCATCCCAAGGGCTTACCACTATCCTGGTGGTTGTCGATCGGTTCTCCAAGGCAGCCCATTTCATCGCTTTACCCAAGTTGTCCTTGGCAAAATAGACCGCTGACCTCATGATTACCCATGTCTTTCGACTAAACAGACTTCCCCATGACATAGTCTCAGATCATGGGCCCCAGTTCGTCGCACGGTATTGGAAAGCCTTCTGCTCCCTGTTGGGGGCGTCGGTTAGTCGCTCACCGTGTTTCCTGAACAAGAGGCCGAAGCGGGGGTGCCATCAGTCGAGGCATTCATTCGACGATGTCGCCGCACCTGGATCAGAGGGCGATCCTCCATGCTCCGCTCCTATGCCCGACACCAACACCAGGCAAACCGGCACCAAAGGCCTCTTCGGCTCCTCCGACTGGGTCAACGGGTGTGGCTGTCCACCCGTGATCTTCCCTTAAAGGTGGACTCACGGAAGATCGCTCCACGCTACATAGGACCATTCAAGATCCTGGGTCGCATCAACCCGGTCACCTATCGTCTCCAGCTTCCCAGGTCTATGAGGGTCTGTCCATCCTTCCATGTCTCCCGTCTCAAGCTGGTAAGGACCAGTCCATTCTCTCCCCCCACACCTGCCCCTCTGGCCCCTCGACTTGTTGATGGCCGCCCGGCCAACACTGTCCGGCGTCTGTTGGAGGCTCGTCGGTTCTGAGGCACCCTGGACATCCTGGATCCGAGACTTGATCTGGACTTCAACCAACGCCCTGGCTTCGCGGCTGTAGCAGCTTCTAGAAGGGGGGGTGTACTGTCATGGTTCCACCTGTCATCAGAGGGCGGCAGAGACCATCACAGAGACATTAATGATACTCAGGTGTGTCCTAATACTCATTATGATTTCCCTGTTAAGAGAGGTGTTTTTTCCGTTTTCCTTTGCAGAAGCTGGATTTGTTTGCCGTGTGCGTTTGTCTCCTGAGTGAGTTTTCGAGATATAGTGTTTTTTTGTTTTCCCAGTGTTACTGTGAACCTTCTGTTACTGTTTCTCAGTCAAGTATTTATGTTTATCCTTAACCACTGATTCCTCGTCTGGTCTTTTCTCTGCTCCTGGGTCCAACCTCACCACGTCACACTTTGATGACATTCTGCTAACCTCCACTCTTCCCACATGGTATGTTTCTACCCGACCACCTTGGGTGTCCGACTCTCTCTCTCTCCCCTCACCCTCCCCCTTCCTCACAGCAGTACCATAAGTGAGAACTCTTTGCCACTGGATGGTTAAATTAATATACAATAACCGATTTTCCCTCTCCTTCCTTTCCTCCCTCCCCTGCTGATGCATGGCTAATTCCCACCTCAACCAAGCAGTAATTAAAATCCACATGCGAGGAGCCATTCATCAACAGAGATGACAGAGAGAGAGAGGGGAAGGAGCCAATTTGGGGGTTTGTGTCCATATCCTTGAGTTTTGGAATCAGAAAACGATTGTAATGATGAATGGAAATGAAGGAGGCATGAAACTACCTTCATATTGTTCATGAGTCTTTATGTATGCTAGATTCTGGGAAAAAAGAGTGGTGGATGTAGTTATGGTTCGTTTGTGTGTGTGGGGAATGGGGGGAATGTGTGTGTGTGTGTGTGTGTGTGTGTGTGTGTGTGTGTGTGTGTGTACGAGTCTACGAGTATGTGGATATTAATCAATGTCATGTTGGATTAGGATGCCCCCCCCCCAGCCCCACCTTCTCACCGGTAATGCCTTGAACCCTCCATTCCCTCCTGTCACTCCTCTGCTCCCCTCCAACCCCTCTCCCTCCCTGCCCCCACATTGTAGATTTTCTGTGTTGTGACAGGAGTCCTGCTGTGTCCTGACGACTACACTTATTTTCACACACACACACACACACACGTCCACATACACAGTGAGGGAAAAAAGTATTTGATCCCCTGATTATTTTGTACGTTTGCCCACTGACAAAGACATGATCAGTCTATAATTTTAATGGTAGGTTTATTTCAACAGTGAGAGACAGAATAACAACAAAAAAATCCAGAAAAACGCATGTCAAAAATGTTTTAAATTGATTTGCATTTTAATGAGGGAAAAAAGTATTTGATCCCCTGATTATTTTGTACGTTTGCCCACTGACAAAGACATGATCAGTCTATAATTTTAATGGTAGGTTTATTTCAACAGTGAGAGACAGAATAACAACAAAAAAATCCAGAAAAACGCATGTCAAAAATGTTTTAAATTGATTTGCATTTTAATGAGGGAAATAAGTATTTGACCCCTCTACAAAACATGACTTATTACTTGGTGGCAAAACCCTTGTTGACAATCACAGAGGTCAGACGTTTCTTGTAGTTGGCCACAAGGTTTGCACACATCTCAGGAGGGGTTTTGTACCACTCCTCTTTGCAGATCTTCTCCAAGTCATTAAAGTTTTGAGCCTGACGTTAGGCAACTCGAACCTTGAGCTCCCTCCACAGATTTTATATGGGATTAAGGTCTGGAGACTGGCTAGGCCACTCCAGGACCTTCATGTGCTTCTTCTTGAGCCACTCCTTTGTTGCCTTGGCCGTGTGTTTTGGGTCATTGTCATGATGGAATACCCATCCACGACCAATTTTCAATGCCCTGGCTGAGGGAAGGAGGTTCTCACCCAAGATTTGACGGTACATGGCGCCGTCCATCGTCCCTTTGATGCAGTGAAGTTGTTCTGTCCCCTTAGCAGAAAAACACGCCCAAAGCATAATGTTTCCACCTCCATATTTGACGGTGGGGATGGTGTTCTTGGGGTCATAGGCAGCATTCCTCCTCCTCCAAACACGGCGAGTTGAGTTGATGCCAAAGAGCTCGATTTTGGTCTCATCTGACCACAACACTGTCACCCAGTACTCCTCTGAATCATTCAAATGTTCATTGGCAAACTTCAGATGGGCCTGTATATGTGCTTTCTTGAGCAGGGGGACCTTGTAGGCGCTGCAGGATTTCAGCCCTTCACGGCGTAGTGTGTTACCAATTGTTTTCTTAGTGACTATGGTCCCAGCTGCCTTGAGATCATTGACAAGATCCTCCCGTGTAGTTCTGGGCTGATTCCTCACCGTTCTCATGATCATTGCAACTCCCCGAGGTGAGATCTTGCATGGAGCCCCAGGCCGAGGGAGATTGACAGTTCTTTTGTGTTTCTTCCATTTGCGAATAATCGCACCAACTGTTGTCACCTTCTCACCAAGCTGCTTGGCGATGGTCTTGTAGCCCATTCCAGCCTTGTGTAGGTCTACAATCTTGTCCCTGACATCCTTGGAGAGCTCTTTGGTCTTGGCCATGGTGGAGAGTTTGGAATCTGATTGATTGATTGCTTCTGTGGACAGGTGACTTTTATACAGGTAACAAACTGAGATTAGGAGCACTCCTTTTAAGAGTGTGCTCCTAATCTCAGCTCGTTACCTGCATAAAAGACACCTGGGAGCCAGAAATCTTTCTGATTGAGAGGGGGTCAAATACTTATTTCCCTAATTAAAATGCAAATCAATTTATACCATTTTTGACATGCGTTTTTCAGGATTTTTTTGTTGTTATTCTGTCTCTCACTGTTCAAATAAACCTACCATTAAAATTATAGACTGATCATTTCTTTGTCAATGGGCAAACGTACAAAATCAGCAGGGGATCAAATACTTTTTTCCCTCACTGTACGTACACACACATGTGGACACACACACACAAAGCCCTGTGCTTAGCACCAGCATGATTTGAGGGGGGCAGAACGGTGTTGAGGGAACATCACAAACATCAACACTCCTGACACACACACGCAAACAGACACACACAAATAATACAAACAAACACACTATCCATGTGCTTATCATATGGTTTGGTGAAGTTGAGTTGTGTCTGCAACTCAATTAAGGCTAAAGCTTTACCTTTCTCTCCATCTCTACCTCTGTCTTGCAACCAGTGGTGTAGGAAAGGGTCAATGCACATAAACGCTGTTCACACAACTTTTTTATTTGCACAAGCGTTAAATAGGGAGAATTGAAAATATAGGGAACTTTATTCACTGCAAACGTTGATCAGTGGAGGCTGCTGAGGGGAGGACAGCTCATAATAATGACTGGAACGGAGCGAATGGAATGGCTTGATGTATTTGATACCATTCCACTCCAGCCATTACCACGAGCCCATCCTCCCCAATTAAGGTGCCACCAACCTCCTGTGACGCTGATCAACGTTTACCCACCTATTTTTACCATTACATTCCAGCTTTCAACCCTTTAAATAAATTACATCATGCTTAATCAGCCTTGTTAGAGACATTTATTTAGTTACGGGGGAATTCGGACCCAAGGTAGGTTTTTTATGCACTTTTCTCTCTACGCGTATTCTGACCTAGAATTTAAGCATGAGAATAGCATGCTATTACACTCTATTCATTTGGGGTGGAGATTTTTTTAAATTAAGGTATGGCGGAGGTGTGTCTACAGATAATAAGGTCAAGTGGAACAAACTGTATTTTTCCCGATAGAAATAACACCATTCTCCATGCACTGCAATTTACAAATTGATAAGAGCTATTGATAAGAGCTAGGTAAATGAGTAAGCCAGTCGATTGTAAATATAAATGACAATTGTTTTATACTGAACAAAAATATAAACGCAACACGCAACCATTTCAAAGATTTTGCTGAGGTACAGTTCATATAAGGAAATCAGTAAATTGCAATATATTCATCAGGCCCTAATTTATGGATTTCACATGACTCGCAGGGGCACAGCCTTGGGTAGCAAGGCCAAGCCAATCAGGAGGAGTTTTTCCCCAATAAAAGGGCTTTATTATAGACATAAACACTCCTCAGCACCCAGCATGCTCACTAACAGTGATGAAAACAAATTTTTGTGTGTATGGAAAATTTGATATTTTATTTCAGCTCATGAAACATGGGACCAGCACTTTACATGTTGCATTTATATTTTTGTTCAGTGTAGATCTATTTTAACTCATGATCGCTGGAGACATATGTGACTTATTTCAGGAAACTAGGCGTATGTTGCACGTCACTACCTCACAGGAGAGGCATTTGAATGTAAACATTTATTTTTTATAAACATTTGTTTTTTTTGGCAGAAATGCCTTCTGGAACATGTGAACTTTCATATGCCTTAATCACAAACTTGTATTCCATCCATGAATACGAACACATTTGTTAAATGACAAGCCTAGTTGGTTTAGCCACGGAAAAAGACAGGAACCTTCCAACTAGCCATGATTGGCTGAGATAATGGATGGACTGGATATGCTGGGAGATGAGTTTGGATTGGTATGCCATGTAGCATGCTTCTGTCAGTAACGTGAGCTGTTCAGTATGTGTTGATAGTTCTATCTACCGCGTCATTTTTGAAAGATATAACGTTAGCCATCGAGAACTACAAAAGTTTTGCTACTTTTCTCAACAACATTGATGCCCTGAATTTAGCAGGTGCTATCGACAAATCAGTTGGAAAAAGTGATGGGCTACTTTCTGCACACGCCATGATCAGTGTGAACCAGAGTGACTTGACACAACACTTGCTACAAACAAATGGAGTTAAATGGGTCCAGTCTGCCGTAAAGTGTTCATCCATGTACAGTGGGGAGAACAAGTATTTGATACACTGCCGATTTTGCAGGTTTTCCTACTTACAAAGCATGTAGAGGTCTGTAATTTTTATCATAGGTACACTTCAACTGTGAGAGACGGAATCTAAAACAAAAATCCAGAAAATCACATTGTATGATTTTTAAGTATTTCATTTGCATTTTATTGCATGTGTCACGAACCGGCTCACGTTCGTAAACAAAAGGGAGACACGTGGAGACAAGGAATACTCAAAGTATATATTTATTAACTAAAGTAAACTAAATCAAATAACAATGGTGTGTGTAATCAGTAATCAGTAGTGTAAGTGAGTGTTTGCATGCATAAATGTAATATGGAAAAGTGTTGAGAGGTGCCAAAGCAAACAACCAAAAAGGCCACAAAAATACCACAACCAAAGTCAAAGTATCTGCCTGGAGAGAGTCTCCTCAATGAAGGTGGAAGAGGTCCATTTATGCTGGGACACACCCGGCCCAGGTGTTTCCCATGTAGCTGACGACCCTCCCAACTCCGCCCACCGGCATCCTAATAAGGAAACAAGAGCAAAGAGAGAATACGGCAGACAGAGTGGGAGGGTCGTCACACCCCCCCCATAAGACCAAGGACCAACAAGGACCCCGGACCAACGTACCAGCCCCTGCGTCCCAAACCGACAAATTGTACATGTTCACACCTCCACTTGCCCCACCCATCATCCTCCTCTCCAGACCTCAGCAACCTTTACACAGGAAGCAACCTTTAAGAGGAAAGAAGAACACAAGACTAGGAGGGGACAAACAGGAAAGATAGAACATGACAAAATCAAACAATGATCGGTCACATCAATATTCATGAACAAGGCGCACGAGAGAGCGCATCAGCAATCACGTTATCAGTCCCCCGGATGTGCCGCACATCTAGATGGAAGGATTGTAAAAATAAACACCATCTCATTATCCTCTGATTAGGACACATCATGGACCTCAAAAAGGTGAGAGGGTTATGGTCGGTGTAGACCACAATAGGTACTACACCCGACCCGACATACACCTCAAAGTGTTGTAGCGCCCATATAAGTGCTAATGCTTCTTTTTCAATGACCGAATAGTTCAACTGATAATGGTTAAACTTTTTGGAAAAGAAACTAACAGGCCTCTCAACCCCAGCCACATCTGCTTGCAGCAAAACTGCACCCGCCCCCACATGACTAGCATCCACCTGCAAGGTAAATGATAAATCCACACGAGGAGCAGCCAGTACCGGAGTTGAAGTAAGCAACCTCTTTGCATCTTCGAAAGCCTGTTGACAATGAGAAGACCATACGTACACAGCCTTAGCTTTCAGCAAATCTGTCAAGGGAGTGACCACAGTAGAGAAGTTCCTACAAAAACCACGATAATACCCAATCATTCCCAAGAAACGCATCAGTTCCTTTTTAGTAGTTGGTAGTGGAAAAGCATCAATAGCTACCACTTTAGCCCGAACAGGACACACTTCACCCTGCCCAACCACCTTTCCAAGGTATGTAACAGTCGCCTGAGCAAACTCACATTTAGCTAAATTTATCGTGAGGCGACCCGCAGCCAGACGTCCGAACAAGGCTTGAATACGGGACAGATGTTCCTCCCAAGTATCTGCATATATCACTACATCGTCCAGATAAACAGCGCACCCGGCCAGACCAGAGACAACCCTGTTCATAAGTCGCTGAAAAGTGGCAGGCGCATTACGCAGTCCGAAACTCATAACCGAATATGAGTACAGACCAAAAGGTTTAATAAAGGTAGAGATTTCACGTGCCCTACTCGTCAGTGGCACCTGCCAATAGCCCTTTAACAGGTCAAATTTGCTCACAAACTTAGCTGCGCCGACTTGATCAACGCAGTCCTCCATCCGAGGAAGAGGAAATGAATCCGGCTTAGTGACATCGTTTACCTAACGGTAGTCCGTACAAAATCTGTTTGTTCCATCCGATTTACTGACCAAGATACAGGGAGAAGCCCAACTGGAGAAAGAAGGCTCTGCTATTTTACTCTCCAGCATGTACCGGACCTCAGCATCCAGACAACGCAGTTTCTCTGAAGAAACTCTATAGAACCGTTGAAGAATGGGGTCAGCATCTCCAATGTCAATATCATGTTCTATTAAGTTTGTACGTGTTGGTGTATCAGAAAACAACCCTGGAAATCTCCGAATCAAACCAACCATCTCTTTCCGCCCATCAACAGGTAGATGAGTAAGAAGGCTATCTAAAATCTCCAGTGTCTCTGAATTTTTCAATCTACCCTGCAGTATGCAATCGTCGGGACCAGAAACATCCTCCTGCTCCTGCACAGACCTAGCATGACCAGAACCCAGGGAATAAACAGTATCAGCCAAAGAACAGCCTTACCGTCCTCTGTAGACTCCCCCTGTTCAGTCTCAGAGGAACGTGCATAATAGGGTTTTAACAAATTTACATGGCACAGTTGGTGTGCTTTCCTCCGTTCTGGAGTGGCAACTAGATAATTTGGCTCAGTGTACTGGTGCACCACTGTATATGGACCTTGAAACTTGGCTTGAAAAGGAGAACCAACAATTGGCAGCAGAGCCAGAACCTGATCACCTGGACTAAAGTGACGAGGCTCAGCTCGCCGATCATATATGCTCTTCATCCTGTCCTGTGAAGATGATAGCTTCTCTTTAGCCATTTCACCAGCGGCATACAAGCGTCGCCGAAAATCACACACATATGATAACAGGGACTGAGGAGGCTCGGGAGACTTCCAGTCATCCTGGAGAACAGATAAAAGCCCACGCACCCTATGTCCAAACACTAGGTCATTTGGGCTAAAACCTGTGCTCTCCTGTGAAACCTCCCTAGCAGCCAACAGTAACCAAGGCAACCCCTCCTCCCAATCCTTATCCATCTCAGTACAATAAGCTCTCAACAAAGACTTAAGTGTTTGATGGAAACGTTCCAGTGCTCCTTGACTTTGGGCATGATAAGCGCTAGACAAGTTGTGTTTAATATGGAGTTGTTGGAGAACCTGTCCAAAGAGATTAGAGGTGAAATTAGATCCTTGATCACTTTGAATGACCTTAGGGATTCCAAACAGTGAGAAAAACTGAGTCAAAGCTTTTAACACAGACTTAGTCGTGATAGACCGGAGAGGATAGGCAGCAGGAAACCTAGTGGTCTGACACATCACAGTCAACAAATAATTACTACCCTTTCTAGAACGAGGCAGAGGACCAACACAGTCAATAATCAGATACTCAAAAGGTTTACTTAGTACAGGAATAGGGAACAGTGGTACCGGCTTAATAGCTTGATTAGGTTTACCAGTTAAATGACAGGTGTGACAAGTTTTGATGAAATCAGAAACATCCCTCTTTAATATTGGCCAAAAAAAATGTCGTAATATGCGATTGTAGGTTTTTCTCACACCCATATGCCCAGCAACGTCGTTGTGAGAAGTTGTCAGCACCAACTCACGAAGCTTAACTGGTACCACAACCTGACTAATCGCCTCCCCCAGAAAACAACTACCATGAGACATCCACTTTCTCATCAGGACCTCCTCTTGGAGAAAATAGCCCTGTGCGACATCTCCCAACTGTTCCACAGGCACAATTTGGTCCCGCAACTCTTCTAATGTAGGGTCAGTCCGTTGCGCCTCGATTAAATCGGAGCGGGATACAGATAACGGGATAACAGGGAAAACAGTAACAGACTTCTTTATGGTATTCCCGTTAGCCAGTTCCGTGACCAAGTCGTCAGGGATCATAGAACGCGTCACTGCACATGCAGAAAACACCTCTGGGAAATTCTGCGCACTCTCATCAGGAATCCCTACAATTGAAGGCTTAGTGGAAACCACTAGAGATGGAAACACGATAGGCCACACACGCTCCCAAGCCAAGTTATTCCCAAGGATCATGTCAATACCCTCAATAGGCAATGAAGGACGCACCCCCACAACAACCTCACCTTTCACCAGTCCACAATCCAACATCAGTTTATGCAATGGAACTGACAGAGTGTTCAAACCTATTCCCCTAATTAGAACACTATTCCCCGAATCAGTCTCCGCAGAGAAGGTTAACACAGATTCCAACACAAATGATTCAGAGGCACCTGTGTCTCTTAGGATCTTTACTGGCACTAGGTTCTTACTTCCTAACATAGACACAAAACCCTCCGTAACGAAAGGTAAATAGTCGGGATCAATATAGCCCTTCACATGGCTCTGGGCATGAGACAATGCGTCAGGAGTGAACTGATGTGGAACAGGCGCTGCTAACGCTGTAGGCCTCGATTTACCATAAGCACCTGTACTGAATTTACCCCTAGACCTAAGAATCGGACATTCATTTTTCCAATGACCTAATTCTCGACAGTAGTGACACTCTTGACCAAAGTCAGTTTTACCACGGGTATCAGGCTCAACCCCAGTTGAATGAAACTCTGCCCGGAAACCGAAGTATCTCGGCGAGCGAGGCCCAAATCTCTGCGAACGCCCCCACTCACTCCGAATACGGGGTTCTGCAAAAAAATGTGTGTGAGTCAACACATATTCATCTGCCAAAACCGCAGCTTCAGCGACAGTCTTTATTTTTCGTTCGTTAATGTACGTCGCTATACGATCAGGGATTGTGTCCTTAAATTGTTCTAACATAATCAGATCACACAGCCCTTGGAAAGTCATAACTGCAGAGGCGGAACACCAGCGATTAAACTGTGAAGATAATATTTGCGCAAACTCAACATGAGTCTGCTGATCATCCCTTTTTAAAGTTCTAAATCGTTGGCGATAAGCCTCAGGGACCAATTCGTAACTCTGTAACACAGCCGTTTTAACCTTATCATAACTGACACTGTCGGCTACACTAAGAGCTGAATATGCTTATTGCGCTTTACCAGTCAGCACACACTGCAACATCAAAGTGCGATCAGAATCAGGCCAACTCCTAGCGTCAGCAACACGCTCAAACAACGAAAAGAATGTTTCCGGGTCCTTTTCATTAAACTGGGGCAACAACCGTAAATTCCCAACAATATCAAATGTGTCTGGATTACGACCAAAAGAGGAACGACCCCTAGGTAACTCTGGATCACCTTCCCAGAGCAAACTCTCCCCTGAGAGCTTTCCTTCCCTAACCAACTCTAGTCGCTCTTGTTGCAGCTTGATTTTAGCACGCGCCATATCCTGTTTAAATTCCAATTCCCTTTCATATTTTACACGATCATGCTCCATTTTGTTCATGCTCTAGCTGTAACAGAAGCAGTTCTTTCTGCTGTTCAAAAAGAAGACTACTATGACTAACCGATGGAGCGGTCATTGTAACATATCGGGGAGACAACGTGTCCTCAGCAGAGGCTGCCCCAGTGGTACCATCCAGAATACCACTCTCCATCAAATTGGCCTTCAATATTAACCTAATAGAATTTTTTTGACGTTTATCACTAATTTCAACCTTGTAGTGTTCAGCAACCTTCAACAGCTGTTCTTTAGTACATAATTCTAACAGTTCTTCCGATGGAAAGCGAATGAACTCGTCTACATTAGACGCCATAATCAGGAAAAAAAAAAAAAAAATAAAATATATATATATATATATCATAATAATCTTGCTCAACCCCTCTGCTGAGCACACCAGACACAAGATAAATGACAATCACACCGAGCACCACAGAAGAGAGCTGGGATATGGAGCTTCCCCAAAACCTACAATAACTCAACCCTAGTCTTCGTGCAGATTCGCGGTGGGTAATTACGCACTGTAGCCCGCTGGCAAGGAATTAAACCCCCCAGCACGCTGGTAGATTCCCCTAAGCCCCGGATGTGCCCCCGAGACAACTGCTCAGTCCACAGACACCACACAAAAATAACAAACATTTAACCATGCCCAACGTATCCCAAAACAAAACACGTCACTAAGCCTATCAGGGGAAAAGCTATAGCTCCGGGTAGCAAATGTCACTACCCTACCCAATCTCCCACTGAGGTACACAGCCGATTGTACTCACCTCCTCAGACCGATGTCCCAACAGCGAGTAGAGCAAGAGTTTCCTGGCTGGGCAGGGACTGGAAACTAACCAATGTACTCTCTCCAACGCAGTACACAACCCAAAGGCAACCAATACTGGGCCTATCAAACTCAAACAAACTAACAAAATTTACAAAGAAAGACCCTACAGAAATGGACATTAAATCCCAGACGAGCCCCCACTTGTCACGAACCGGCTCAAGTTCGTAACAAAAGGGAGACACGTGGAGACAAGGAATACTCAAAGTATATATTTATTAACTAAAGTAAACTAAATCAAATAACAATGGTGTGTGTAATCAGTAATCAGTAGTGTAAGTGAGTGTTTGCATGCATAAATGTAATATGGAAAAGTGTTGAGAGGTGCCAAAGCAAACCTTCTGCCTTCTGGAACATGTGAACTTTCATATGCCTTAATCACAAACTTGTATTCCATCCATGAATAAGAACACAATTGTTAAATGACAAGCCTAGTTGGTTTAGCCACGGAAAAAGACAGGAACCTTCCAACTAGCCATGATTGGCTGAGATAATGGATGGACTGGATATGCTGGGAGATGAGTTTGGATTGGTATGCCATGTAGCATGCTTCTGTCAGTAACGTGAGCTGTTCAGTATGTGTTGATAGTTCTATCTACCGCGTCATTTTTGAAAGATATAACGTTAGCCATCGAGAACTACAAAAGTTTTGCTACTTTTCTCAACAACATTGATGCCCTGAATTTAGCAGGTGCTATCGACAAATCAGTTGGAAAAAGTGATGGGCTACTTTCTGCACATGCCATGATCAGTGTGAACCAGAGTGACTTGACACAACACTTGCTACAAACAAATGGAGTTAAATGGGTCCAGTCTGCCGTAAAGTGTTCATCCATGTACAGTGGGGAGAACAAGTATTTGATACACTGCCGATTTTGCAGGTTTTCCTACTTACAAAGCATGTAGAGGTCTGTAATTTTTATCATAGGTACACTTCAACTGTGAGAGACGGAATCTAAAACAAAAATCAAATTTGCAATAAAATACAAATTAATTACTTAACAATCATACAAATGTGATTTTCTGGATTTTTGTTTTAGATTCCATCTCTCACAGTTGAAGTGTACCTATGATAGAAAATGACAGACCTCTACATGCTTTGTAAGTAGGAAAACCTGCAAAATCAGCAGTGTATCAAATACTTGTTCTCCCCACTGTATATGGGTAAGAGTCTAGCTACATTTTCAGATATCAGTTTCTAATTTTGTCAGAAAGTCATTTTTACTGCAAGTTAAAGTGTACTGTTAGTTAGCTAGCGAATGTTAGCTTGCTGGCTCACTAGCTAACGTTACGTGTATGATCTGTGTAGTAATATCATTCAAATCAGAAATCCATTTTTATTGCTAGTTATAGCCCAATGTCACCTAGCTAACATTGAACCTAGTTTGTTAGCTTTTAGCTACATGCAGATTCATACTACAGCTATGACAATGTTTGTATTGGTAGTATTATGAGTTGGGATTATGCTGGTTCATTATTTAGCTAGCTACCTAGCTAGCTACATGTCTAAACAAAAGACTCCACTTTGGCCGGATTATTACATGACCCATGTGTGATGAGTGTGATAGAAGGAGTCAGGCGCAGGAGGGTATTCACCGAATGCAGAGTTTATTAAGTCGTACACAAATAGCGCTGGATAGCGACAAACAAAACAGGCACAGGGAAAAATCTACCCTGGCAATAAAAGGTAACGGTAGCTCCAACAATAACAGGCACAGGGGAAATATCTATAAAATGTGTTTATATTGCTACTATGAAAGTAACCATTTCAGTGTATCGTTTACACCTTCTGTATCCTGTGCATGTGACAAATAAACATAGATTTTATTTGATATAGCGTGTGTTTACCACATGGCCTCACGTGGTCCTCTGTAGCTCAGCTGGTAGAGCACGGCGCTTGTAACGCCAAGGTAGTGGGTTCTATCCCCGGGACCACCCATACACAAAAAATGTATGCACGCATGACTGTAAGTCGCTTTGGATAAAAGCGTCTGCTAAATGGCATATTATTATATTACATGTGAATCCTTAAAAGATGGGTGGGGCAAAGGCTTAAGAGGGTGTGAACGGTGTTGAATGGGTGTAGACAAAGAAGAGCTCTCCAGTAGGTGTACCAACACATTCAAGGACAATTTTCTCAAAAGTAGGGTTACAAGTTTATCAACTTTCAAAACAGAATTACTTTCCCATTGTTCCTCAACTGCAGTGTATGACATACAATTTTCTAGCTCTGAGTCTCTACTTTTATCCAATGTAAAAAACACAATTTCAAATGTTGCTACATAAGACCGAATTGAGGCGGTCAGTCACACATGTGAAACCAGTCTTATGGCAGCAAACTGAAGCATATCAACAAATCACAGTTTAGCACCAAACCTACCAAGTAGATTTATGATTTCTAGAATGGTTTAATTATATGCCCGGACTTTGCACTGTATTTTTTACCATTTGTACCGTGTTAAATATTAGCCACTATTGGTAGCCACCGTCAGTTATACCCACACACATTTATAACTGTCACTGACTTTAGTGTTATTTTCCTTATATTTTGCATTATTCCATTACTTTGTAAGTTTACCTTTCTTTCCTATATCATGGTCGTGTGGTTGTTCCTGGGGATTTCTAGCAGTAGTGGATCATATTAGGGTAATGTAATACAACTCATGCAATAATCTAGCCTATTTGATCATTATGGAACACCTTTCATAGCAGTTTAAAGCTGGACCCTGGTGCACGGGTCACAATGACTGGACTGTTGTTATCACAGTTCCATGATTATTAGGTAGAAGTAGGTTAGTCTACAGTTCAATCACTATTCTATACTTTTCTCACCTTCCAATATTTAATGGATTGAGAAATTGAATATGGCAACTTTCAGGATTAATCAAACCAATATATTTAGTGCGTAAAGGCTCTCCAAGCTTTTAAAAATGTTATTATTCATGAATACTGTCCTAACCCTATATAATATACAAGATCAGAGTATTTTTTAAATCTACCAATAGGTGCTGAAAAAGAGACGAATATGCATGTATTTACATGGTTTTCTTAAATTGATCTCTAATACTCGAAACCGTTCTCTCCATATATTCGAGTCTGTCAGAGAAAATTCAAAGTAAAGGTACACCAAATTTAAAGGGATGGCTTTAGATAAATATACTGAAAACCCTATTGAATGAAAACTCCACAAGAAAATCTGTTGGCCAGCAAGGGTTTTCAGCGGTTTAATTCAATGTATTTAGTGCGCGCAAAGGATCCACGCCTACAAAGCCCGTTACACACCTGAATAAGGTAATTCTGAATACCAACTACTGAGAAGTGCGTAGGAAAGGCGTGAGTAGTTTAGGTGTACATTTCCTTAAGCAGCCACTATAACTCGAAAGATGTAGCTTCCAGTCAATGTTGATAGGCCATAGCATTCCAAAGTTAGGGCTAAAAGACTGATGACACCAGCGCCTATTTCGGTGGCCATTTTAGCTCAATCGACAACTTCTCAGCCTCTGAGTAACACAGCAAGACAACACTTTGAATGAATAACAGACAAATGTTCATAACAAGTTGCTATGGATGAAATTTATCAAAATATAAAAACTTGAAAAACATACAAAAATGTATATTTTGAAACATCAGATATGACCATAAATGTGACTAAAAATAATAATATATATGCTTATTTTGGGGAATTTAAACAATTTACTTGTGTTACAAAAGGTTATATAAAATAAAATGTGTTGCTGCTTGACAGTCTTTGCAATCATTACCAGTTTGGAGTAAAAAATGACCTCCGTTGACGCTTTTAAGCAGTGTTGGGAAGCTACTCTGAAAAGATAGTCAAGCAGGGGATACATAGTCCGTTGCACAACTGAATGCATTCAACCAAAATGTGTCTTCCGCATTTAACCCAACCCCTCTGAATCAGAGAGGTGCGGGGGGCTGTCTTAATCGACGTCCACGGAACAGTTGTTGTGGGTGTTAACTGCCTTGCTCAAGGGCAGAACGGCAGATTTACCCACCTTGCCGTCTCGGGGGTTCAAACAAGCAACCTTTCGTTTACTTTCCCATAGCTCTAACCGCTAAGCTACCTGCCGCCCTAATAGCAGGTAGCCTAACAAATACTGTAGGTGATTCACATTCAAGGAGTACTCTCAAAAAAAGTTCGCAAATTCGTTTTTTACTACAACAGGGGATATTGGACCAACAGTATGTTGCCATTTCCTCCTCTCTATTTGTGTGACAAGTCTAGTGGTGGCATATGTTTGGACCTTCTGCCCCCTCCCTTTCCCTCTCCAGCCCTCTGGACTGCACTTATTAAGCTTGTGAATGGACAGAGAGGGTTTGGCAGCTGCCTTACAAAGGAGAGAGAGAGAGAGACACACACACACACAGCTCCTAATGAGTTGCACAGTGTCAATGGCCCTCCCTTTCTGAAGAGGGAAGAAGAAAAGGACCCTCTTTCTCTCTTTCTCACCCCTCTTCCGCTCCACTCTGTCTTCTATTCCCCTCTCCCTCCCTCTCTCTCCATCTCCTGCCCTACTCCCCAGCTAGCTAAGGCTTTTGTTCAGACGCCAGATGATACCCCAGATGCCCCAGCGCAGCCAACCCTTTCAGCCACGTTCACCAGTCTACCCTCGGGTCACAGGTCACCACCGGGCAGCTGAATGCATCACGTGACAACTGCAGCCATGGCAGGATTTTGATGATGGCAGGGGTATTTGTAACTGTTGTGGATGGTGCAAGGCCAGACTGATGCATTGGTGTTGAGAATATATTTGATTTGTTTGATGTGGGCCTGAGACACTTTTTTAATGTAGAAGATGTGTAGAGAGCAGCTTCTAAAAGACTTGTCTTTCATGGTCAAGAAATTGATGTATGTCACCCTATTCATGACTATGAAGGAAACAGATGAACTGCACTCAAGCGCTTAGCTACTTTAATGGTGCCCAAGCCCTCTGCAGGACAAGAAGAGAACTGCACGGTTGGTCTCATTTTTATCTGATCCAACTCTGTATGTCCTGTATGTAAGAATATAACCTGATACAACATGTTTTGTGAATAAATAACATGTAGCAAAATGATCAAATGTAAGCAGAGTCTGGTTAAGTTTGAGTCTCTCTGCGGCTGGTTTCTCTCTGAAGCTGCTCCATAGAGAGCATAAGAGGAAGTCCCGACCTGGTCATCAGCTAAGACAGCTCTATATTCTAAAGACAATAGATGTTTTGCCTGTTCGCTAATATAAGGAATCTGTTGAAAGGAGAGTTTTGATTTAGCCATTTTGTCAATGCATTGACGATTATCTGTTAAACATATTTTTTTACCAAACAACGTTGCTAATCTCATTTAATTGATACAAATTATGACAACATGTTATACATTCAAAACTGTCGATGCTACACTTTCCTTATATCAGCCAACAGGCAACATTTCTATGGGCTTTAGAATGTATGGCTGTCTTAGCTGATGACCAGATTCTCCCTGCATTCTCCTGACTGGTCTCTCTTGACTGGCCATTTTGCCAATGTCTATTTATTGGTTGGTCTCTTTGCAGCTACAGTAGCTACTCTATCTTGACTGGTCCTTCTCGTGGCTCGTCTCTCTGTCTGTAACTAGCCTGTGTAACTAGTTTCTCTCTATAGCTGGTTGTGTCGTGGGGCTCCATCGGTCACGCTGTCCAAACAAGGCAAAGGTCACACGATAAGGAGAGGGCGAACAGAGGGGCCTATTCACCAGCCCAGACCCAATCCGCACAACACGTGGGCACACACACACACATAGAGAGAGAGGAGGGAAGCGAGAGAAAGAAGGGGAGAGAGAGAAGGGGCGAGAGAGGGCAGTGAGGGTGGGTATGCCTTGTGTCCTGACAAGCTCCCTTAGCGTAAAAGAGAGAAAGAGGGAGAGAGAGAGCGACAGACGAGAGAAAGTGTCTTAAGTGTGTGTGTGTGCGTGTATCTTTGTGTGTGCGTGTCTGTACGTGTGTGTGTATAGGTTTCTCAGGCCCCCTGTTACCAGTAAAAACCATGAGGATCCACTCCCCTACCCTTAGTCATGAAAGGGCCAAAGTGATAACACACCAGATAGACAGATAACACCACACAACCACAACAGGCCATGGTGGGCTTCCTATTGCGTGTCTAAACACATATTGACACATTTTAATGTTTTTATGTTGGTCACTGTCTGTAACTGGGTGTGCTGTTATTTTCAGCCAGGCCACTCTTGCAAAATATCAATTAAATCACAATGAGACTAACCTGGTAAAAATAAAGGTAAAATAGATTGATTGGGCACTTTGTTGGACTTTTTCCCGTTTTTCTTTTTTAGAAGGTGCAGATAAAGGAAAATAAAATAAATATTCATTCTGAGCCTCTTTTACAGTTAACAAAGGATATATTTTAGCAGAAGATTGGAGGGACCTGATGTTTTAGCCCTGTTGTACATTTAAAAATAATAATTGACAGCATATTCTTCTCTTTGCAGCGTCACTGACATCTTCCGATCATGTTATGATTGGGTCATGAGTAGGGCTGTGGTGGTCATGAAATTTTGTCAGCCGGTGATTGTCAAGCAAATAACTGTCGTTCTCACAGTAATTGACCGTTAAATAACATAAACTCATTTAGCATCTCCTGGCTTCCACACAGAGCCTACAAGCCACCGTTGCTGACCTTTGGAACATCTACAAATGTCTAATAAATACATATAATATAGCCTACACCTTCACAATAAATCCATTCTTTATTTTAGACAGGTCTAAAGAAACATGATATGAAGAAAATGTAGTCTATTTCAGAAGAACAGAATAGCATACTCTGAGTTGTCCTTATGTTAGGTCCTGATCTGGCTATGCCAAATGACTGTGGGCTACGCTAGTTGATTTAGCAGACAAGATTTGCTTAGAATTCTGTGGCATTATTTTATAGGATGAAGAATACAATTGAACAAAGCTGAATTAAATAGAAAGGATATTTTCTCCAAACGATTTGAGGGAGTGCGCACATGCGGCTATTCTGTGTTGAGTGCTTAACAAAGAAATAGCTATTCCTATATGCTTAATTTAGAGGTATTAATGTAACTTTAGTTGTTCTACAAACGTTGGGCTATATGTTTTGATTTTTAATACATTGTAAGGCTGCATGATGCGACTCTAATGATGATTTGAAAAAAGTTACTTGAAAGGCATGTGCTCTGCTTTGTTTTGCCCAGGCTGTACACACTACATCAGTCACTCATTCACAATTTGACAAGCACTTGATAATGCCTAGAATTTCACGGCGGCATCCCCTTTGTGTGGCCGTAATGCACCCTAAACAAATCCATGCCTTTTGCGACCAGTGGCCGTTGTGCCCTTCTCCCTGAAGGCTGCGCGCTCCAACACGTGAATGGGTCTTTCTCTCAGGTTACAAGTGAAGACAGACACATTGGGGACGCAACTGCGCATGCTCTAATCAATTCCACTGTGCGCTTCCTTATCCAATTCTGAGGTGCATATTGAAGATATTGGAAGAACTGTCCACATTTACTTTTCATCAGCCAACGAGATGAGTAGGCCTAACGAACAGCAAAAGCACTAGCCTATGTCAATCTACTATCCCTCTCATAGTACAAAAGTAGACCTATTCTATTCTATACAACCACTAGCATTAAAAAACATGTTTGAAGCAATGAGGCTGACGCAACAGATCAGAACATTTAGCTTAAAATGTTGATAAACTATTAGGCTATTTCTTCACATTATCAGCGCAACAATGTGCACATGGTAGTAAGCTATAAGCGCAAATGTTCCATTAGCAGGAAACACCATTATCAAAAGTGACCGAAAATGCAATTACGCATGTAATGCTTTTATTATAAAGGTCAATTTTTATGGTGAAAATGATCTTCCCCAAACTTGAAACTCACGCGCTGCTTATGTATGCCAGTTAGGCTCTACACCCCTTGTAAAGCGTATTAATGTGCTTAATTTAAAGAAGTTATTTGGCCACTTTAGTTGTGATACAAAACGTATTCAAACATACAGGCCTATGGGCTAGGCTACATGAGGTGTGTGACTATGATTAGAAAAAGTCTTATGCTGGGCTTCATTCACAAGTGATAGGCTAATTGATAGGCTAATATTGTCACCCATCAGACTATTCTTGATTTAATCTTGTCTTTACATATTGAAGTGTTGCGCAACATGAGTTTATGGGCTCTCATGAAGTGTTTGATTAGATTTTTGAAAACATTTGCATTGATGTCAGAGTGATTAGAGGGACAATAGAGTGCTGAGTACCAGGCAGTTAGCAAGTTTGGTAGGCTACTAATGACCATCAGCAGCATCAGAGCTTGGAGAAGCCAAATTACCGTGACTAAATGGTCATGTGGAATTTGACTGTTTCATGACTCGTGACCGCCGGTGTGGCGGTAATACGGTCACTGCAACAGCCCTAATCCCGCCCTTATGGAGTGGCAGCACAAGAGCTGATTTCCATACTTTTGGAATATTTCCTGATAACAATTTAAATAACATATGTGGGTTATTGAGCCAACAATGATTGGCGCTGCACACTTAAGACCAGGATCCAATTGATTTACCTCTGTCGTTTTCTTGTTGTCTATTGCCATCAAAGCATCCAGGACTTATTTTTCTGTAAATAGCCTAAAAGAAAAGCTTTGACTATCATTTCTCTGATCATCCCCTATCAGCATCCAGCCCAATATCATTGTGAATTGGCTTAGAAGTTATTTCAAAGAGATAGCCCGCTGTAATAGAATGGTGATTAAATGCATCAATGATGGCATTTTTTTCTGTAATGAGGCCAGTGTCTGAATTAATTTGTTGTGGCAGAGAGGAGAAAGTAGAACCCTTTAGGGATTTGACCGTTTTCCAGAATTTAGCCGGGTTCCCATTACAATCCGAAAGAGTGGTTACATAACAATCAGATTTAGCCTTTCTGACTTGTCTTACACAATTATTCCTCAGTTTCTTAAAAGCTTGCCAGTCCGGGCCTATGCCTGTGTTCCTGGCCTTGACCCAAGGATCATCTCTTTTATGAATGACTTCTGATAATTCCGGAGTGTACCAGGCATTCGATCTACCTTTAACCCTTAATTTTTTTAAGGGAGCATGATAATCCACAATATTATTGAAGACATCTGAAAATAGGCTCAACGCTAAATCAGGTTAAGGGATTGCTGAAATACAATCAAGGTCACTAAAATATAGATCATGTAAAAAAGCCTGTTCACTGAAGTTTTAAAAATTCTACTTTGTGATAACTCAAGGATTAGATTTTTGAATTCTCAAATCTCTAACACAAACAACTGGGCAGTGGTCACTAATATCTTGGGCGAAGACACCAATAGAAACATATTTCTCTGGTGTATTCGTTTGATTGATCTTATTCTGAGTCGACTTTGAAGGATCTCTAGGGTTGGGGCGTGTAGGCTTAGTCACCAGCTGGGTTAGGTTTAGATCATGACACATTTGTTTTGATTGTCTCAAGCCTGCATTTCCCAATCATAATTTAGGTCACCAAGGATAATAAATTCTGATTTAGTAAAAGAAGACAACAAACTAGTTCACTCCTCGAGTGCACAAAGGTTAGCCGAGGGAGGATGGTGGAACCCGATAACGGTTATGGATAAACGTTTCCCCAGACAATGGCTTAAAGATAGTACAATAGCTCAAATTGTTTAGCAAGGGACATGGATTTCAGAATAGAGACAGGGAAATTATTTTTTATAAAAATGGCAATCCACCACCTCTACCCTGTCTGTTAGCTCTGAACACATTATAACCCTCAATATTAATATCAAAGTCCAAAATGTCCCCAGAGATCCAAGTTTCAGTGAATACCAGAATGTCCGGATTCGTCTGCATAGCACAGATCTTGATGTAATCCAGTTCAGGAAGTAAGCTCCTACTGTTCAGATGCAGCAACCCAAGTCCTTTACAATTTTTAAAGTCACATGGAGTCTCCAACTCAAACAAGCTACGTACAATAGGCGGTTTCAGGCCTTGTCTGATGTTTGATATTGATATAGTTGGTATGGCTAAAAGATTTTATAGAACTGCACCATTTGGTCTATCTCTATTAGTAATATAGGAAAGAGTAGAAATTGGAATTACTCTTCCAAGGTTTGCACCACAGGGCCTGAGGCCTCAGCCAATGTTAATATGAGTAACTCTCAGAGTAACCAATGATGGAATGTTATAAACAGTCTTCCATGGGCTTTGGTTGTTTTCTTGCACCAGCCCAAGCCCCCTATGTGATCTGAAAACCGATGGAGTATTCAAGTTTATGGATTTCACATTTGAACTAAAAGCACTGGGTGAGCAGACCACAGTGGGCTTCTCTTTGCAGATCTTAGAGTGGAGTTCAAATGAATGGGTACAAGATTACAACTGACAACACCCCTGGAAGTATAGACAACAGTGCGACGATAACGCTTAGAAAGAATGGGAGGTACAGTTGAAGTCGGAAGTTTACATACACTTAGGTTGGAGTCATTAAAACTTGTTTTTCAACCACTCACAAATTTCTTGTTAACAAACTATAGTTTTGGCAAGTCGGTTAGGACATCTACTTTGTGCATGACACAAGTAATCTTTACAACAATTGTTTACAGACAGATTATTTCACTTATAATTAAAACTGTTTCACAATTCCAGTGGGTCAGAAGTTTACATACACTAAGTTGACTGTGCCTTTAAACAGCTTGGAAAATTCCAGAAAATGATGTCATGGATTTAGAAGCTTCTGATAGGCTAATTGACATCATTTAAGTCAATTGGAGGTGTACCTGTGGATGTATTTCAAGGCCTACATTCAAACTCAGTGCCTCTTTGCTTGACATCATGGTAAAATCAAAAGAAATCAGCCAAGATCTCAGAACATTTATTTTAGTCCTCCACAAGTCTGGTTCATCCTTGGGAGCAATTTCCAAACGCCTGAAGGTACCACGTTCAGCTGTACAAACAATAGTACGCAAGTATAAACACCATGGGACCACACAGCCGTCAGACCGCTCAGGAAGGAGACGCTTCTCCTAGAGATGAACGTACTTTGGTGCGAAAAGTGCAAATCAATCCCAGAACAATAGCAAAGAAGCTTGTGAAGATGCTGGAGTAAACAGGCACAAAAGTATCTACAGTCGTGGTCAAAAGTTTTGAGAATGACACAAATATTAATTTTCACAAAGTCTGCTGCCTCAGTTTTTATGATGGCAATTTGCATATACTCCAGAATGTCATGAAGAGTGATCAGATTAATTGTAATTAATTGCAAAAACCCTCTTTGCCATGAAAATGAACTTAATCCCCAAAAAACATTTCCACTGAATTTCAGCCCTGCCACAAAAGGACAAGCTGACATCATGTCAGTGATTCTCTCGTTAACACAGGTGAGAGTGTTGACAAGGACAAGGCTGGAGATCACTCTGTCATTCTGATTGAGTTAGAATAACAGACTGGAAGCTTTAAAAGGAGGGTGGTGCTTGAAATCATTGTTCTTCCTCTGTTAACCATGGTTACCTGCAAGGAAAAATTTGTCGTCATCATTGCTTTCCACAAAAAAGGTCTTCACAGGCAAGGATATTTCTGCTAGTAAGATTGCACCTAAATTAACCATTTATTGGATAATCAAGAACTTCAAGGAGAGAGGTTCAATTGTTGTGAAGAAGGCTTCAGGGTGTCCAAGAAAGTCCAGCAAGCGCCAGGACCTTCTCCTAAAGTTGATTCAACTGCGGGATCTGGGCACCACCAGTGCAGAGCTTGCTCAGGAATGGCAGCAGGCAGGTGTAAGTGCATCTGCACGCACAGTGAGGCGATGACTTTTGGAGA
Organism: Coregonus clupeaformis; assembly: GCF_020615455.1. NCBI lineage: Eukaryota > Metazoa > Chordata > Actinopteri > Salmoniformes > Salmonidae > Coregonus > Coregonus clupeaformis. Next base: position 25,618,563 of record NC_059207.1, read on the forward strand.
ATGGCCTGGTGTCAAGAAGGGCAGCGAGGAAGCCACTTCTCTCCAGGAAAAACATCAGGGACAGACTGATATTCTGCAAAAGGTACAGGGATTGGACTACTGAGGACTGGGGTAAAGTCATTTTCTCTGATGAATCCCCTTTCCGATTGTTTGGGGCATCCGGAAAAAAGCTTGTCCGGAGAAGACAAGGTGAGCGCTACCATCAGTCCTGTGTCATGCCAACAGTAAAGCATCCTGAGACCATTCATGTGTGGGGTTGCTTCTCAGCCAAGGGAGTGGGCTCACTCACAATTTTGCCTAAGAACACACCCATGAATAAAGAATGGTACCAACACATCCTCCGAGACAACTTCTCCCAACCATCAAAGAACAGTTTGGTGATGAACAATGTCTTTTCCAGCATGATGGAGCACCTTGCCATAAGGCAAAAGTGATAACTAAGTGGCTCAGGGAACAAAACATCGACATTTTAGGTCCATGGCCAGGAAACTCCCCAGACCTTAATCCCATTGAGAACTTGTGGTCAATCCTCAAGAGGCGGGTGGACAAAAAAAACAACACAAATTCTGACAAACTCCAAGCATTGATTATGCAAGAATGGGCTGCCATCAGTCAGGATGTGGCCCAGAAGTTAATTGACAGCATGCCAGGGCAGATTGCAGAGGTCTTGAAAAAGAAGGGTCAACACTGCAATATTGACTCTTTGCATAAAAATAATAATTGTAATTGTCAACAAAAGCCTTTGACACTTATGGAATGAATGTAATTATACTTCAGTATACCATAGTAACATCTGACAAAAATATCTAAAAACACTTAAGCAGCAAACTTTGTGAAGACCAATGCTTGTGTCATTCTCAAAATCCACAGTAAAACGGGTCCTATATCGACATAACCTGAAAGGCCGCTCAGCAAGGAAGAAGCCACTGCTCCAAAACCGGCATAAAAACCCAGACTACGGTTTGCAACTGCACATGGGGACAAAGATCGTACTTTTTGAAGAAATGTCCTCTGGTCTGATGAAACAAAAATAGAACTGTACGGCCATAATGACCATCGTTATGTTTGGAGGAAAAAGGAAGGCCATGCAAGTTGAAGAACACCATCCCAACCATGATGCACGGGGGTGGCAGCATCATGCTGTGGGGATGCTTTGCTGCAGGAGGGACTGGTGCACTTCACAAAATAGATGGCATCATGAGGAAGGTAAATTATGTGGATATATTGAAGCAACATCTCAAGACATCTGTCAGGAAGTTAAAGCTTGGTCGCAAATGACCCCAAGCATACTTCCGAAGTTGTGGCAAAATGGCTTAAGGACAACAAAGTCAAGGTATTGGAGTGGCCATCACAAAGCCCTGACCTCAATCCTATAGAACATTTGTGGGCAGAACTGAAAAAGTGTGTGCGAGCAAGGAGGCCTACAAACCTGACTCAGTTACACCAGCTCTGTCAGGAGGAATGGGCCAAAATTCAGCCAACTTATTGTGGGAAGCTTGTGGAAGGCTACCCGAAACGTTTGACCCAAGTTAAACAATTTAAAGGCAATGCTACCAAATACTGATTGAGTGTTTGTAAACTTCTGACCCACTGGGAATGTGATGAAATAAATAAAAGCTGAAATAAATCATTCTCTCTACTATTATTTTGACATTTCACATTCTTAAAATAAAGTGGTGATCCTAACTGACCAAAGACAGGGATGTTTTACTAGGATTAAATGTCAGAAATTGAGTTTAAAAGTCAGAAGTTTTCAATTACAATAGTAAAAAATCATCAAAAGTATCTTCTTAGCAAAGAGCAACTACTCAAGCAATACTTTGCTAGGACTGTGCCCAAGAATGCCAAGGTAACCTGCCTGAATGACTACCGACCCGTAGCACTCACGTCTGTAGCCATGAAGTGATTTGAAAGGCTTGTCATGGCTCACCTCAACACCATCATCCCAGAATCCCACTACAATTCACATACCGCCCTAACAGATCCACAGATGACGCAATCTCTGTTGCACTCCACACTGTCCTTTCCCATCTGGACATAAGGAACATCTACCTGAGAATGGTGTTCATTGACTACAGTTCAGCATTCAACACCATAGTGCCCTCAAAGCTCATCACTAAGCTAAGGACCCTGGGCCTAAACACCACCCTCTGCAACTGGATCCTGGACTTCCTGACAGGCCACCCCCAGGTGGTAAAGGTAGGTAACAACCCATCTGCCACGCTGATACTCAACACAGGAGCCACACAGGAGTATGTGCTTATTCCCTTCCTGTACTCCCACAACTGCGTGGCCAAGCACGACTCCAACACCTTCATTAAGTTTGCCGACGACACAACGGTGGTAGGCCTGATCACCGACAACGATGAGACAGCCTATAGGGAGCAGGTCAGCGACCTGGCAGTGTGGTGCCAGTACAACAACCTCTCCCTCATCGTGATCAAGTCAAAGGAGCTGATCATTAACTTCAGGAAAAGGAGGGCCAAGCACGCCCATTCACATCAATGGGGCTGTAGTGGAGCAGGTCGAGAGCTTCAAGTTCCTTGGTGTCGGGGAAGGTCACGTGACCTACAAACGCAATGGTCAGAAGACTGAAGCTCCTGCCGACAATTCCTCATTCTATATTTTATTCAGGTTATCTACTTCAACTTTTTATACTTTCTAGTTTAAACGTCGGTGGAAATGTCTGGGGTAAAGAAAACCGAAGTTACTACTGATGCTAGCTTTAGCAATGCCATTTCGCTAGCTTTAGCTGAACAACAAGACTGGATGGAGGCGGTGGTTACACGTGCTGTTGGTGCAGTCATTCAAGGAGTGAGGAACAAGTTGCTACCTTGCAAGATAAGTTGGACACCCACATGGAATCAGTTTGAGCGCTAATAGAAAAGGTAGATCGCATTCAGACTGAGGCAAGGGGCCTAAAAAGGGATGTGAACCTCTGTACTTTGGAACTTGAGAAGATGCGGTTAAAAATGGCGTCGCTTGAGGATCAAGACAGAGGCAATAACGTGAGGGTCACGGGGATTGCTACAAACCGGAAGGGAGGTGATGCATTTGCTTTCCTGCAAGAAATCCTTCCCATTTGGTACTACTCCAATTCAAATTGAAAGGGCCCACAGGATCTACAACCAAAATGCAAAGAAGGAAAACCCCCAGAACATGGTCTTCAAGGTTCTAAGATACCAAGACCGCAACGCTATTCTAGAGTGAGGGGAAAAAAGTATTTGATCCCCTGCTGATTTTGTACGTTTGCCCAATGACAAAGAAATTATCAGTCTATAATTTTAATGGTAGGTTTATTTGAACAGTGAGAGACAGTATACCAACAACAAAATCCAGAAAAACGCATGTCAGAAATGTTATAAATTGATTTGCATTTTAAATGAGGGAAATAAGTATTTGACCCCCTCTCAATCAGAAAGATTTCTGGCTCCCAGGTGTCTTTTATACAGGTAACGAGCTGAGATTAGGAGTGGTCCTAATCTCAGCTTGTTACCTCTATAAAAGACACCTGTCCACAGAAGCAATCAATCAATCAGATTCCAAACTCTCCACCATGGCCAAGACCAAAGAGCTCTCCAAGGATGTCAGGGACAAGATTTTAGACCTACCCAAGGCTGGAATGGGCTACAAGACCATCACCAAGCAGCTTGGTGAGAAGGTGACAACAGTTGGTGCGATTATTCGCAAATGGAAGAAACACAAAAGAACTGTCAATCTCCCTCGGCCTGGGGCTCCATGCAAGATCTCACCTCGTGGAGTTGCAATGATCATGAGAACGGTGAGGAATCAGCCCAGAACTACACGGGAGGATCTTGTCAATGATCTCAAGGCAGCTGGGACCATAGTCACCAAGAAAACAATTGGTAACACACTACGCCGTGATGGACTGAAATCCTGCAGCGCCCGCAAGGTCCCCCTGCTCAAGAAAGCACTTATACATGCCCGTCTGAAGTTTGCCAATGAACATCTGAATGATTCAGAGGAGAACTGGGTGAAAGTGTTGTGGTCAGATGAGATCAAAATGGAGCTCTTTGGCATCAACTCAACTCACCGTGTTTGGAGGAGGAGGAATGCTGCCTATGACCCCAAGAACACCATCCCCACCGTCAAACATGGAGGTGGAAACATTATGCTTTGGGGGTGTTTTTCTGCTAAGGGGACAGGACAACTTCACCGCATCAAAGGGACGATGGACGGGGCCATATACCGTCAAATCTTGGGTGAGAACCTCCTTCCCTCAGCCAGGGCATTGAAAATGGGTCGTGGATGGGTATTCCAGCATGACAATGACCCAAAACACACGGCCAAGGCAACAAAGGAGTGGCTCAAGAAGAAGCACATTAAGGTCCTGGAGTGGCCTAGCCTGTCTCCAGACCTTAATCCCATAGAAAATCTGTGGAGGGAGCTGAAGGTTCGAGTTGCCAAACGTCAGCCTCGAAACCTTAATGACTTGGAGAAGATCTGCAAAGAGGAGTGGGACAAAATCCCTCCTGAGATGTGTGCAAACCTGGTGGCCAACTACAAGAAACGTCTGACCTCTGTGATTGCCAACAAGGGTTTTGCCACCAAGTACTAAGTAATGTTTTGCAGAGGGGTCAAATACTTATTTCCCTCATTAAAATGCAAATCAATTTATAACATTTTTGACATGCGTTTTTCTGGATTGTTTTGTTGTTATTCTGTCTCTCACTGTTCAAATAAACCTACCATTAAAATTATAGACTGATCATGTCTTTGTCACTGGGCAAACGTACAAAATCAGCAGGGGATCAAATACTTTTTTCCCTCACTGTACAAGGAGCGTGTGAAGCAAGAAAGAATGCGCCCATCCAAGATGCCGGGAGAACCGTACGTTTTTATGCGGACTACAGTGCCTTCACAAATCAGCGAAGGAAAGCATTTGCAGATGTCCAGAGGGAATTGTACCTCTTTTCTGATCTATCCCTTCACCTTGTGACTTACTTTCAACGGTGAGGAGCTCTCCTTCACCTCGGTAAAAGAGGCAGAGCAATTTCGGAGAAGTCTTCCTGGCGACAGGTCAAGTTTGGCTGCACAGCTTCACAAGTGTAATTTCTCTTGGTTATATCGCCTTTAATTGTTCTACTTTCTAGTGGATAACCTGATTGGAATATATTTTATATAGGAGGGATAGGTACTGTTCTGGAGACCTACAGAGCTGCGCTGTGTGGATGTAACGCTTCTCATACACGGGGGGTACTTAACTCGGTTACGTCACCGCTTATCGAAGGTAAATCTGAACCACTTTCAGTTCAACTCGTAATTGTCAGGATTGTTTTTGACAATGAATGTCCGTGGTTTGAATGCGAATATTAAGATAACTTAAATTTTTGACTTAATGCGCCGTAAAAATATTGATATTACATTTATCCAGGAATCTCATTTGCAAGTAGAAGATATCCCGCGCTTACAGGATAAGGTGTATGAATTTGCTGCTTCGACTAGTGGAGCCTCTAAGTCCAAAGGCGCAGTTAATTTTATTAAAAGGAAATTAACTTTAGTTATCGAAAAGACTAGCAAAGACACTTCAGGCCGCTTAGCTTACATTTGCACGTCTATATATGGCAAGAAAGTAGCATTTGTGTCTATCTCTGCACCCGCTGTTTTTGAGGACAGCTTTTTCCCTGAGCTTAACAAAGAATTGTTATCACTTTCAGAGTACTAATTGGTCATAGGGGCAGATATGAATGCAGTTAATTATCTCAAGCTTGATAGATCCACGCAAACGTTTTCACATGCCCAACAATCAGCATCATTAGCATTCAATGCAATGATAGAACATCTCAGTATCTCTGATGTGTGACGAGTTCAGAATCCGGGCATCAAAGATTACACCTGTTTTTCTGCATATCACAAATCATACTCTAGAATTGATTGTTTTCTATTCTCGCGTACTCTAAGTATGTGTGTCGCGCCAATACAAATATCGCCTGCGACTCTTTCAGATCATAATCCTCTGATTACCCAAGTGGATGTGAGCTTTAAGGTGAATAAAACAAAACGTTGGCGTTTTAATACGACCCTTCTTCAAAACGAATTGTTCGTGGCTGAATTTCAAACCAAAGTAGTTGAATTCTTAGCAAAAATCAAGGACTCTGTAGAGGACACAAGGTTTACATGGATGGCTACTAAAGGTTTTATCAGAGACTTCACATCATATTTTGTGTCTCACCTCAATAAAGCCAGGAATCACAGAATCAAGTTATTGGAGAAAAATTGAAAATCACTTGGACGCGCACATCTCCTGGACCGTCACTTGAGTGATCACACTAGGCAAAGGGAGTGTGAAGTGTGAATGGAACTCCTCTTCTGGGTGGGAAGGGGACGCGCACCTCTCCTGGACCGTCACTTGAGTGTGACCTGGTAGGGAGGACGCGCCCAGTCTTGCACTAGGAAAAATTAGTGTGAATGATGCACAAATTACCATTGAAATACTGAGAGTAGAAAGCTATAAGCTACCGAATGGTCTAGAAATAGGGAAAATAAAAGTGAAAAGGCATTTTTTGAGATTAGCTACAAAAAAGGTGGTGGCAATCAGGAGAGATAAGTGTGTTACGAGAAAGACGAACGCACACATTTACAATAACTGAATTTTGTTTGGGAGAATCAAGAGTGTGGACAGATTACCAGTAGGGAAGTGAATGTCAGAGCAAGACAAAACTAGGGAACAGAGGAGAGTAAAGATATTACAGGAAGCTAAAGGGATAAAAACAAATTTTTGGAGAGAATCAGAATACGAAGATTTGCTTGGAAGACTATATAGTTTAACGAAGGGAAAGAAACATTCTCTGCTGAGAAGTTTAACTGAGATACGGAATCTAGAGGAAGTAGGAGAAGAGTGGCCATACGTAGATTGGGGAAGCATAATTGGAAGAAATTGGACTGTGGGACGGATAGGGCAGACGCTTGAGGAATTATCACAGGCAAGAACCTTACACTTTGTAGTAGTACCCATAGACACCCAGGTAGAATGATATCTGGACATAGGAGAGCAGGAGGGGTTTGAAAGAGGAAAAGGAGTTACTGGACAACAAATAAAAGACCCAGAGATATAAATTTCAGTGGTACTAAGACGAGTAGAGTGGACAATAAACAAAAAGACCAGTGATATTGAAACCACAGGCAGTTACTAGATTGACACTAAGGAAAATACTGGTAACTATAAAACCAAATACGGAAAAAGAATCACACTTGAGGTTGGCAGTGGGGAGTCCAAGAATACAGGCAGCAGAAATGACTAGAAATGAGTAAAACAGCGGTAGAAATCCTGGGGGACAGATACCCTGTATGCAGAGAAGAATTGATAAAAACATCAAAAAAATGGGACCAACACACTAAGAAAATGAATACAGTATGGCCGAAAGGAGGAACGTTTGATGTCTCAGTATGTGAAGAAATGGACACAGTGATAAAGAACTATAAAGCAGGTGACAAAGGGAAAAAGAGACAGAAAAAAAGATAAAGAGAAAGGAAGTGCTAAAAATGTTGCAGGCAGAAGGAGAAGGGCTACTAAAAAGTATGCGAAAGGCTAGGAGCATGTTGAGAAAGGATGATGAAAAGACAAACAGAAGGAAAGTGGACTGGTCCATAGGACCCCCACCATACACCACCGGACAGCACTCAATAGTGTCTGGAGTGGTCGAAATAAAAGGAGAAACAGAACTGGAAGAGGAGAGAAGGACTCCATCTGCACCTTCTCCAGCAAAAGAAAGGGGTGTAGAAAGGGGAAGGAAGACTGAGCAGATTACAGAAATGAACCCAGATAGGTTTGATTGTTACGAAGGGGTAAGAGAAGCCCAGGAGAGAATGCAGGTAAATGAGGAAGATGATGAGGAATCCCTGGATGGAGATATGATAACTGGAATGAATGTGACCAGTAAGCTTGTGGACAGAGAAATAAAAACACTTAAAAGAGAGCTGGAAAAAGAAACAGAGAAAAGGAAAAGGAACAGAGTATGTCCAGAGAACGGGACCTCAGAGCGCTAGAAAGGGAAGAAGAAGAGGCAGCAGCTAATTTAAGGGAAACTCCGTATGATAAAGAAAGAGAAGAGGGACGGAATGTCAATACTTTGTAAAACCACCTTTTGCAGAAATTACAGCTGCAAGTCTCTAGGGTATGGCTCTATAAGCTTGGCACATCTAGCCACTGGGATCTTTGCCCATTCTTCAAGGCAAAACTGCTCCAGCTCCTTCAAGTTGGATGGGTTCCGCTGGTGTACAGCAATCTTTAAGTCATACCACAGATTCACAATTGGATTGAGGTCTGGGCTTTGACTAGGCCATTCCAAGACATTTCAATGTTTCCCCTTAAACCACTTGAGTGTTGCTTTAGCAGCATGATAAGGGTCATTGTCCTGTTGGAAGGAGAACCTCTGTTCCAGTCTCAAATCTCTGGAAGACTGAAACAGGTTTCCCTCAACAATATTCCTGTATTTAGCGCCATCCATCATTCCTTCAATTCTGACCAGTTTCCCAGTCCCTGCTGATGAATGCTGCCACCACCATGCTTCACTGTGGGGATGGTGTTCTCGGGGTGATGAGAGGTGTTGGGTTTGCGCCAGACATTGCGTTTTCCTTGATGGCCAAAAAGCTCAATTTTAGTCTCATATGACCAGATTACCTTCTTCCATATGTTTGGGGAGTCTCCCACATGGCTTTTGGCGAACACCAAATGTGTTTGCTTATTTATTTCTTTAAGCAATGACTTTTTTCTGGCCACTCTTCCGTAAAGCCCAGCTCTGTGGAGTGTACGGCTTAAAGTGGTCATATGGACAGAGCTTTGCAACTCCTTCAGGGTTATCTTTGGTCTCTTTGTTGCCTCTCTGATTAATGCCCTCCTTGCCTGGTCCGTGAGTTTTGGTGGGCAGCCCTCTCTTGGCAGGTTTGTTGTGGTGCCATATTCTTTCCATTTTTAAATAATGGATTTAATGGTGCTCAGTGGGATGTTCAAAGTTTCAGATTTTTTTTTATAACCCAACCCTGATCTGTACTTCTCCACAAATGTGTCCCTGACCAGAGAAGTGATACCCAGGTTTGGAATACCGACAGAAATCAGTTCAGACAATGGATCAGCATTTATTCAGAAAACAGTAAAACAAGTAATACAACATCTAAGGATAAAGCAAAGACTGGGATGTGTGTATCACCCACAGTCGCAAGGGATGGTTGAAAGAATGAATGGAACTCTCAAGGCTAAACTGAATACAATATGTGCTAGTGCAAAGCTTAACTGGGTGGATGCACTACCGCTTGCTTTAATGAGCTATCGCATGCAAAATAACAGAAACACGCACCTAATGCCGCATGAAATGCTTACGGGTCGACCCATGCCAGTGCCAGTTCTGAGAGGACCCTATAAAAGGTCCCTCACTTCAACAATTATAAATGGAACTCATAGCATATGTGAGACAACTAACTGCTATACTTAAAAAAATGTATCTCCAGGAAAAAAGACGAGAACCAGAGCCAGGACCAGAGGTGTCCAGTCCGGTGGTGCCAGGGGACCAAGTGTACATCAGGGTCTTCCCAGGCGAGAAGGTCCATACAAGGTGGTTCGAGCTACGCCTACGGCATACAGGTGGAAGGAAGCACTACGTGGTACCATCTGAATCACTGCACTCGAGTCCTGAAAGGAGTCGGTACACTACCAGCGAGAGATGAGGAAGCTAAGGATGCTGAAACACCTGATAGGGAAGACGAGGAAACAGGAACAGAAGAAGAAGGAGAAAGGATGGAAGCTCAAGCAAAATCGCCACTCCTTGCTGGAGGTGGCCAGAATCAGGGGATGGGGAGGATGGAAGTAGGAATGCTGTTGATGAGCTACGCACTCTGGCTGATTCCCTCAGTAGAGGGACAGACCTCAAAGACCTTCCAGACCTCCAAGTCCTCCAAGACCTTCCAGACCTCCAAGACTCACCAGACCTCCCCATCATTGATTTATCTGCATTTGACTGGTCCCCCTAACAGAAATTGGAAACCAAAAGAGCTGAATAAGGAAAATTGCATGCTTGCAATAGTGAAAAGCACAGAAACAATACAAAGATGAGAAACAGACAGGATTTGAATGTCCATTCCTGCACAAACAAGAACCACAATGGAAATACAGAAAGCATTCACTATTAAGGAGCAAGGGTCAGATGATGGATTATTACAAGCACAACATTCCCAGGAGGCAATGCTGAAGTAATTATTCCTTGGGCACGTACACCAGCCCCCTTACCTAATAGGGCCCCAACAGACGTGGAAGAAAGGGTATGGAAGGAGGCACTGGGCAATGACTGGTATAAGTGGGCACAATATACTACATTAAAACTGAAGAAAGAAAATTGTCTAGTATGCACCCCCTCCCCATTAAAGGAACTGATAGTAGTACCAAATCCCCCACAGCTACCAGGACTGTGCTGATTTTAACCACAACATCTGTCATCTAAGAGACTGGGAGAGACCGTACTGTCCAGCAGAATGTTTGTCATATTTAGGAAACCCGGAATATATATTTTTTTTATAGTCGAACAGGGTGGGGGGAGTGGTGTAAGCAACTAGATGTTAGAATAGAAACCAGGAAAATGGAAGCGCCTGAGAAATATCAAATAGATTATGGGCAGAAGTATGAGTGCTACAACAGAACAATCGGGGTACATGATTTGGGAAAATTCAAGGGAAAATGTGAAGCTACACGGCACCTGGATAAAAATATCTCTTGGAATGCGAATACCCACCAAAGGAAAATCTATCATGCAGCAGGGTGAAGTACTGAAGTGATAGTTACACCTGAAGTCTGCGAGAATCAGACACTGGCACTACCACTGATCGCTCCTTATGAGGATCCGTCGTTGGCCGTGGCAGATTTCTTCTTGATCTGCCAAGGCCAACTCAGGGTAACATTACCAAAAGGATGGAAAGGGCTCTGTGCCAGAGTACAGCTAATATAGCAAGTTGTAATAGCTGACTGGGAGGCCCTAAAGGTTGATGCGCAGGATACCCAATTAAAAAGATCAAAGAGAACATATCAAACTGATCCCAATGTACAGCTAGATTCTATAGGCCAACCCCGAGGAATTCCTAACGAATTGAAAGCTAGAAGTGAAATTACATCAGGATTTGAATCAATATTTGTTTGGATAACTCCCAATAAAAACTTAGAATGGATCAATTGCATTTATTACAATCAGCAAAAGTTAATAAATTATACTGACTCAGCATTGACAGCTCTGGGAGAACAAGTACAGGGAACAAGTAGGATGGCCTGGCAGAATAGGCAGGCTTTAGATTGGCTCCTAGCAGAGAAAGGTGGAGTCTGTGTTATGTTTGGGAGCGAGTGCTGCACCTTTATTCCCAAAAATACTGCCCCAGGTGGAGCATTCACTGAGGCAATGATCAAGCTTAAAGGATTAAAACAAGAAGTCAAGAACAATGCTGTGAATAATGCACATGCCTGGGACTGGCTGGACTTCACTCTGGGAAAATGGGGAGCAATGTTCGCAAAAATGGCAATCATGATAGGCGTAGCACTGGTGGTAATGGGAGTAGTCTTTTGCTGTTTATTGCCTTTGCTGAAATCCCTCCAGATCCAAACCACAGTAAAACAGATGACTGTACGACGCACAACTGTAAAAACCAGAACAGACTGGGGAATGGAATTAACTCCAGGAGAAGTGTTCCCAGTACAAGGACAACCAGGACACTACATAAACGCAAATGGGATGCCCTGCAATATTAAAAGAGGACCACTGAACTGCCCATACAGCAACCCGGAATGTCTGTATTGGGTGACTTCAGGAAGTGGATGGGCTTGCCATGACTACAAAACTAAAAAGCACAGATTGGGAGCAAACCTTAAGAATGATTTTCCGGACTTATATCCGGTTCTGGACTGGGCTCCACAACCTCAACATGATGGTTCATCTGGAGAAGAAGAGGATGAAATAGTTTAAAGAGTGACAAACTTTCATGCAAAGTATGTAATGAAACTACAGGGGCAAGGATAAAAAACAAGTTATATGCACACGCTTACATCCATTCTTACACTCATGGTTAAACCATTATTATGTCTATTATCTGTTTTATTTTGAATATATTCTTTATTAGGTAATGAAGATTGGGACTTCGAAAGTCCCAAAGGGGGGAATATATAGGTATGTTTCCATTACATATATTATAAAATAATTTAACAATAAGCAGAATCATTATGGGTTTAAAATAGGATTAGTGACTACACCTGTCTATGATGTATGAAACATATTTTGAAACATATGATGTATGAAACATATTATGAAACATGTTTTGTAATCCAGAATCATGACTGGAAAACCACATTGTGACTGCAGTAATCAATGTACTATATATTATTATTTTTAAAGGAACTGTATTTTTCACACCACCAATAGAGTCAGGCAAGAGGACGGGAAACCAAGCAGACATGGGCATAGACAGGAACGAGGCTAGACAAAGAAACCATAGTGGCTCAAGTTCAAGGGAGGGTTGCTATTTGGATAAAGAGGGGGCTCCTATTTGATATGAAAAGATGAAGCTGTATAAAGAGAGCTCCAAGTCTGGGACTGGCAGTTGCTCCGCGGACCAGCTTGGCTTGTTACTTTGTAATAAAGTATATTCTGAACTCACAAGCTCCAGTGTCTGAGAGATATCTTTGAGAAGTATTTCCACGACAGTTGCCACCACATGACCTTCATATAAGGAAATGGCTAGCATACTTTCAGGACGTAATTATGTTGGAGTTATCCACTACCCGTATGAATTAAGCCAGTCCTAGCACTCTGGAAACATGGAAAGTAGCCGCCTCAGAAATATCAAACTGTTGGATGTAATGTAAAATGCTTACTTGACGGTGTTGGATTAGCAAATGACTATATTCTAGTGTAGTGTGTGTTGTTTATTTAGAATTTGATAAAACATAGGTTGAGACCACCATGGGTATGATTGGAATGGGTGGGAGGGTTTGTAAGTATAAAAAAAAGGGGGGAGGGGGAAGTGTAATTTTATTTTTATGATTGTATTGCCCTTGTGACCCAATAAAAAACAATTGTTCACAAAAGAAAGTTCCTTGGTGTCCACATCACCAACAAACTATCATGGTCCAAACACACCAAGACAGTCATGAAGAGGGCACGACAATGCCTATTCCCCCTCAGGAGACTGAAAAGATTTGTCATGGGTCCTCAGATCCTCAAAAGTTACGACCCAGTACGACCCAGTACATCACTAGCTTCCAGCCATCCAGGACCTCTATACCAGGCAGTGTCAGAGGAAGGCCCTAAAAATTGTCAAAGACTCCAGCCACCCTAGTCATAGACTGTTCTCTCTGCTACCGCACCACAAGCGGTACTGGAGCGCCAAGTCTGAACAGTTAATCTGTCACGAATTCCGCCGAGGCTGCTCCTCCTCCTTGTTCGGGCAGGCTTCGGCGTTCGTCATTCCCGGAGTACTAGCTGCCACAGTTTGATGTTATCTATGTTTGTTTGGTTTTGTCTGATTAGTGCACCTGTTCCATATCACGTATTGATTATGTCACCTATAAGTTTCCTTTGGTTTTGTTTGTAGTTGTGTGTCGTTGTACGCCTGTCTGTTGGTGTAGGTTATTTGTTTTCTTATTGTTAGTGCTGTTCGCACTTTACGCACTGTTCTGCGTACTCGCTCGCCTCCTGTTTATGAGGCCCGTTGGATTTGTATTTTGCTCCTTTGACTATTAAAGTCGGATCGACTAAGCTTCTGTGTCCTGCGCCTGACTCCAACACCGCATCCACATCAGCCTTTTGACATAATCAAATGCCTACCCGGACTATTTGCATTGACCCCCCCTTTTTTTACGCTGTTGCAATTCGCCGTTTATTATCTATGCATAGTCTTCGGAAACCGAGCCAATGTGCGGGGGTACAGGTTAATCAAGGAAATTGAGGTAATATTTTCCTTGACTCGGTACCGGTACCCCCTGTATATAGCCTCGTTATTGTTATTTTATTGTGTTACTTTTTTAAACTTTAGTTTATTTTGTAAATATTTTCTTAACAATTTTTCTTAAAGCTGCGTTGTTGGTTAAGGGTTTGTAAGTAAGTATTCGGTGCATGTGACAATTAAATTTTATTTGATTTGACTGTCTGGGAAAACAGAAAACTAGCCATTATTGGCATGGAACTCTCTTTCTTATTGGTCCATTAACCAATTATCCGCCTGGTGATGTCACCAGGCAGGCCAAAACACCATCCCACCAAAATCAGCTCTTACACTACCGGTTAAAAGTTTTAGAACACCTACTCATTCAAGGGTTTTTCTTTATTTTTACTATTTTCTACATTGTAGAATAATAGTGAAAACATCAAAACAATGAAATAACACATATCGAATCATCAAAAAAGTGTTAAACAAATAAAAATATATTTGATATTTGATATTCTTCAAATAGCCACCCTTTGCCTTGATGACAACTTTAAACACTCTTGGCATTCTCTCAACCAGCTTCACCTGGAATGCTTTTCCAACCGTCTTCAAGGAGTTCCCAAATATGCTGAGCACTTGTTGGCTGTTTTTCCTACACTCTGCGGTCCGACTCATCCCAAACCATCTCAATTTGGTTGAGGTCGGGGCATCGTGGAGGCCAGGTCATCTGATGCAGCACTCCATCATTCTCCTTCTTGGTAAAATAGTCCTTACACAGCCTGGAGGTGTGTTAGGTCATTGTCCTGTTGAAAAACAAATGATATTCCCACTAAGCCCAAACCAGATGGATGGCGTATCTCTGTAGAATGCTGTGGTAGCTATGCTGGTTGAGTGTGCTTGAATTCTAAATAAATCACAGACAGTGTCACCAGCAAAGCACCCCCACACCATAACACCTCCTCCTCCATGCTTTACTGTGGGAAATACACATGCGGAGATCATCCGTTCACCCACACCGTGTCTCACAAAGACACAGTGCTTGGAACCAAAAATCTCCAATTTGGACTCCAGACCAAAGGACAAATTTACACAATTCGAATGTCCATTGCTGGTGTTTCTTGGCCCAAGCAAGTCTCTTCTTCTTATTGATGTCCTTTAGTAGTGGTTTCTTTGCAGCAATTCGACCATGAAGGCCTGATTCACACAGTCTCCTCTGAACAGTTGATGTTGAGATGTGTCTGTTGATCTCATTTATTTGGGCTGCAATTTCTGAGGCTGGTAACTCTAATGAACGTCTCCTCTGCAGCAGAGGTAACTCTGGGTCTTCCATTCCTGTGGCGGTCCTCATGAGACCCAGTTTCATCATAGCGTTTGATGGTTTTTGCGACTGCACTTGAAGAAACTTTCAAAGTTCTGGAAATGTCCCATATTGACTGACCTTCATGTCTTAAAGTAATGATGGACTGTCGTTTCTCTTTGCTTATTTGAGCTGTTCTTGCCATAATATGAACTGATTGGCTCAAATGCATTAAGAAGGAAAGAAATTCCACAAATTAACTTTTAAAAAGGCACACCTGTTAATTGAAATGCATTCCAGGTGACTACCTCATGAAGCTGGTTGAGAGAATGCCAAGAATGTGCAAAGCTATCATCAAGTGTGGCTTTTTGAATAATCTCTAATGTATTTTTATTTGTTTAACACTTTTTTGGTTTCTACATGATGTGTTATTTCATAGTTTTGATGTCTTCACTATTATTCTATAATGTAGAAAACAGTAAAAATAAAAAATAAACCTTGAATGAGTAGGTGATCTAAAACTTTTGACCGGCAGTGTACACTAAAAGGACATTGAGATAATTTTCAAAATCTCACAGTATTATTCCAACCTCAGAGTGGAAGTGTATATAAAACACAGGATATCTAGTTGTTGACTGCACTGGGCCTATCAGAATTATCGCCTCATGACTAGTGCTGTTGCGGTGACCGTATCAGTGCCACACCAGCGGTCACGAGTCATGAAGGCAGTCAAATTCCACGTGACCGTTTAGTCACGGTAATTTGGCTTCTCTAAGCTCTGATGCTGTTGATGGTCATTAGTAGCCTACCAAACTTGCTAACTGCCTGGAAATCAGCACTCTATTGTCCCTCTAATCAATCTGACATCAATGCAAATGTATTCTAATCAAACACTTCATGAGAGCCCATGAGCTATGCAATTGCGCGAGAAAACAGTGATGGCCTCTACTAAAAAGAGGAGAATCAGCTTTCTATAGGCTAGGCCTACTATATTTATTTTTCAACTTTCCTTACATTAAGCATGTTGCTTATATTTACAACAGGAGTATAGCCTACCTGGCTGACATGAAAATAAACCAGGGGGAAAAGCATCCTCCATTCGCTATTTAAGTGCATAGATGACATGTATTTTTTCCCGCTGACCCTGTTTCGATACAGGTGCACGATAATGGTCCATTCTAAATCAAAACATATTTCACACATATATTATTTAGTATATGTAAAGATTAAATCAAGAATAGTCTGATGGGTGACAATACTAGCCTATCACTTGTGAATTATATATTATCATTGTGAATGATGACCAGCATAAGAAACAATGTCTTTTATTTGCAACTTTTTTGAATCATAGTCGCACACCTCATGTAGCCTAGCCCATAGGCCTATATGTTTTAATAAAGTTTATATCACAACTAAAGTGTACAACTAAAAATATATATATCACAACTAAAAATAACTTCTTAAAATTAAGCACATTAATCTGCTTTACAAAGGGTATAGAGCATAACTGGCATACATAAGCAGCGCGTGAGTTTCAAGTTTGGGGAAGATAATTTTCACCATAAAAATGCACCTTTATAATAAAAGCATTACATGCGTAATTGCATTTGCAGTCACTTTTGATAATGGTGTTTTCTGCTAATGGAACATTCGCGCTTATAGCTTACTACCATGTGCATATTGTTGCACTTATAATGTGAAGAAATAGCCTAATAGCTTATCAACATTGTAAGCTAAATGTTTTGATCTGTTGCGTCAGCCACATTACGTAAACATTTATTTAAATGCTTGTGGTTGTATTAATTTGGGATCTATCACATTCCACAACTGTCCCAGACTATGTTTGGAATATTTATTTCTCGCACAGAATATAATAGGTCGACCTTTGTACTATGGGGGATAGTAGATTGACACAGGCTAGTGCTTTTGCTGTTCATTAGCCATACTCAGCTTGTTGGCTGATGAAAAGTAAATGTGGACATTTCTTCCAATATCTTCAAGATGCACCTCAGAATTGGATAAGGACGCGCACAGCTGCATCCCCCATGTGTCTGTCTTCACTTGTAGCCTGTGAGAAAGACCCGATCACGTGATGGAGCGCGCAGCACTCAAAAGGTATGGATTTTCTTAGGTTGCATTACGGCCACACAAAGGGGATGCCACTGTGAAATTCTAGGCATTATCAAGTGCTTGTCAAATTGTGAATGAGTGACTGATGTAGTCTGTACAGCCTGGGCAAAAAAACAAAGCAGAGCTCATGCCTTTCAAGCAACTTTTTTAAAATCATCATTAGAGTCGCATTATGCAGCCTTACAATGTAATAAAAATCAAAACAT
Source organism: Coregonus clupeaformis (assembly GCF_020615455.1). NCBI lineage: Eukaryota > Metazoa > Chordata > Actinopteri > Salmoniformes > Salmonidae > Coregonus > Coregonus clupeaformis. The sequence continues at coordinate 25,636,107 of NC_059207.1, forward strand.
ATAACCCAACGTTTGTAGAACAACTAAAGTTACATTAATAACTCTAAATTAAGCATATAGGAATAGCTATTTCTTTGTTAAGCGCTCAACACAGAATAGCTGCATGTACCCACTCCCTCAAATCGTTTGGAGAAAATATCCTTTCTATTTTATTCAGATTTGTTCAGTAGTATTCTTCATACTATAAAATAATGCCATGGAATTCTAAGCAAGTCTTGTCTGCTAAATCAACTAGTGTGTCCCACAGCCATTTGGCATAGCCAGATCAGGACCTAACATAAGGACAACTCAGAGTATGCTATTCTGTTCTTCTGAAATAGACTACATTTTCTTCATATCATGTTTATTTTTGTCTAAAATAAATAATGGATTTATTTTGAAGTTGTAGGCTATATTACATGGATTTATTAGACATTTGTAGATGTTCCAGCGTCAGTTGCTTGTAGGCTATGTGTGGAAGCCAGGAGATGCTAAATGTGTTTCTGTTAATTAACGGTCAATTACAATGAGACCGACAGTTATTTGCTTGACAATCACCGGCTGACGAAATTTCGTGATTGCCACAGCCCTAGTGGGGATAGTAGTGATGTTAATAATTATCGCCCGATTTTAAGGCTTCCTTGTCTAGCTAAGATTCTTGAATCCTTGGTAAATGTACAACTTTGCTCTTTTTTATCTGAGAAATATATTTTGAATGTAAACAAGTCAGGGTTTAGGCCTGGGCATAGCACTTTTACAGCAATCACTTTAGTTTTTAATGATCTTTTCAGTGCTTTAGACACTAAAATTAAATGTGTTGCTTTGTTTATGGACCTGTCAAAAGCTTTTAATACTGATGACCGTGCTATTTTACTGAATAAGTTGTCCTTGATAGGGCAGAGCTCTGACGCCTGTTCATGGTTTCATGATATCTTACTGACAGAACTCAGGCCATCGTGATTGATGGGGTTGTCTGAATTTCTTGATGGGACCTATTCTCTTCACTATTTATATACAGTGGGGAAAAAAAGTATTTAGTCAGCCACCAATTGTGCAAGTTCTCCCACTTAAAAAGATGAGAGAGGCCTGTAATTTGTAGGATTTTTTATGAATTTATTTACAAATTATGGTGGAAAATAAGTATTTGGTCAATAACAAAAGTTTCTCGATACATTGTTATATACCCTTTGTTGGCAATGACACAGGTCAAACGTTTTCTGTAAGTCTTCACAAGGTTTTCACACACTGTTGCTGGTATTTTGGCCCATTCCTCCATGCAGATCTCCTCTAGAGCAGTGATGTTTTGGGGCTGTCGCTGGGCAACACAGACTTTCAACTCCCTCCAAAGATTTTCTATGGGGTTGAGATCTGGAACTGGCTAGGCCACTCCAGGACCTTGAAATGCTTCTTACGAAGCCACTCCTTCGTTGCCCGGGCGGTGTGTTTGGGATCATTGTCATGCTGAAAGACCCAGCCACGTTTCATCTTCAATGCCCTTGCTGATGGAAGGAGGTTTTCACTCAAAATCTCACGATACATGGCCCAATTCATTCTTTCCTTTACGCGGATCAGTCGTCCTGGTCCCTTTGCAGAAAAACAGCCCCAAAGCATGATGTTTCCACCCCCATGCTTCACAGTAGGTATGGTGCTTTTTGGATGCAACTCAGCATTCTTTGTCCTCCAAACACGACGAGTTGAATTTTTACCAAAAAGTTCTATTTTGGTTTCATCTGACATTATGACATTCTCCCAATCCTCTTCTGGATCATCCAAATGCACTCTAGCAAACTTCAGACGGGCCTGGACATGTACAGGCTTAAGCAGGGGGACACGTCTGACACTGCAGGATTTGAGTCCCTGGCGGCATGGTGTGTTACTGATGGTAGGCTTTGTTACTTTGGTCCCAGCTCTCTGCAGGTCATTCACTAGGTCCCCCTGTGTGGTTCTGGGATTTTTGCTCACCGTTCTTGTGATCATTTTGACCCCACGGGGTGAGATCTTGCGTGGAGCCCCAGATCGAGGGAGATTATCAGTGGTCTTGTATGTCTTCCATTTCCTAATAATTGCTCCCACAGTTGATTTCTTCAAACCAAGCTGCTTACCTAAATTTTGTTTCTGGTGTCCTTTGACAGCTCTTTGGTCTTGGCCATAGTGGAGTTTGGAGTGTGACTGTTTGAGGTTGTGGACAGGTGTCTTTTATACTGATAACAAGTTCAAACAGGTGCCATTAATACAGGTAACGAGTGGAGGACAGAGGAGCCTCTTAAAGAAGAAGTTACAGGTCTGTGAGAGCCAGAAATCTTGCTTGTTTGTAGGTGACCAAATACTTATTTTCCACCATAATTTGCAAATATATTCATAAAAAATCCTACAATGTGATTTTCTGGGTTTTTTTCCTCTCAATTTGTCTGTCATAGTTGACGTGTACCTATGATTAAAATTACAGGCCTCTCTCATCTTTTTAAGTGGTAGAACTTGCACAAATGGTGGCTGACTAAATACTTTTTTTTCCCCACTGTAAACATCATTGGTCAATCTGTTAAAAATTGTAAACTTCATCTATATGCGGAAGATACTATTATGTATGCTATTGCCCCGACTGTTGATCTGGCTGTGTCAAAACTACAGTCAGATTTGATAGCTATGCAGGAATCCCTTGCTGATTTAAAACTTGTGCTTAATACAGGCAATTTTAAATAGATGTTGTTTTCAAACTCTCGTAAGAATGTTTCAGATTAACTACATTTTAACTCATTAGATGGTTCTCCAATCCAACGTGTGCCCACATATAAATACTTAGGCATTTGGATTGCTATGGATTTCACGTTTAAATAACATAAATGAGCTGGTTAAGAAGCTAAAATGTAAAGTTGGCTTTTTCTACAGAAACATATTGTGCCTTTCTCTAAGCAGTAGGAAGCAGATAATTCAATAAACCTTTTTATATGTTCTTGATTATGGCAATATTATTTATCAAAATGCAGCTGCTACTACTCTTAAACCTTTGGATTCCATCTACCATAGTGCCCTTCATTTTGTTACAGGTGACAGTCTTGATACTCAACACTGCATCTTGTAATAGTTGGCTGGACTTCGCTAAAGATCGTAGATCTCTACATTAATTCCTTTTTGTTTACAATGCCCTACTTCATAAACTTCTGTCTTATCTAACTTTGCTGTTGAAGTATAGACATCTGGTTGCCTAACCCATTCACAGGATTGGTTAACTCTTGAGGTTCCTAGGGTCTCCACCAAGCTAGGTAAGTCTGCTTTTAGTTTTAATGCACAGTATTGCTGGAACAACATTCAAAATACATTTAGTCTTGATGTTCTGGTGCCGTTCGGGCAATTTAAAGTATTGATTGGGGACTTATTTGTATATTAATATAACCGTTTTTCTGGGTGATTTGTGATGTTTTATTTGTGTCACATCCTGATCTGTTTCACCGGTCTTTGTGATCGTCTCAACCCCCCTCCAGGTGTCGCCCATCTTCCCCATTATCCCCAGTGTATTTATACTTGTGTTCTCTGTTGCCAGTTCGTTTTGTTACGTTAAGCCTACCAGTGGTTTTCCCCTTGCTCCTGTCTTTTTCAAGTTCCTGTTTTCTAGTTCTCGGTTTTGACCATTGTACCTGCCCTGACCCTGAGCCTGCCTGCCGTGCTGTACCTTGTCACACCACCCTGGACTATTGACCTCTGCCTGCCCTGACCCTGAGACTGCCTGCCATTCTGTACTTTTTGGACTCTGATCTGGATCACTGACCTCTGCCTGCCCTTGACCTGTCATTTGCCTGCCCCCTGTTTTTATAATAAAAGTTTGTTACTTCGACGCTGTCTGCATCTGGGTCTTTTCCTGAAACATGATAGTACGAACTGGCTATGACTGACCCAGCAGACTTGGACCAGCTCCGCAACTCCATCTCCTCCCAAGGAGCCACCATTGAAAGGCATGAGGAGTTGCTTCGTGGTCTCATGGAAGGGTTCCAGACCTTGGCCTAACGCCATGACCGAGCGTTTAATACGTTGCTAGAGCAATTCTGCAGATTGTCTGTTAGGCAGCCTACCATGACGGTAACCTCCCAGCCCCTCAGAAACCTGGCTGTTAGCAGCGCAGCCCCCCGGACCTACGACCCTGAGATTAAGAGTCTCATGCTCTACCGAATGAGCTATCTGGGTGACTACGGGAACGATGGAAGGAGAGGAAGGATTCCACCTCGCCTCCGAGGCATCCCGGAAGTCCCCGTCGGCTCCGTTGCTGAGAGAACCCGAGGCTACCCGAGTTCCCCAGAGAGTCTCCGAAGTCTGCCGATTCACCTCTTCCTGAGCCGATGCAACTATACAGAGCTAGGCTGTCTCCAGCCGCATGGCAATACAGGCGGGACTACTGGTCATTTTGTGTCCATCTGTCCACTAAAAGACCAGGCTCACCGGTAGGAGCGAGTACTCTGGTGGGCCATACAGATAACTTTTCCTCTCCCCTTACTTGCACCCCCTTTCATGCCATCTTGCTGTGGGGGAACCAGTCGAAATCTCTCTGGGTACTCATCGACTCTGGGGCCGATGAGTTTTATGGACGCTACCCTGGCATCCGAGCTGTGCATCCCCACTCAGCCACTCTCTCCATTCCCATGGACGTTAGAGCACTGGACGAGCGCTCCATATGCCGGATCACCCACAATACCACCCCCATCAACCTATGAGTATCAGGGAACCACAGCGAGACGATCCAATTCCTGCTAATTAAGTCTCCTCAGTTTCCCGTGTTATTGGGTTTCTCTTGGCTCCATGTCACAACACCATTATTGACTGGTCTACTGGTGCCAACAAGGGCAGGAGCCCGTTCTGCCACGCTCATTGCCTGAAGTCAGCGCAGCCTGCCCCGTGACATCTTCCTGGGGGCTCGGAAGTTGCCTCGGACTTCTCCGCCATTCCCTCGGAGTACCAGGACCTCCGCGAGGTGTTCAGTAAGGCCCGGGCCACTTCGCTTCTGCCGCACTGACCCTACGACTGCAGAATCAACCTTCTCCCAAGCACCACTCCGCCCCAAGGATGACTGTACTCGCTGTCGGGTCTGGAGACCAAGGCTATGGAGACCTACATTGAGGACTCCCTAGCTGCCGGTTTCATCTGTCCTTCTGCCTCCCCTGCCGGCGCAGGGTTCTTCTTTGTGAAGAAGAAGGACAAAACCCTGCACCCGTGCATGGACTACCGGGGCCTCAACAAAATCATGGTGAAGAACTGCTACCACTCATCTCCTCGTCCTTCGAGCCGCTCCAGGGGGCCAACGTGTTCTCCAAGCTGGACCTACGGAACGCGTACCACCTGGTGCGGATACAGGAAGGGGAACGAGTGGAAGACTGCCTTCAATACGGCCAGCGGTCACTACGAGTATCTGGTCACGCCATTTGGCCTTACCAATGCTCCAGCTGTGTTCCAGGCCCTGGTTAATGATGTTCTCCGTGACATGTTGAACCGGTTCATCTTCGTCTACCTTGACGACATCCTAGTCTTCTCCCGCTCAAGTTACATCCCTGCGCCTTCTCTCCCATCGCCTCAACACCACGGAGAGGAATTATGATGTGGGCAATCGTGAGCTTCTCGCGGTGAAGATGGCATTGGAGGAGTGGAGACACTGGCTGGAGGGCGCGGAACATCCGTTCATTGTGTGGACAGACCACAAGATCTTGGAATATCTCTGCACCGCCAAGCTTCTCAATTCCAGGGAAACTAGGTGGCCCCTGCTTTTCACCCGGTTCAACTTCTATCTCTCATACCGACCAGGATCCAAGAATGTGAAGCCAGATGCGCTGTCACGCCACTATAGCCCCATGGCTACATCCCCAGAATCCGAGACCATCCTTCCCACCTCGTGCTTGGCGATGGCACTTAGTTGGGGAATAGGGAAGCAGATCCGGGAGGCGCAGCGTTCCCAGCCGAACCCCGGGTGGGGGGGCCTAATAACCGGATGTTTGTTCCTGACGCTGTCCGCTCCTCGGTCATGGAGTGTGCCCACTCCTCCATGCTTTCTCCCATTGGACCCTGGCCTTTGTGCGACAACGCATTTGGTGGCCTACCATGGTTCCTGACATCTCTGCGTTCGTCGCCGCCTGCACGATCTGTTCCTCACCATCCCTGGTCTGAGATATCCCTGGACTTTGTAACGGGTCTTAACCTGTCTGATGGCAACACCGCTATCCTGACAGTTGTGGACCTGTTTTCCAAAGCCGCCCGGGTTCCTCTCCCCAAGCTACCCTCCGCCAAAGAGACGGCCCAGCTCATGGTGCAATATGTCTTACGGATCCATGGACTCCCAGTGGACATGGTCTCCGACCGGGGTCCTCAATTCTCATCCTGGTTCTGGAAGGCGTTCTGCACACTCATTGGGTCGTCGGCCAGCCTGTCCTCCGGTTTCCACCCTCAGTCCAACGGCCAGTCGGAGCGAGCCAACCAACACCTGGAGACAACTCTGCGCTGCCTGGTCTCTGCCAAACCCACCACCTGGAGCCAGCAACTAGTGTGGGTCGAATACGCCCGCAACACCCTTCCCTGCTCTGCCACGGGTCTTTCGCCCTTTGAGTGTTCCCCGGGTGATCAGCCCCTACTCTTCCCGGAGCAAGAGGAAGAGTTTACTAAGTGTTGGTAACAGGCTGATTGGTCAGCTATTTGAGCCAGTTAAGGGGGCTTTACTATTCTTAGGAAGGGGAATAACTGTTGCTTCCCTCCAGGCCTGAGGGCACACACTTTCTAGTAGGCTTAAATTGAAGATATGGCAAATAGGAGTGGCAATTTACATCCACTCTTCCACACTTACTTTACGGAATTCAAAATTGCAATGCTTGTCTTTCATAATTTGGTCAGATATACTTGGATGTGTAGTGTTAACGTTTGTTGCTGGCATGTCATGCCTAAGTTTGCTAATCTTGCCAATGAAAAAATTATTAAAGTAGTTGGCAATATCCGTGGGTTTTGTGATGAATGAGCCATCTGATTCAATGAATGATGGAGCAGAGTTTGCCTTTTTGGCAAAAATTTCATTTAAGGTTCATCATTGCTTTTTACTATCATTCTTTGTGTCATTTATCTTTGTTTCGTAGTGTAGTTTCTTCTTCTTTTTATTCAGTTTAGTCACATGATTTCTCAATTTGCAGTACGTTTGCCAATCGGTTGAATAGCCAGACCTATTTGCCATCTCTTTTGCCTCATCCCTCTCAACTATACAATTTTTCAACCGTTTTTACTGTCATTTTCTTAATGGGTGCATGCTTATTAGTAACTGGGATAAGCAATTTCATAAATGTGTCAAGTGCAGCTTGCGAAGCGTTAAATCTTTAATTCACTTTAAATATTCGACATACTTTTACTTATTATTGTTATTATTATTATTATTATTATTATTATTTGGAATGCTACTGAACCACAACTACTGACCAAAACTACCCACCACTACTACTGACCACTACTACTGACCACAACTACTGAACCACACAACTAATGTCAACAACAACACAACTACAGACCAAAGCTACTGACAACAACCACACAACTACTGACCGCAACTACTGCTCTGGTCTGCACTAGCTCTGGTCCTGGGCGTAGCTTGCTAGCTCTGGTTCGCACAAGCTCTGTTCTCTTAAATGTGCATAAATTAGCATATAATACCCACCAACAATAATTGTAACTCTTGAAACGTTCAAACTAGAGACACCAAGCCAATTTTCACATGTTCAGGCTATCCTATTCTATCAAACAACCAATCAATATTTTAATCTAACTACTTTTTCAACTATAACCAGTCATCACCATTACTACTGCAGACACTACCACTACTATAATTTATTTCAAAACCATACATACTTTAAAACTAGCAAGCGCACCAAATTTTTTCAGGAAATGTACTTTGCAGTGATCACTGTTAGCCTAAATAGTTTATTTATTAGATAGAACTACAGCTGGCTATCAGTAGGTCTACATACGAACCTATTCTACATAGTTCTTCAACTACCACAAAAATACCTTTAAAGAGCTGTCATTACTAGATGCACCATTATAATTCTCTCCCAAAATAATAGCCTAACATGTTATAATCATTACATCATCATACCACTAAAATCAAACTTAATTTACATTAAACATTTTAGTAAATCATGCATCTATTTATCTGAAACCCACAGCATGATTGATTCAGAGTTGCTTTGCTTTCCTAAGAGTGTTGTCTTTTATTCCCGTCTTCTGACAGAAGATCACTTTGTCTTGTCTTTCTTCTTTCCGTTTTCACACGCAACAACAATAGTTTAGACATTTTTGTGATCTAACTGCCCCACAATCAAAAGTAATAATGTTGATAGTAGTCTATCAAAGTAATCAGACCAATTATTTTACTTTGACTATAAGTAACTGCTTTGCTTTAAATAGTAAAGTAAAACTTTAACTTCTTCCATTACCACAAAAATACTTTTAAAGAGCTAAAGAAAGCCCCACAACCTTACTTGTAAAGTTACCATCTAGTTACGCCACACTAACATGTTCTCATCAGTCATAGCACCAGAATCGAAACCAGCATGAGTGATTTTCTATACAGACCAATGTGTTGTTTTTGTTTGTGGAAGGCATTAGTTTACACTTTAGTGTACGGTATGATGTTATCATCCAACTTAATCGATTATGGTAACGTTAAGCTAATGGACAAGCTTCAATCCTGAAGTGCCACCAATGCATGCCACATGTCCTTCAGTTAGGATGCCATAAAACATACACACACATGCTGAAGTCAACAGGGGTCTTGTGACACACTCGCTCTCCTTGTACTGGTGGCTAAGGTCATGTATGCCAACCATGTGCTACACAATAATTAACTCTTCTCCAAGGCGTTCCAGCCATTAAAACAGGGTGTAGAGAGAGAGAGGGCATGCAGAAAGGGTTGCTTGTCCAGAGGCCCCAGCAGACAGTCAGGCCTATTGATGAGTCCTGGGCTTAATCAGGGAATAGCTGGAGCACAGCCAAGAATAGTAATGTTTATGCTTTTGCGGACAGAGTGGAAAGGAAACCGATGCCACACAAAAGCCTGCCCTGTCCCCTCTGCCACCACAGTCACCAAAAATCTATATTGTTGCCTCAAAGGGTACTTCCAATTTTCACACTAAGATTGAGGTGACTCTGTTGACTGTTTTTTATTACAGCAGGACAATGATTTATTTATACACTCCCCTACATACAGTACATTCGGAAAGTATTCAGACCCAGTCCCTTTTTCCACATTTTATTATGTTACAGCCTTATTCTAAAATTTATTAAAATGACAAAGCGGAAACAGGTTTTTAGAAATGTTTGTGTCGAGGCACAGATCTGGGAAGGGTACCAAAACATTTCTGCAGCATTGAAGGTCCACAAGAACACAGTGGCCTCCATCATTCTTAAATGGAAGAAGTTTGGAACCACCAAGACTCTTGCTAGAGCTGGCCGCCCGGCCAAACTGAGCAATCGGGGGAGAAGGGCCTTGGTCAGGGAGGTGACCAAGAACCCGATGGTCACTCTGACAGAGATCTACAGTTTCTCTGTGGAGATGGGAGAACCTTCCAGAAGGACAACCATCTCTGCATCACTCCACCAATCAGGCCTTTATGGTAGAGTGGCCAGACGGAAGCCACTCCTCAGTAAAAGGCATATGACAGCCCGCTTGGAGTTTGCCAAAACCAATGTAAAGACTCTCAGACCATGAGAAAAAGATTATCTGGTCTGATGAAACCATTATTGAAGTCTGGCCTGAATGCCAAGCGTCACATCTGGAATATACCTGGCACCATCCATATGGTGTAGCATGGTGGTGGCAGCATCATGCTGTGGTGATGTTTTTCAGCGGCAGGGACTGGGAGACTAGTCAGGGTTGAGGGAAAGATGAATGGAGCAAAGTACAGGAAGATCCTTGATGAAAACCTTCTCCAGAGCGTTCAGGACCTCAGACTTGAGCCAAGGTTCACCATCCAACAGGACAGCGACCTTAAGCACACAGTCAAGCCAACGCAGGAGTGGCTTCGGGACAAGTCTCTGAATGTCCTTGAAAAGGCCCAGCCAGAGCCCGGACTTGAACCCGATCATACATCTCTGGAGTGACCTGTAAATAGCTGTGCAGCAACGTTGCCCATCCAACCTAACAGAGCTTGAGAGGATCTGCAGAGAAGAATGGGAGAAACTCCCCAAGTACAGGTGTGCCAAGCTTTTAGTGTCATACCCAATAAGACTCGAGACTGTAATCGATGCCAAAGGTGCTTCAACAAAGTACTGAGTAAAGGGTCTGAATACTTATGTAAATGTATTTTAATATTTCCGATTTTAATTTTAATTTATTAATTTCATAACTGTTTTTGCTTTGTCATTATGTGGTATTGTGTGTAGATTGCTGAGGGGGGGAAAAAAAACAATTTAAGACATTTTATAATAAGGCTGTGACTTAACAAAATGTGTAAAAAGTAAAAGGGGTCTGAATACTTTCCGAATGCACTGTACATGTAAAAATGTATACAGTATCAGTCAAAAGTTTGGACACACCTACTCATTCAAGGGTTTTCTTTATTTTTACTATTTCTAGATTGTAGAATAATAGTCAAGACATCAAAGCTATGAAATAACACATATGGAATCATGTAGTAACCAAAAAAGTGTTAAACAAATCTTGAGATTCTTCAAATAGCCACCCTTTGCCTTGATGACAGCTTTGCACACTCTTGGCATTCTCTCAACCAGCCAATAAGTGCTCAGCATATGTGGGAACTCATTCAATACTTTTGAAAAGCATTCCAGGTGAAGCTGGTTGAGAGAAAGCAAATAGTGTGCGAAGCTGTCATCAAGGCAAAGGGTGGCTATTTGAATAATCTCAAATATATGTATATTTCCTGATCCATGTAGTGAATGCAATGTCTTTGTATGGGCTAAAAAATGTATGCTTCAAGGGGTGATTTTATTTGGCCCCCACATTTTTTTCCCCCCTAGTGATCCCTAGTGGAGTGTGTATGGCAGGCTCTGTCAGTGACTCATTTCCTGCTCATCAAATATACATTAAAGTGCCCCCTCTGGACAGCTGTACTTGATTAAATATTAACCAAATATTGTACCTTGAAATCCCCCCACATAAACAAACAACTGCTGTATTTTATTTGAAAGAATATACATTACAATAATCATAGCCACTGGGGGCTGTAGTGGGTGCTATAGAAAGTAGAAATGAAAGTAACTCAGAGGATCCAGAGGATGCAATGCATTGGATACACACACACACACGATTCATTCATGATTTTTTTGGTTTGTTTGTATGATTTCATGAGCGAGAGAGAGTCCATAGACTAACTACTTCTGGGAAAATTGGAAAACACTAAACAAACAGCTATCTATCCAAAACTGAGATGTATGGGTAAACCACTTCTCCAATCTTTTTGGCACTATAACAAAGAACAAACAGCAAAAAAATATATCAAATGCAAATCTTAGAATCAACTATTAAAGACTACCAGAACCCACTGGATTATCCAATTATATTGAATGAACTACAGGACAAAATACAAACCCTCCAACCCAAAAAGGCCTGTGGTGTTGATGGTATCCTCAATGAAATGATAAAATATACAGACCACAAATTCCAATTGGCTATACTTAAACTCTTTAATATCATCCTTAGCTCTGGCATCTTCCCCAATATTTGGAACCAAGGACCCCAATCCACAAATTTGACCCCAATAACTACTGTGGGATATGCGTCAACAGCAACCTTGGGAAAATCCTCTGCATTATCATTAACAGCAGAATAGTTCATTTCCTCAGTGAAAACAATGTATTGAGCAAACCTCAAATTGGCTTTTTACCAAATTACCGTACGACAGACCACGTATTCACCCTGCATACCCTAATTGACAAACAAACAAACCAAAACAAAGGCAAAGTCTTCTCATGCTTTGTTGATTTTAAAAAAGCTTGACTCAATTTGGCATGAGGGTCTGCTATACAAATTGATGGAAAGTGGGGTTGGGGGAAAAAGCATACGACATTATAAAATCCATGTACACAAACAACAAGTGTGTGGTTAAAAATGGCAAAAAATACACACATTTCTTTCCATAGGGCCATGGGGTGAGACAGGGATGCAGCCCCACCCTCTTCAACACACACACATATACATACAGTGAGGGAAAAAAGTATTTGATCCCCTGCTGATTTTGTACGTTTGCCCACTGACAAAGACATGATCAGTCTTTAATTTAATGGTAGGTTTATTTGAACAATGAGAGACAGAATAACAACAACAAAAATCCAGAAAAACGCATATCAAAAATGTTATAAAGTGATTTGCATTTTAATGAGGGAAATAAGTATTAGACCCCTCTGCAAAACATGACTTAGTACTTGGTGGCAAAACCCTTGTTGGCAATCGCAGAGGTCAGACGTTTCTTGTAGTTGGCCACCAGGATTGCACACATCTCAGGAGGGATTTTGTCCCACTCGTCTTTGCAGATCTTCTCCAAGTCATTAAGGTTTCAAGGCTGACGTTTGCCAACTCTAACCTTCAGCTCCCTCCACAGATTTTCTATGGGATTAAGGTCTGGAGACTGGCTAGGCCACTCCAGGACCTTAATGTGCTTCTTCTTGAGCCACTCCTTTGTTGCCTTGGCCGTGTGTTTTGGGACACTGTCATGCTGGAATACCCATCCACAACCCATTTTCAATGCCCTGGCTGAGGGAAGGAGGTTCTCACCCAAGATTTGACGGTACATGGCCCCGTCCATCGTCCATTTGATGCGGTGAAGTTGTCCTGTCCCCTTAGCAGAAAAACACCCCCAAAGCATAATGTTTCCACCTCCATGTTTGACGGTGGGGATGGTGTTCTTGGGGTCATAGCCAGCATTCCTCCTCCTCCAAACACAGCGAGTTGAGTTGATGCCAAAGAGCTCGATTTTGGTCTCATCTGACCACAACACTTTCACCCAGTTCTCCTCTGAATCATTCAGATGTTCAATGGCAAACTTCAGACGTTCCTGTATATGTGCTTTCTTGAGCAGGGGGACCTTGTAGGCGCTGCAGCATTTCAGTCCTTCACGGCGTAGTGTGTTACCAATTGTTTTCTTGGTGACTATGGTCCCAGCTGCCTTGAGATCATTGACAAGATCCTCCCGTGTAGTTCTGGGCTGATTCCTCACCGTTCTCATGATCATTGAAACTCAACGAGGCGAGATCTTGCATGGAGCCCCAGGCCGAGGGAGATTGATAGTTATTTTATGTTTCTTCCATTTGTGAATAATCACACCAACCGTTGTCACCTTCTCACCAAGCTGCTTGGCGATGGTCTTGTAGCCCATTCCAGCCATGTGTCGGTCTACAATCTTGTCCCTGACATCCTTGGAGAGCTCTATGGTCTTGGCCATGATGGAGAGTTTGGAATCTGATTGATTGATTGCTTCTGTGGACAGGTGTCTTTTATACAGGTAACAAACTGAGATTAGGAGCACTCCTTTTAAGAGTGTGCTCCTAATCTCAGCTCGTTACCTGTATAAAAGACACCTGGGAGCTAGAAATCTTTCTGATTGAGAGGGGGTCAAATACTTATTTCCCTCATTCAAATGCAAATCAATTATAACATTTTTGACATGCGTTTTTCTGGATTTCTTTGTTGTTATTCTGTCTCTCACTGTTCAAATAAACCTACCATTAAAATTATAGACTGATCATTTCTTTGTCAGTGGGCAAACGTACAAAATCAGCAGGGGATCAAATACTTTTTTCCCTCACTGTATATATATCAACGAATTGGCGAGGGCACTAGAACAGTCTGCAGCACCCGGCGTTACCCTACTAGAATCTGTAGTCAAATGTTTGCTGATGATCTGGTGCTTCTGTCACCAACCAAGGAGAGCCTACAGCAGCACCTAGATCTTCTACACAGATTCTGTCAGACCTGGACCCTGACAGTAAATCTCAGTAAGACAAAAATAATGGTGTTCCAATAAAGGTCCAGTTACCAGGACCACAAATACAAATTCCATCTAGACACCATTGCCCTAGATCACACAAAAAAAAACTATACATACCTCGGCCTAAACATCAGCGCCACAGGTAACTTCCACAAAGCTGTGAACGATCTGAGAGACAAGGCAAGAAGGGCCTTTTATGCCGTCAAAAGGAACAAAATTAGGATCTGGCTAAAAATACTTAAATCAGTTATAGAACCCATTGCCCCTTATGGTTGTGAGGTCTGGGGTCCGCTCACCAACCAAGAATTCACAAAATGGGACAAACACCAAATTGAGACTGCATGCAGAATTCTGCAAAAATATCCTCAGTGTACAACAAAAAACACCAAATAATGCATGCAGAGCAGAATTAGGCCGATAATGATCAAAATCCAGAAAAGACCCATTAAATTATATAACCACTTAAAAGGAAGCGATTCCCAAACCTTCCATAACAAAGCCATCACCTACAGAGATTAACTTGGAGAAGAGTCCCCTAAGTAAGCTGGTCCTGGGGCTCTGTTCACAAACAGACCCCACAGAGCCCCAGGACAACAACAACAACTAAACCCAACCAAATCATGAGAAAACAAAAAGAAAATTACTTGACAGATTGGAAAGAATTAACAAAATAAACAGTGCAAACTAGAATGCTATTTGGGCCTAAACAGAGATAACACAGTGGCAGAATACCTGACCACTGTGACTGACCCAAACTTAAGGAAAGCTTTGACTATATACAGACTCAATGAGCATAGCCTTGCTATTGAGAAAGGCCGCCGTAGGCAGACCTGGCTCTCAAGAGAAGACAGGCTATGTGCACACTGCACACAACATTTTACATTTACATCATTTAGCAGACGCTCTTATCCAGAGCGACTTACAGTTAGTGAGTACATACATTTTTTTTTTCCATACTGGCCCCCCGTGGAAATGAGGTGGAAACTGAGCTACACTTCCTAACCTCCTGTCAAATGTATGACCATAGAGACACATATTTCCCTCAGATTACAGAGATCCACAAAGAATTCAAAAACAAACCCAATTTTGATAAACTCCCTTATCTACTGGGTGAAAAAGCACAGTGTGCCATCACAGCAGCAAGATTTGTGACCTGTTGCCACTAGAAAAGGGCACCCAGTGAAGAACAAACACCATTGTAAATACAACCCATATTTATAGTTTATTTATTTTCCAATTTGTACTTTAACTACTTGCACGTTGTTACAACACTGCATATATACATAATGACATTTGAAATGTCTTTATTCTTTTGGAACTTCTGAGTGTAATGTTTACTGTTAATATTTGTTGTTTATTTCACTTTTGTTTACTATCTACTTCACTTACTTTGGCAATGTTAACATACGTTTCTCATGCCAATAAAGTCCTTAAATTGAAATTGAATTGAGAGAGAGCGAGAGAGTGTAAATGTCCCTGTTCAAATAAAGTGCCATCACTGAATTGTATACTACCAACTCAACTCAGCCAGTTGAAGGTAACTCAAGATGCAGCTGTCATTCTACTTTCCAATCCACCCATCATATAGGGAAGGAATGATGCATTAACTTATTCAAGCAGGTCTATTCCCAACCGGTAATAATGGGCAAAGGTAATAATGGCCAAATATGTTAATGACCATTTCCCTACATTGCAAGTTAGGTTAGGGCGGGTAGCTTTAGAGTTATCCTTAGAAATAATTATATTGGCAATAGCAAAGGAATGATTGTTTTTAACTGAATTCTTAAACAAATTACAGTGCATTCAGAAAGTATTCAGAACCCTTGACTCTTTCCACATTTTGTTACGTTACAGCCTTATTCTAAAATTGATTAAATAGTTTTTTCCCCTCATCAATCTACACACAATGACAAAGCAAAAACAGGTTTTTAGAAATTTTAGAAAATGTATTAAAAAATAAAAAACGGAAATATCACATTTACATAAGTATTCAGACCCTTCACTCAGTACTTTGTTGAAACACCTTTGGCAGAGATTACAGCCTCCAGTCTTCTTGGGTATGACGCTACAAGCTTGGCACACCTGTATTTGAGGAGTTTCTCCCATTCTTCTTTGCATATCCTCTTAAGCTCTGTCAGGTTGGATGGGGAGTGTCGCTGCACAGCTATTTTCAGGTCTCTTCAGAGATGTTAGATCGGGTTCATGTCCGGTTTCTGGCTGGGCCACTCAAGACATTCAGAGACTTGTCCTGAAGCCACTCCTGCGTTGTCTTAGCTGTGTGCTTATGGTCGTTGTCCTGTTGGAAGGTGAACCTTTGCCCCAGTCTGAGGTCCTAAGCACTCTGGAGAAGTTTTCATCAAGGATCTCTCTGTACTTTGCTCCGTCCATCTTTCCCTCGATCCTGACTAGTCTCCCAGTCCCTGCCGCTGAAAAACATTCCCACAGCATGATGCTGCCACCACCATGCTTCACCGTAGGGATTGTGCCAGGTGTCCTCCAGACATGACGCTTGGCATTCAGGCCAAAGAGTTCAATCTTGGCTTCATCAGACCAGAGAATCTTGTTTCTCATGGTCTGAGAGTCTTTATGTGCCTTTTGGCAAACTTCAAGCGGGCTGTCATGTGCCTTTTACTGAGGAGCGGCTTCCGTCTGGCCACTATCATAAAAGGCCTGATTGGTGGAGTGCTGCAGAGATGGTTGTCCTTCTGGAAGGTTCTCCCATCTCCACAGAGGACCTCCGGAGCTCTATCAGAGTGACCATTGGGTTCGTGGACACCTCCCTGACCAAGGCCCTTCTCCCCCAATTGCTCAGTTTGGCCGGGCGGCCAGCTCTAGCAAGAGTCTTGGTGGTTCCAAACTTCTTCCATTTAAGAATGATGGAGGCCACTGTGTTCTTGGGGACCTTCAATGCTGCAGAAATGTTTTGGTACCCTTCCCCAGATCTGTGCCTCGACACAATCTTGTCTCGGAGCTCTATGGACAATTCCTTCGACCTCATGGCTTGGTCTTTGCTCTGACATGCTGTCAATTGTGGGACTTTATATAGACAGGTGTGTGCCTTTCCAAATCATGTCCAATCAATTTAATTTACCACAGGTGGACTCCAATCAAGTTGTAGAAACATCAAGGATGATCAATGGAAACAGGATGCACCTGAGCTCAAATTTGAGTCTCATAAAGAAGGGTCTGAATACTTACGTAAATAAGGTATTTCTGTTTTTAATAAATGAGAAAATGTCTAAAAAACTGTTTTTGCTTTGTCATTATGGGGTATTGTGTGTACACAAAAAAAAAAAAAAGAAGGCGGCTAAGGCTGTAACGTAACAAACCTGGAGAACGTGAAGGGGTCTGAATAATTTCTGAATGCACTGTATACATTTAAATAACTGCTTTGTTTACGCATTAAAATAACACAAACAAAACTTTCCTCACAGTTTAATTGTGTGAGGCCATTTTCAAGTTCAGAGGAAAATAGAAGTGCTCTCTTTAAAACCATCCATGTGTAAAAAACTCATTTCACATTTTGTTGCATTACAAGGTGGTATTGAAATAGATTATTGTAATTTGTCATAATGTCGAAGTGAAAATAAATGTAAACACAGTTTTACTAATTAATACAAATGTAATAACTAAAATATAGTGATTGCATAAGTATTCACCCCCTTTGTTTAGGCAAGCCTAAATTAGTTCAAGTGTAAAATTTGGCTTAACAAATCACATAAGAAGTTACATGGACTTACTGTGAAATAATAGGGGTTGACAGGATTTCTTTAATGACTACCCCTTCCTCTGTCCCACATACATACGACATCCGTAAGGTACCTCAGTAAAGTATTGAATTTCAAGCACAGATTCAACTACAAAGACCAGGAAGCTTTGCAAAAGTCTAATAAAGGGCAGTGATTGTTAGATGGGTAACACTAACAAATCAGTCATTGAAAATATATGGCAAGACTTGAAAATTGCTGTCTAGCCATTATCCCAACACCTTGAAGCAACTTGAAGCATTTTGAAGAGAATAATGGGCAAATATTGCACAATCCAGGTGTGCAAAGCTCTTACAGACTTACCAAAGAAGACTCACAGCTGTAGTCGCTGCCAAAGTGGCTTTAAACATGTTTTGACTCAGGGGGGTTGAATACTAATCACAGTTTGTTAGTGTTTTTTGTCATTAATCCAAAAAAGAACATGGAATGAAATCCATTTTAATTCCACTTTGTAACACAATAACATGTGATGAAATCGAGGGGGATACTTATGATACCCATGTTCTTATGTACAGTGGGTATCATCCCAATCTCTGATAGCACTTAAGTCTACGGCCCGAGCTCCTTCGTAAAGTTTAGGACCATTATTGGGGTTACGAACCCTGTGACTTTAAGAGTCTAGGGTGGATGGAAAAGAGACACGTAACAGAAATACACTGACAACCAAAAAGCTAACCATCAAACACAAAAATGTTGATTATAAACACACGGTAAAGGTTTGGGGAAAAAGGGCTGAGCAGGACCCAAGGAATGAAACAATAATGTCAAAAAACCCTAAACTGATCTTGCCTGCCTCAAGAACCGCTAAGCTTACTACTAACTACACAAAAATACAGTGGGTGGTCCGCTCAGGTCTAACTAGTAGTGGGTAGTGTATGCCCAAGGGCGACTTGCTAAAAATCCCCTTTTCCCAGGAAGAAACAAACAACATAGTTACCATATGGAATAAACAGCAAATGCATGCGTACACAAAAAAAACAACAAGACACCACAGTATCCATACTCACAAACAAAAAGAGTATCTGTCAGAAAACACAACTGACTGGCTTTTAAAACAAGGGGATGTGTGATGTGATTGGGTATGAAAACCAGAAACAGGTGGTGCAATCAGGAGAAGTGGCCACTGAATGGTCCACCTCAGCAATCCGCAGATGAACTGATGACTGACAGGTGGGACACACCAACGACCTCCAATCAGGAACACAAAGGACACCTGTGATTAGGGCAGAAGGAGAGGAAAAAGACAAAAACACAAACAGGATACGTTTATCCGTAACAATTGGATTACAAATTGCATCTTTAAAACAGCTGAATCTGCCTGTTTTTGTGATGGGTAGCAAAACATTTGATGAACTTGTTAATGTCAAATGCCTTGGCTCTTCTAGCCTCAATGCTGAAAACACCCAGTTTAGTCAGTCTGTTGTCTGCCATAGTTGTGTGCAGATGGGTCTTAATGAGTTTGAGAGCTGAGAAACAGAGCTAACATGCAAAGCTACGGCTACCCTGCACAGGCAGTAAAGTTAATTAAAGACCTCTTTGTAAGGGTCAAGGTACACCGTAAGTTCCAACACGCTTGAAAGCTGCAATCCACTCTAGACTTCCCTCTCCAGTATTTTTCTTATAATAATAATAATAATATGCCACTTAGCAGACGCTTTTATCCAAAGCGACTTACAGTCATGCGTGCATACATTTTTGTGTATGGGTGGTCCCGGGGATCGAACCCACTACCCTGGCGTTACAAGCGCCGTGCTCTACCAGCTGAGCTACAGAGGACCACACTTGTCTGATGCAGCTCATGACGAGGTTTTCAATATTACATTTTAGTCATTTAGCAGATGCTCTTATCCAGAGCGACTTACAGTTAGTGAGTACATACGTTTTCATACTGGCCCCCCGTGGGAATCAAACCCACAACCCTGGCATTGCAAACGCCATGCTCTACCAACTGAGCTACACGGGGGCCCTAGATCTCAGCAAAGCTAAAGACTGCAGCCTTTTCCAAGAACATCTTGCTTTTTGGGTGAAGAAATTGAACCCCCTTCATAATTTGGTCTGGAAACGCTTCTACAACTCATCCACTATTGTGTCTAGGAAATGGTAGAAGATCTTCATCCTGAAGGTATCCTTGTCCCGGTCGTTACACATACACTGGCCCACTGTGGATGTTACAATTGCCCCGCTGAGTTTCCATGAAGTGCACGCAATACAGCAGGTAATCTATCCATTAGATTCCTACAAGCAATGTGCCTACATGCCCATCTGGTATCGCTGAGTTCTGAAGCTCCCTGGCCTCACCTCTGTACATATCTTTTTTAACATCTAGCCACTTCTGGTGCATGAAGGATCCAGACATGAACACATTGAGCTTTTGCAGCAGCGAAAATAAGCCTCAGGGACTGACTTAACAGTGTCAACTAGCACCAGATTAAGGCAATGAACATTACAGTGTACATAGAAAGCATGTTTAGCCTCTTCCTTTATTCTGGCTGCCACTCCTGAGGGTTTGCCACTCATCACTGATGCTCCATCATAACCTTGCCCAACAAGATTGGATCTGGAATCCAGGCCATATCTTTCTAGCCGGTGGATGATTTTTTCTGTGAGTCCTTCGGCATCTAAATGGGTGGCTTGTTGGAAGTCTAGGAAGCCTTCATGCACGGTCGCATTTTAATAGTACCTCTGTACCAATGACACCTGGTTTCATCATCAATGACAGAGAACACTTCACTTTACTTCCTCAATTATAGTGACGCACACCATGTTTGCCAAGCATTCTATAATTTCATTTGCTGGTGTATTTTGCATTATCTGTTGCCTTAATTATTTTCACTACCACTGGGTCATGCTTTGCAATCTCTTCCAAAATTGCTAAAAAGTTCCCCTTGTTAACTGACTCTTCTGTCTCATTGTGACCCCTTTGTGCAATATTTTGTGTTGCAGTCAAGAGAAGTACTTCGGCCACTGTTTTTATGTACAGTATGTGCGTCGTGCGATTCTCTTTGATTTTTTTAAAATCCATGTCATCTAAAATTGTACTTTAAATCCAGCATCTTTGTACATTGCCTTTTTCCAATTCGAGTAGCTACATTTTGAAGGGAAGGCAGATTCTGGGGCATTTGGCAGGGAGAAGTGTCTACATGCAAAGCAGTGTGCAGAGTCCTGGCTTTGGGAGTATTCGCGCCACGGAATGATACTGGTACCAAGAGTCATTGAATGCCCTCCTTCTGTTACCTTGCAGAGTTCTTGGAAAGACCTTTAAATGAGGCTGCGCTGGACCTGCTGCTCTGGACTGTGAAACATCTGCAAATGATAAATTATCAAGATTAGTAAAGTACAGGCCAGGTTGTGCTTATAGGTTTTAGACCACCTGCAGGGAAAGTGTGTGTGTGTCTTTCTGTCTGTCTGTCTGTCTGTCTGTGAGTAGTAGAGAAAGAGAAAGATAAAGAGAAAGAGAAAGAGAAAGAGAAAGAGAAAGAGAGAGAGAGATCGAGAGAGAGAGTGTGTGTGACTTCAACATGAGGTTAATTGTTGTAATGTAATAATTAATTTCAGCACTATCTTAAACAAATGTTACAAAATACCTTGAGGTCCTGGTAGGGCAGTACGTGTTGTGATGTTGGATTCAGATGGAAGGAAGAAGCTCCCTGTCATCGACATTGTTGCCACTTGACATGCCCTGATGTGCAGGCCCTGCTGGAGGGTTCTCATCATCTGCATCATTGTCTGAATGCTGCTGGTCACTCCCAGGTAAAGTGCCTGAAGACAAAAATTGAATCTGTTATGATGACATCAATAGGTGGACTTATAGATTGCAGCCGTGTCACATCTTGTGCTTTGTCTTTTAGTAATGTGTTTTGCATCGTTGAAAACTAAAGAACATTGTGGCATTTGCTCTGTATAATAGCAACTCAGTTGCCCATTCCAATTAGATAACATCAAATGGGAGAGTAAATGGAAACTGGCAGAACTTGACATACCCTGCTGTGCAGATGGAGGTTTGAACTCTGATGGGTGTTCATCACTGCTACCACTTTTAGAATGCATAAGGACAAATTGAAATTAAGACATCTACAGGTTAGTAATTTGTAGTAAGTCACATTAATGTCAAAGTTAATGGCAATTTTTTTGAAATGTTGAGGTGGTAACAACAGAAATTGGAAAAAGCAAGAGGTAGTTGACATACCCTGATGTGCAGATGGGACTGCAGGTCCTGCTGGAGGGTTCTCATCGTCTGCAACATTGTCTGAATGCTGCTGGTCACTCCCAGGTAAAGTGCCTGAAGACCTAAATGGAACTGATGACATTAATAGCTGGATTTATAGGTTACATTCAGTGTCATCTTTAGCTATACTAACTTAATATTTTATGCTGAAACTGAAAATGTGGGTCCTGTTTCAGTAATAATGAAATCAGACCTTCTTAAAGGCTTTAATTGCATCAAGAAGTTCCTTCTCTGTAATTTGGCCTTCACATGAGTCTTTCTGTACAGCTGTTAATTTTACATTAATAATATACAAAAATCCTTACAATTAACTTAGGTTAGTGGAGATGGAGGAGACTGAAACGAAAACATGCTTAAAGTGCTTTGCTTCCTCTTTCAAAATATATTTTGGTGAATCATGGGTGTCTCCGTCATTTGTAAAAATGTTCAGTAAATATTCCATCCAGTTCGCTTAATTTTTTATAATATTATACACTTGATCTTTCTTGAATAAGTTCCTCCATTTCTTTTGTTTTACCTCTAACGTATTCTGTGCCTCTATGGTACAGTTTTTATTGCTATCTATCTGTAATGCTGCTGAATAATTTACTTGTTGGGTCAGACAGCTGCAGCATAAGCAACTGACACCGTAGACCAAAGCTAATGTTATAGGCGAGTTTGGGGAAAAACATTTCGGCCATTACAGAATTGAATAGAGGGAGATATTTTATTTTTGAAAGAGATGGCAGGATTTGGAGTGTAGAACTGTGGAAGGTAGGCCTAGTCCTTTTGGTAGGCTACTGTGAAGATGGAGGTATAGAGAAGGATGGGGTGATATGTGAGCAGGATGTAATGAGCATGACAGGAGTAAGAGAGTGAGAGAGAGAGAGAGAGAGAGCGAGAGAGAGAGAGAGAGAGAGAGAGAGAGAGAGAGGAGACTTGGACATCAATGCATCAATGCTGTCTATCTGTTTTTCACTACCTTGGAGCAGTGCAGTGGCCTATTGTAATGGCATTGTCAAAAATCAGGCATATGCTACCTGTTCTCCTTGTTCTCCCTCTCTGTTCAGGTCCCGACTTGTTTTGCAAGATCTAGCCCTTCACCAGTGCAACTCAGATAGGGCGCCTGCTCATTTTTTACATAGACCAGCAGAAACATGTAAGCACAGGTAAGCCGCCATTCACAGCCACCAGACATTAGTAGGCTACTTCAAAGCATAGAGAAAGAGAGTGTGCGAGAGTGAGAGAGCATTGTTGTCTGTCTGGGTTCTTGTTAGGTTTAACAGGTGTAACTTCATGGCTTTTTCCCCTCCTTGAAGCAAGATAGCACTCTGAGTCGGGACCTACTGAATCCAGCTAATGTTTGAAATAATTGCTGCTTCAGCATGTCTTTCTTCTAGTGTGGTGTTTGTGTGCCTGAGACAATAGGGTCTCTCTCGGAGAATGGTGATACAGTATGTTGTGATGTGTGCTGCTCTCTGCTGGTGAATACGTGAACTCATCTTGGCAGTTTTGAAATTCTGTTCTGACCCACCAAATTAACAAAACCATACTGCAAGCAAATTAATTATATAATATTAACATGAATGACAACCAGTCCTTTAATTTAATAGATCTTTATTTGATTGCATATCCTGGACATTCGCATCCAAAAGGCATGAAGATAGAAAAGGAGAGAGAAAATGGATCATAGATATAAATACGTCTTCAGAAGAATTCACGCCCCTTGACCTTTTTCACATTTTGTTGTCTTACAGCCTGAATTTAAAATGTATTACATTGAGATTGTGTGTCAAAGCCTACACACAATGCCCCATAATGTCAAATTGGAATTATGTTTTTGGAAATCTTTACAAATTCATTAAAAATGAAAAGCTGAAATGTGTTGGGTCAATAAGTATTCAACCCTCTTGTTATGGCAAGCCTAAATAAGTTCAGGAGTAAAAATGTGCTTAACAAGTCACATAATAAGTTGCATGGACTCACTTTGTGTGCAATAATAGTGTTTAACATGATTTTTGAATGACTACCTCGTCTCTGTACCCCACACATACAATTAACTGTAAATCCCCTCAGTCGAGCAGTGAATTTCAAACATATTCAACCACAAAGACCAGGGAGGTTTTCCAATGCCTCGCAAAGAAGGGCACCTATTGATAGAAAAAGCTGACATTGAGCATGGTGAAGTTATTAATTACACTTTGGATGGTGTATCAATACACCCAGTCACTACAAACATACAGGCGTCCTTCCTAACTCAGTTGCCGGAGAGGAAGGAAATCCATCCTCAGTTTTCTCCTATCACAGCAATTAAACACTAACTGTTTTAAAGTCACCATTGGCCTCATGTTGACTTTAAAACTATTACAGAGTTTAATTGCTGTGATAGGAGAAAACTGAGGATGGATCAACAACATTGTAGTTACTCCACAATACTAATCTAAATGACAGAGTGAAAAGAAGGAAACCTGTACAGAATAAAAATATTCCAAAACATGATTCCTGTTTGCAATAAAGCACTAAAGTAAAAGTGCAAACATTTGGGCAAAGAAATTAACTTTATGTTCTGAATACAAAGCGTTATGTTTGGGGCAAATACAACACATCAATGAGTACCACTTCATATTTTAAAGAATGGTGGTGGCTGCATCATGTTATGGGTATGCTTGTCATCGGCAAGGACTAGAGAGGTTTTTAGGCTTCCTCCGACGCTCGACGTCACTGGTCTACTAACCACCGGTCCTGGCAACCCACATTGCGCACACCTGGCAACCATAATTGCGCACACCTGCTTCCCATTGTTAAGCACACCTGGACCTCATCACCACCCTGATTACTCCCCCTTCATATAGCCCTCACCAACCTCAGTCATCAGGCGGTATTGGTTCAGTTTTCATGTCCAGATGCTTCTCTTGTTTTGTACTCTCCATGTTCATTATTATTAAACTCACCATCTGCAGCTGCTTCCTGAATCCCTGTGTCTACGTTACACTGGGAGACAAATTCCCCTTTCAGCAGGACAATAACCTTAAACACAAGGCCAAATATACACTGGAGTTGCTTACCAAGATGATGTTGTATGTTCTTGAGTGGCCTAGTTACAGTTTTGACTTACATCGGCTTGGAAATCTATGGCATGACTTAAAAATGGCTATCTAGCAATGATCAACAACCAACTTGACAGAGCTTGAAGAATTGTTTTAAATAATAATGTGCAAATTTTGTACAATCCAGGTGTGCAAAGCTCTTAGAGACCTACCTACAAAGACCCACAGCTGTAATTGCTGCCAAAGGATTCTAACATGTATTGACTCAGTGGTGTGAATATTTATGTTTTTTAAAACATGTTTTCACTTTGTCGTTATGAGGTATTGTGTGTAGATGGGTGAGATTTTGTATTTATTTAATCCATTTTGAATTCAGGCTGTAACACAACAAAATATGGAATAAGTCAAGGGATACTTGACATACTTTCTGAAGGCACTGTATCAAGACAAAGAGAAGCAGAATCCTTACAATCAGTAACATTAAACAAAGGCTGGGTCTAACCCTACAGACATAGATGGCCATATGGATAAAACTTTTACACTAAGACTAAGATTAAGATTACTTTATTGGTCAATTGTACAAAAGGTCCAACCGAAATTTTACTTACCCTTTTAACCCAACCCATCTGAAAGACACACATACTGTACATACACATACAGTGTCTTCAGAAATTATTCATACCCCTTGACTTATTTCACATTGTGTTGTGTTACAGCCTGAATTCAACATGGATACATATATTTTTTTTCTTCTCACACACCTACACACAATACCCCATAATGACAAAGTGATTTATTTATTTTTTAAATCTCATTTACATGAGTATTCACACCCCTTTGCTATGAAACCAAATTGAGCTCAGGTGTATCCAATTTCCTTTGATCATCCTTGAGATGTCACTACAACTTGTTTGGAGTCTACCTGTGGCCAATACAATTGTTTGGACATGATTTAGAAAATTCACAAAATAGATGGCATCATGAGGAAGGAAAATGATGTGGATATATTGAAGCAACATCTCAAGACATCAGTCAGGAAGTTAAAGCTTGGTTGCAAACGGGTCTTCCAAATGGACAGTGACCCCAAGCATACTTCCAAAGTTGTGGTAAATGGATTAAGGACCACAAAATCAAGGTATTGGAGTGGCCATCACAAAGCCCTGACCTCAAGCCTATAGAAAATGTGTGGGCAGAACTGAAAAGGCATGTGCAAGCAAGGAGGCCTACAAACCTGACTCAGTTACACCAGCTCTGTCAGGAGGAATGGGCCAAAAACGTATTGTGGGAAGCTTGTGGAAGGCTACCCAAAACATTTGACCCAAGTTAAACATTTTAAAGGCAATGCTACCAAATACTAATTGAGAGTATGTAAACTTCTGACCCACTGTGAATGTGATGAAAGAAATAAAAGCTGAAATAAATCATTCTCTCTACTATTATTCTGACATTTCACAGTCTTAAAATAAAGTGGTGATCCTAACTGACCTAAGACAGGGAATTTTTACTAGGATTAAATGTCAGGAATTGTGAAAAACTGAGTTTAAATGTATTTGGCTAAACTTCCGACTTCAACTGTATGTATCTTAAGAAACAAGGTTCATGAAATAAATCATTTGCTAGCAACAGATGACATTCATATTCTGACAATCTCTGAAACTCACTTAGATAATACATGTGATGATGCAGTGGTAGCAATACATGGTTATAACATCTACAGAAAAGACAGAAATGCCAAAGGTGGAGGTGTTGCCATTTATATTCAGAACCACATTCCTGTAAAGCTCATGTTAAATATTGTTGAAGTGATATGGCTACAGCTTAATCTGCCTCACTTAAATCCCATTCTGGTGGGAAGCGGCTATATACCACCAAGTGCTAACAGTCAGTATCTGGAAAACATGTGTGAAATGCTTGACAATATATGTGATATCAACAGGGGTATATTATCTGGGTCATTTAAATATTGACTGGCTTTCATCAGGCTGCCCACTCAAGAGAAAGCTTCAAACTGTAACTAGTGACTGCAACCTGGTTGGTTATCAGTCAACCTACCAGGGTAGTTACAAACAGCACAGGAATGAAATCATCAACATGTATTGATCACATCTTTACTAATGCTGCAGAAATGTGCTTTAAAGCTGTATCCAAAATCATCATGTATAGTGATCACAATATAGTAGCCATATCTAGGAAAACCAAAGTTCCAGAGGCTGGGCCTAATAAAGTGTATAAGAGGTCATACAATAAGTTTTGTAGTGATTCCTATGTTTTTGATGTAAATAATATTTGATGGTCTGTGGTGTGTAATAAGGATCAACAAGATGCTGCACTTGACACATTTATGAAATTGCTTATCCCAGTTACTAATAAGCATGCACCCATTAAGAAAATGACTGTAAAAACTGTTGAATCCCTGTGGATTGATGAGGAATTGAAAATGTGTATTGCTGAGAGGGATGAGGCAAACTCAGCTCAGAAAAGGCAAACCCCACTACCATCATTCATTGACTCAGATGGCTCATTCATCACAAAACCCACTGATATTGCCAACTAATTTAATGATTTTTTCATTGGCAAGATTAGCAAAATTGACATGCCAGCAACAAACGCTGACACTACACATCCAAGTGTAACTGATCAAATTATGAAAGACAAGAACTGTAATTTTGAATTCCTTAAAGTGTGTGGAAGTATTGTTGTCTATCAACAATGACAAGCCACCTGGGTCTGACAACTTGGATGGAAAATTACTGAGGTTAATAGCGGATGATATTGCCACTCCTATTTGCTATATCTTCAATCTAAGCCTACTAGAAAGTGTGTAACCTCAGGCCTGGAGGGAAGCAAAAGTTATTCCGCTACCAAAGAATAGTAAAGCCCCCTTTACTGGCTCAAATAGCTTACCAATCAGCCTGTTACCAACCCTTAATAACATTTTGGAAAAAATGGTGTTCGACCCGATACAATGCTATTTTACTGTTAACAAATTGACAACAGACTTGTGGCTTTACACCCCTTGCTATATTGTGGATAAAGAGTTACCTGTTTAACAGAACACAGAGGGTGTTATTTAATGGAAGCCACTCCAACATAATCCAGGTAGAATCAGGAATTCCCCAGGGCAGCTGTCCATGCCCCTTGCTTTTTTCAATTTTCCTAATGACATGCCACTGGCTTTGAGTAAGCTCAACACTATAAATGTCAGCTACTACAGCGAGTTAAATCACTGCAACACTTAACAAAGAGCTGCAGTTAGATTCAGAATAGGTGGCAAGGAATAAGTTGGTCGTAAATATTTCCAAAACTAAGAGCTTTGTATTTGGGACAAATCATTCACTAGACCATGAACCTCAACTAAATCTTGTAATGAATAATGTTGAAATTTAGCAAGCTGAGGTGACTAAACTGCTTGGAGTAACACTGCACTGTAAACTGTCACGGTTAAAACATGTTGATACAACAGTAGCTAAGATGGGGAGAAGTCTGTCCATAATTGTCACGACTTCCTCCGAAGCTGCCTCCCCTCCTTGTTCGGGCAGGCTACGCCGTTCGTCGTCACCGGCCTTCTAGCCACTGCCGCTCCTCATCTCATCATTCCATTTGTCTTGTCTTGTCAATTACACACACCTGGTTCATATTCCCCTCATTAGTATGTGTTTAAGTGTTCCCTCTGCCCCCTTGTCCTTGTGGGTGATTGTTCATTGTGAGGATTAGTAGCTCGGTTGAGCTCAGTATTTTGTATTGCCGGGGTATTTTCCCTGTGTGCATGTTTGTTCCAGTGTGCCTGTTTTGCGCACTGGACTGGTTACGCTGGACTATGGAATAAACTCTGTATACTGTGATTTACCCTCCTGCGCCTGACTACTTCAAATCACGCATCACAATAATAAAGCGTTGTTCTACCTTTTTAACAACACTCTCAACAAGGCAGGTCCCACAGGCTTTAGTTTTGTCGCACCAGGACTACTGTTCAGTCGTGCGGTCAGGTGCCAAAAAGAGGGACTTAGGAAAATTGCCAGCAGTAAAATTCGATTTAAAAAAACAGATAAAAATACACCTTATGGAAGAGCGGGGACTGTGAAGCAACACAAATATAGACACATGCATACAAACACACAATATTACACTATTACAGCAACCACTTTAGTTGTTAATGATCTTGTCAATGCTTTAGACACTAAAATGAAATGTGCTGCTTTGTTTGTGGACTCAAAGGCTTTTGATACTGTTGATCATGCTATTTTATTGAAAAAGTTGTCCTCGATAGGACTAAGCTCTGACCTCTGTTCTTGGTTTCATGATTATCTTAGTGACAGATCTCAGGCCATCGTGATGGATGGGGTTAAGTCTGAATTTCTTGAAGTACATAAAGATTTTGGGACCTGTTCTCTTCACTGTTTATGTATGCTATTGCCCCGACTGTTGATTTGTGTCAAAACCACAGTCAGATTTTATAGCTATGCAGGAATACCTTGATGATTTAAAACCTGTGCTTAATACGGGCAAACCTAAATACATGTTGTTTTCAAACTCTCGTAAGAATGTTTCAGATGAACTACATGTTCACTCATTAGATGGTTCTCCAATCGAACGAGTTCCCGCATATAAATACTTAAGCATTTGGATTGATATGGATTTGACATTTAAAAAACATTTAGATGAGCTGGTTAAGAAGCTAAGATTTAAAGTTGTATTTTTCTACAGTAACAGATCGTGCCTTTCTCTAAGCAGTAGGAAGCAGATTATTCAGACAACCTTTTGATCTGTTCTTGATTATGGTGATATTAATTATCAAAGTAATTATCAAAGTGCAGCTGCTACTACTCTTAAACCTTTGGATGCCATCTACCATAGTGCCTTTCGTTTTGTTGCAGCAACAGTTTTGATACTCGTCACTGTATCCTGTATCAAAAGGTTGGCTGGACTTTGCTAAAGACACGTAGATCTCTACATTACTTCCTTTTTGTTTACAAGGCCCTACTTCATAAACTTCAGTCTTATCTAACTTTGCTGATGAAGTATAAACACCGGAGTTGCCTAACCCGTTCACAGGATTGGTTAACTCTTGACGTTCCTAGGTTATCCACTGAGCCAGGTAAATCTACTTTTAGTTTTAATGCACCGTATTGCTGGAACAAAAATGATGTTCTGGTGCCGTTCGGTCAATTTAATGTATTGATTGTGGATTTATTTGTGAAAGAATGTAACTGTTTTTCTGGGTGATTTGTGATGTTTTATTTGTGCTTACCATGACTGTGTTTTTATAATCTAATGTGTGTATAATTATATACAATATATTTATATATATACAGTACCAGTCAAAGGTTTGCACACACCTACTCATTCCAGGGTTTTTCTTTATTTGTACAATTGTTTACATTGTAGAATAATAGTGAAGACATCAAAACTATGAAATAACACATATGGAATCATGTAGTAACCAAAAAAGTGTTAAACAAATCAAAATATAGTTTATATTTGAGATTGTTCAAAGTAGCCACCCTTTGCCTTTATGACAGCTTTGCACACTATTGGCATTCTCTCAACCAGATTCATGAGGTAGTCACCTGGAATGCATTTCAATTAACAGTTGGGCCTTTTTAAAAGTTAATTTGTGGAATTTCTTTCCTTCTTAATGCGTTTGAGCCAATCAGTTGAGTTGTGACAAGGTAGGGGTGGTATACAGAAGATAGCCCTGTTTGGTAAAAGACCAAGTTCATATTATGGCAAGAACAGCTCAAATAAGCAAAGAGACACAACAGTCCATCATTACTTTAAGACATGAAGGTCAGTCAGTCCGGAAAATGTCAAGAACTTTGAAAGTTTTTTCAAGTGCAGTCGTAAAAACGATCAAGCGCTATGATGAAACTGGCTCTAATGAGGTCCGCCACAGGAATGGAAGACCCAGAGTTACCTCTATTGCAGAGGATATGTTCATTAGAGTTACCAGCCTCAGAAATTGCAGCCCAAATAAGTGCTTCACAGAGTTCAAGTAACAGACACATCTCAACATCAACTGTTCAGAGGAGACTGCGTGAATCAGGCCTTCATGGTCGAATTGCTGAAAAGAAACCACTACTAAAGGACACCACTAAGAAGAAGAGACTTGCATGGGACAAGAAACACGAGCAATGGACATTAGATGGCTGGAAATCTGTCCATTGGTCTGGAGTCCAAATTGGAGATTTTTGGTTCCAACCGCTGTGTCTTTCTGAGACGCAGTGTAGGTGAACGGATGGTCTCTGCAAGTGTAGTTCCCACCATGAAGCATGGAGGAGGAGGTGTGATGGTGTGAGGGTGATTTGCTGGTGAAACTGTCTGTGAATTATTTAGATTTCAAGGCACACTTAACCAGCATGGCTACCACAGCATTCTGCAGCGATACACCATCCCATCTGGTTTGGGCTTAGTGGGAGAATCATTTGTTTTTCAACAGGACAATGACCCAACACACCTCCAGGCTGTGTAAGGGCTATTTGACCAAGAAGGAGAGTGATGGAGTGCTGCATCAGATGACCTGGCCTCCACAATCCCCCGACCTCATCCCAATTGAGATTGTTTGGGATGAGTTGGACCGCAGAGTGAAGGAAAAGCAGCCAACAAGTGCTCAGCATATGTGGGAACTCCTTCAAGACTATCGGAAAAGCATTCCAGGTGAAGCTGGTTCAGATAATGCCAAGAGTGTGCAAAGCTGTCATCAAGGCAAAGGGTGGCTACTTTGAAGAATCTCAATTATAAAATATATTTAGATTTGTTTAACACTTTGTTGGTTACTACATGATTCCATATATGTTATTTCATATTTTTTTATATCTTTTGATATAGTAAAAATTAAGAAAAACCCTGGAATGAGTAGGTGTGTCCAAAATGTTAACTGGAACTGTAAGTATTCACACCCCCGAGTCAATACTTTGTAGAAGCACCTTTGGCATCGGTTACAGCTGTGAGTCTTCTTGGGTAAGTCTTTAAGAGCATTGCACAACTGGATTGTACAATATTTGACCATTATTCTTTTCAAAATTCTTCAAGCACTGTCAAGATGTTGGGGATCATGGTAAGCAAGTCCAGTGTAGATTTGGCCTTGTGTTGTAGGTTATTGTCCTGCTGAAGGTGAATTACTCTCCCAGTCTCTGGTGTAAAGCAAACTGAAGCAGGTTTTCATCTAGGATTTTTTCTGTGCTTATCTCCATCCCGTTTCTTTTTATCCTGAAAAAGTCATCATACAAGCAGTCCAGTACAATGGACAATGTGGTCCTCTGTAGCTCAGCTGGTAGAGCACGGCGCTTGTAACGCCAAGGTAGTGGGTTCGATCCCCGGGACCACCCCATACACAAAAAAAAATGTATGCACGCACGACTGTAAGTCGCTTTGGATAAAAGCGTCTGCTAAATGGCTTATTATTATTATTATTACAATGAGTACCATGCCCACAGATTCCAGAACTATGATTGGTCTATTAAGCAAGAAGCACAGTAGCACAGTCAAGATCACAGAATAGGCCACATTGGTCAGAACTGAATCAAACTGAGAACAACTTCTTCAAGTATCCAATTATGTTTAAACATACATATTGTTAAACCCAGAGAGAAATCAATATTTTCAGAGAATTAAACAAATAAAGAGACATTAAAGCTGCAATATGTAACTTTTTTGTGCGACCGGGCCAAATTCACATAGAAATGTGAGTTAAAGATCTGTCGTTCTCATTGAAAGCAAGTCTGAGAAGCGGTATATCTGTTCTATGTACGCTATTTCTGTGTTTCACATATTTTAGTTTAATTTTTGTGTCTTTTACTTTCATTTTTTGTACACCAGCTTCAAACAGCTGGAAATACAATACTTTTGGTTATGGAAAATATATTTCACAGTGATTTGGATGGTACAATGATTCTCTACACAATGACTGCTTGTTTTGTCACATAAACTGAAATTAGGCAAACTATTAGATTTTTTGCAACCAAGAAATGGCGGAGCGTCTTGCACCTTTAACAAACCTTGTTAAACATTTTAATTATCTAAATGTGCAGATTATTACAGTAAACCGTTTTTCTTCAAGTGCACAGAAGTCAACATGCTAGTGCACAATTTTATTTAAAAAAAATGTTTCATTTTTTTTCCATTTTCTTTTTTATGGGGTAGATCAGCTTAATATTGCAGATAAATTGTAACTTCTATCAATGTAATTGTCTGCATCACTTCCAATCCCCCATGTTTTTTATATATATTCTCCCCTTTATTACTTTTCAACCCCGCCATCCTTTCCCTACTTGGGGTAAATTAGTGAACAACAATGCCCAGGCCTCTACTTCAAGCACTATCTACACCTTATGGACACAGTCAATTTTACAATTTTTTTTTTTTTTTTTTTTTTTTTTTTTGCTCCTGAACTTCTTCTACTCTCAACCTCTCCAATCATTTTCATGATGTCCATCCGGTTTGCTTCTATATGCCATATCTTTCTAACTGTGCTCTTTCCCAAAAGCTCCCAACATACAACCTATATACTTATTATGGACACAGTATGCTTACATTATTAGTTATCTTGTTATTATTTGTTGGTATTTGTTATTAGTCCCATCCTTCAACTCCATTCAATACCTCCCATCTATCTCTTAACACCATCCATATAGGATTTCTATTTGCCATATATATTTCAACCGTACTGTGATGTGGTCCTCTGTAGCTCAGCTGGTAGAGCACGGCGCTTGTAACGCCAAGGTAGTGGGTTCGATCCCCGGGACCACCCATACACAAAAATGTATGCACGCATGACTGTAAGTCGCTTTGGATAAAAGCGTCTGCTAAATGGCTTATTATTATGTTTTACAAAAGTTCTGAACCTTTCTATTCTCATTGCTTCTACAGATTGTGAATTAAAAATAAACATTTTGCTAAAAGTATTATTATATTATTGATCGATTGACTATGACTTTTCAGATCACTCAGTAATGCCATCAGCAAGGTTAGCTCCAGGTAAATATTGCAATCCTTTAGCCATTCCTGGACCTGTGTCCAAAAACAAGCTACAAATGGACAGAACCAAAACAAATGATCTAATGATTCTGTCTCTTCACAGCAAAATCTGCAGAGCTGGGAAGATTGTATCCCCCATGTAAATAACATTCTATTGGTAGCAAGAATTTTATATAATAATTTAAATTGAAAGATTTTTGAATCCGGTGTCGTTTTGCGTGTCAGTTCATAAACACTATGCCATGGGATCGGTACATCAAAAATCTCTTCCCAACTATTTTGCAATCTATATGGGACGGCTGTCAATCCTTTGGTCCTTAAGTGAAACTGATATACATTTTTATTTATCACAGTTTTCCTTAACCAATTATGTTCTTTAATGAAAGGCCGACAGACAAGTTCCTATTGCTAGTGCAATAGTTAATAGCTTTGATTTCAGCAACACATGAAAAAACAGGAATGAACATAAGAGTAGGATAAAGGACAAGGGATGAACTGATTGGGATGAACCAGAACACACAAAAACACACACACTTGCCAACATCTAGCGACCTACAACAACAAAAAACACACACAGTCACCTACTAGTGACTGACACAAAAATACAGCACACCCAACAACCGACTTACTAACACACTCACACACTTAGGCACACAAGCTTAGTACGGGATCTGATTTTGGAAGTACTGGAACATATCGTAGGTTATGCTCCTGAAAAACAAGACAAGAAAACAGCTGTTTAAGAATGTGAATCAATTGGTATAAAATACCGTCTTGTTTATGTGATGGTAGCTCATGAGAACATTTATATATTGATTCAGATAGTTTAAGAACCACAGTCTTAGGCTATATAGCTATGCAGACAGACTTGAGTTATGCATAGGGTTTGATCAGACCTTGGTTTCAACTACACTCTTAGGAAAAAAAGGTGCTATCTAGAACCTTAAAGGTTCCTTCGGCTGTCCCCATAGGATATCCTCTTGGAAGAACCCTTTTTGGTTGCATGTAAAACCCTTTTGGTTCCGGTAGAACCAAAAATGGTTCTCTAATGGGGACAGCCTAAGAACCCCTTAGGAATCCTTTTTTCTAAGTGTACTTGAAAAATATATTCAAATACTTTGGAGTGCCAGATGGGCGGGGTTTGCAGTTTTGGGACTTCGCTACTGTTGGTTTATTAAGCTAGGCAAGCTCAAACAGGCACAGATAAAGTATTTGAATATATTTTTTAAGTATTTGAAACCCAGGTGTGGGTTTGATACACAGTCATTAATATAAAGGCTGGAGAATATGTGTATAATTGAACTGCTGCTGAGGAAGCAGCTCTGGATGACTTTGATGATGAATGCAGCAGCCTTTGTCACTCACATTTGGATTGAACTGCTTCCTAGGAAGAGAACTAGGGTAGTCAGTATCTGTCGCACGCACACAGACACACACACACACCAGACCTGGGATAGTTAAAGTTACTTTGGATGTGACTAAAACTATAGAGGGTTGCCAGGTGACGTACGACGCCTCCTCGTGGCCATGTTGGAACATCGCCTACCCCAAGCTGCATGATAACAGTGCCCAAAACTACTTGATTCATCATCATGGGCAATTTCTGTGCCATATTTGGCTGCTCTAACAAGGCAGATAAGACAACGGGGAAAAAATATTTAAACAGATTACCCGCAATCATGAAACACCAAGGAGATGAGACTCAAGAACTGTCAGAAAAGCAAATAAATATTTTTGCCTGTCAAGACCTGAACCCAGACAGCTGTCAGTACAGGGTCTGCTCCGATCATTTAGCCACTGGTGAGTCTGATTTCGAGTTTAGTTTAGCTGTTATGCTAACCAGGTGTTAGCTACAAGACCATGAGCCAGACCCCCAAATTTGGGGCTCACTTGCTTCAGCCACCAAACAAAAACCATTGATTTCAAAGTTTAACAAACCATACTACAATAAATTGTTCAAAGTAGTCCTTATGCATAGAGTTGTATTTCTTAATGTCGATAAATGTTCTCAACAAATTATCATTGGTTCAGTGTCACTGGAAAGTTGTTTTGGACAATAATGTCGTCCTCCAGGCTAGATGGATGTCATATTGTACAATTTGTGTCTCCCCTTTTCGTAGGCCTAGATTAGATGGTTGCATCAAAATCGTTTTATTGATCTGTTTGTCAGTCAGCAGAGTAGGCCTAGGCTACCCTGTGATTTGTCGTATTAAAAAAGATTCTGCTAATGTCTCCAGTCATAGAAAGTGTAGTAGATTTGCATGAAATATGTTTATCAAAGGCCACATTTTTCCCGTGCAAAGAAAAGAGAAGAAACGTCTCTGATTTAGCCTATAGCCTTATGCCACTACGCGCTCAGCCATGCAGAGTGATTAGACTGAGTTATATGAATAGCCTAAATTAGGACTATCCAATCTACTCATCACATTAGGAATAGTAGCCTTAAAGTAGTCTGCAAATGTGATGATCGATGCATTGCTTTATTGTAAAAATGAATTTTTATGGTGTAAAAAAATAGTTTCCCAAAACGTGAAACTCACGCACCGCCTATGAGAGAGACTACAAGCTATCTAGCTAATGTTGGCTACTTATAGACCATGAGCCAGCGGGGTCGGTCGGGATCACTTGGGCTAACGATGTCTCATAGTGATTTTCTTGAAGGTCTATGTCCCTAGTGTTGTAAAATGTGTGATAGCAGTGCAGCAATGGAAGCTTTCTCTGTTATCACTCTTTCTTTCATCCCTAGCAAATCAAATCAAATGTTATTTGTCACATACACCTGTTTAGCAGATGTTATTGCGGGTGTAGCGAAATGCTTGTGCTTCTAGCTCCGACAGTGCAGTAATATCTAACAAGTAATATCTAACAATTTCACAACATATACCCAAAACACACAATCTAAGTAAGGAATGGAATTAAGAAAATACACTTATATTGACGAGCAATGACAGAGCGGCATGGACTAAGATACAGTAGAATATTATAGAATACAGTATATACATATGAGATGAGTAATGCAAGATATGTAAACATTATTAAAGTGGCCAGTGATTCCAGTCTATGTCTATAGGCAGCAGCCTCTAATGTGAGACATAACAGTAGCTAAGATGGGGAGAAGTATGTCCATAATAAAGCGCTGCTCTACCTTCTTAACAGCACTATCAACAAGACAGGTCCTACAGGCCCTAGTTTTGTCACAACTGGACTACTGTTCAGTCATGTGGTCAGGTGCCACAAAAAAAGACAGTGCAGCACGGCTGGCCCTTGGATGTACACAGAGAGCTAATATAAAAAATATGCATGTCAATCTCTCCTGGCTCAAAGTGGAGGAGAGATTGACTTCATCACTACTTGTGTTTATAAGAGGTATTGACATGTTGGGTGCACCGAGCTGTCTGTTTGAGCTACTGGCGCACAGCTCGGTCACCCATGCATACCCCACAAGACATGCCACCAGAGGTCTCTTCACAGTCCCCAAGTCCAGAACAGACTATGGGAGGCGCACAGTACTACATAGAGCCATGACTACATGGAAATCTATTCCACATCAAGTAACTCATGCCAGCAGTAAAATTAGATTTAAAAAACAGATACAAATACACCTTAGGGAACAGCGGGGACTGTGAAGCAACACAAACATAGGCGCAGACACATGCATACACACACACGGTAACATACGCACTATACATACATGTACACTTTGATTTTTGTACGGTAGATATGTGGTAGTGGTGGAGTAGGGGCCTGAGGGCACACAGTGTGTTGTGAAATCTGTGAATGTATTGTAATTCATTTTGCTGGACCCCAAGAAGAGTAGCTGCTGCCTTGGGATCCATAATAAATACAAATACAAATACAACAATATAAGCTGTTTTTCAGTCTCTCTGTCCCAGCTTTGAGGCACCTGTACTGACCTCGCCTTCTGGATGATAGCTGTGTGAACAGGCAGTGGCTCAGGTGGTTGATGTCTTTGATGATCTTTTTGGCCTTCCTGTGACATCGGGTGCTGTAGGTGTCCTGGAGGGCGGGTAGTTTGTCCCCGGTAATGCATTGGGCAGACAGCACCACCCTCTGGAGAGCCCTGCGGTTGCGGGCGGTGCAGTTGCCGTACCAGGCGGTGATACAGCCCGACAGGATGCTCTCAGTTGTGCATCAATAAAGGTTTGTGAGGGTTTTAGATGCCAAGGCAAATTTCTTCAGCCTCCTGAGGTAGAAGAGGCTCTGTTGCACCTTCTTCGCCACACTGTCTGTGTGGGTGCACCATTTCAGTTTGTCTGTGATGTGTACGCCAAGGAACTTGAAGCTTTCCACCTTCTCCACTGCGGTCCCCGTCGACGTGGATAGGGGGGTGCACCCTCTGCTGTTTCCTGAAGTCCATGATCACGTTGAGTGGGAGGTTATTTTCCTGGCACCACACTCCCAGAGACCTCACCTCCTCCCTGTAGGCTGTCTCGTCATTGTTGGTAATCAAGCCAACTACTGTTGTGTCATCTGCAAACTTGATGATTGAGTTGGAGGCGGGCTTGGCCACGCAGTCATGGGTGAACAGGGAGTACAGGAGTGGGATGAGTACACACCCTAGTGGGGCCCCAGTGTTGAGGACCAGCGAAGTGAAGGTGTTGTTTCCTACCTTCACCACCTGGGGGCGGCCCGTCAGAGAGTCCAGGACCCAGTTGCACAGGGTGGGGTTCAGACCCAGGGCCTCGAGCTTAATGATGAGCTTGGAGGGTACTATGGTGTTGAATGCTGAGCTATAGTCAATGAACAGCATCCTTACATAGGTATTCCTCTTGTCAAGATGGGATAGGGCAGTGTGCAGTGTGATGGTGATTGCATCGTCTGTGGATCTATTGGGGTGGTAATCAAATTGAAGTGGGTCTAGGGTGACAGGTAAGGTAGAGGTGATATGATCCTTGACTAGTCTCTCAAATTAATTAACTAATTGATTATATCCGTAAACACACCAGCTATGACAAACAATGTCAGTATACAACAAGTTATTTCTCACTTATAACCTTTAATCATATATCATTGGAAAGCTTAGATTCACAGCTATCAATCAGACACATTTTTGGAATGTTCAGGTCAACAGAATGACCTGTATAAATTGCTTAAAATTTAAATGTTATGATACATCTTATTAACAAGTAAGCCATTACTGAGTGTCATCAGAGCGTGACGCATGCTGAATGCATAACGAGAGGGAGCTCAGTTTGTTGTTTTTACTAGCCTACCTGTTTAATTTGTATCCCGCATGGAGTGACAGCGTTACATGCTGACTAAACTGGCCGCGTTGCGTGCCAAGCATTGCAAAATAAATGTACACATACATGTTATTCTTACATTTCAATCAAACTTCTCGCGCCTCAAGAGGCATCTGCGTAGCCAGGCACTAAAATAGAACTTGGTTGCAAGTTCAACCTCTCCCATCTACTCATTGCTTTTTATGAGCATACTAACCCACATGGGTGATTGAAAGATGAACAAGGTCCACACTCCAGTCCAGAGTTTGAGGAGAAAGTAAAAAAATGATCACTGAAAAGCTGCAGATGGTGGAGGTGGAGCGCGCCCACAGGTCTGGAAAACCTGTAACCAGCCCAGGTGACAGACCCAGGCCAATAATGGTCAAGTTCCTAAGGTTCAAGGTAACGATGGCTGTTCTGGAGAGCCAAGAACTTGAGAGGAACCAACATCTTTAACAACGAGGGCTTCTCTGAAGTTGTGCGCTAGAGGCGGAAAGAACGTATCCCAGCTATGAAAGATGCCAGAGAGTGTGGGGGCATTGCTTACATCTGCTATGTCCACCCTCACTCCCAAAAGCTTAGTTGGAGTGAGAGAGCCAAGCTTCAGGGTCAGTAGCTTCAGCCCAACATATTTTCTAAGAAGATGTAAAAAAATGACTTGGTCTGATGTGTATGAGGAAGGTAATCCAGATGCAGTATTTGTACAATTATTCATGCCAATTGTTGACAAGATGCACCTGTTAAGAAATTAACTGTGAGAACTGTTAGAGCCACCTGGATTGAGGATGAATTGAAAAATGGTATGGTTCAAATGAAGTATGCAAAAGAGGTGGCAAACAAGTCAGGCTGCTCTGGTGAATGGCTGACATACTGTAAACTGAGACATTTTGTGACTAAACTTAACAAAAAGAAGAATACATTAAATTACCTAACCAAGATAAAGAACATAAAACACAAAAAATACTTTGGACTACCTTAAATGATATCATTGGCAGAAAACCCAATTAATCTCCATTTGTCACGACTTCCGCCGAGGCTGCCTCCCCTCCTTGCATGAGTGAAGGAGGCTTTGTAGCCAAATAGGAAGCCGATTCTAGATTTAACTTTGGATTGGAGATGCTTAATGTGAGTCTGGAAGGAGAGTTTACAGTTTAACCAGACACCTAGGTATTTGTAGTTGTCCACATACTCTAGGTCAGACCCGTCGAGAGTAGTGATTCTAGTCGGGTGGGCGGGTGCCAGCAGCGTTCGATTGAAGAGCATGCATTTAGTTTTACTTGTGTTTAAGAGCAGTTGGAGGCTACAGAAGGAGTGTTGTATGGCATTGAAGCTCGTTTGGAAGTTTGTTAACACAGTGTCCAATAAAGGGCCAGATGTATACAAAATGGTGTCGTCTGCGTAGAAGTGGATCTGAGAATCACCAGCAGCAAGAGCGACATCATTGATATACACAGAGAAAAGAGTCGGCCCAAGAATTTAACCCTGTGGCACCCCCATAGAGATCTTGAGATTCTCGATTTGACTCATTGAACTCTATCTGAGAAGTATTGGGTGAACCAGGCGAGGCAGTCATTTGAGAAACCAAGGCTATTTAGTCTGCCTATAAGAATGCGGTGGTTGACAGAGTCCGAAAGCCTTGGCCAGGTCGATGAAGACGGCTGCACAGTACTGTCTATTATCGATCGCGGTTATAATATCGTTTAGGACCTTGAGCATGGCTGAGGTGCACCCATGACCAGCTCGGAAACCAGATTCCATAGCGGAGAAGGTACGGTGTGATTCGAAATGGTCGGTGATCTGTTTGTTAACTTGGCTTTCAAAAACGTTTGAAAGGCAGGGCAGGATGGATATAGGTCTGTAACAGTTTGGATCTAGAGTGTCACCCCCTTTGAAGAGGGGGATGACCGCGGCAGCTTTCCAATCTCTGGGGATCTCAGACATTACGAAAGAGAGGTTGAACAGGCTAGTAATAGGAGTTGCGACAATTTCGGCGGCTAATTTTAGAAAAAAGGGTCCAGATTGTCTAGCCCAGATGATTTGTAGGGGTCCAGATTTTGCAGCTCTTTCAGAACATCAGCTGTCTGAATTTGTGTGAAGGAGAAGCGGGGGGGCATGGGCAAGTTGCAGCGGAGGGTGCAGAGCTGGTGACCGGGGTAGTGGTAGCCAGGTGGAAAGCATGACCAGCCGTAACAAAATGCTTGTAGAAATTCTCGATTTTTGTAGATTTATCGGTTGTGATAGTGTTTGCCTCAGTGCAGTGGGCCTCAGTGCAGTGGGCAGCTGGGAGGAGGTGCTCTTATTCTCCATGGACTTTACAGTGTCCCAAAATGTTTTGGAGTTAGTGCTACAGGATGCAAATTTCTGTTTGAAAAAGCTAGCCTTTGCTTTCCTAACTGCTTGTGTATGTTGGTTCCTAACTTCCCTGAAAAGTTGCATATCGTGGGGGCTATTCGATGCTAATGCGGTACGCCACAGGATGTTTTTGTGCTGGTCAAGGGCAGTCAAGTCTGAGGAGAACCAGGGGCTATATATGTTCTTAGTTCTGAATTTTTTGAATGGGGCATGCTTATTTAAGATTGAGAGGAAAGTACTTTTAAAGAACAACCAGGCATCCTCTACTGACGGAATGAGATCGATATGCATCCAAGATACCTGGGCTAGGTCAATTAGGAAGGCCTGCTCGCTAAAGTGTTTTAGCGAGCGTTTGACAGTGATGAGGGGTGGTCGTTTGACCGTTACGGACGCAGGCAATAAGGCAGTGATCGCTGCGATCCTGGTTGAAGACAGCGGAGGTGTATTTAGAGGGTAAGTTAGTCAGGATGATATCTATAAGGGTGCCCATGTTTACGGATTTAGGGTTGTACCTGGTAGGTTCGTTGATCATTTGTGTGAGATTGAGGGCATCTAGTTTGGATTGTAGGATGGCCGGGGTGTTAAGCATATCCTAGTTTAGGTCAACAAGCAGTACGAACTCTGAGGATAGATGGGGGGCAATCAATTCACATATGGTGTCCAGGGCACAGCTGGGGGATGAGGGGGGTCTGTAGCAAGCGGCAACAGTGAGAGACTTATTTCTGGAAAGGTGGATTTTTAGAAGTAGAAGCTCAAACTGTTTGGGCACAGACCTGGATAGTATGATAGAGCTCTGCAGGCTATCTCTACAGTAGATAGCAACTCCACCCCCTTTGGCAGTTCTATCTAGATGGAAAATGTTGTAGTTGGGGATGGACATTTCTGAATTTTTGGTGGCCTTCCTAAGCCAGGATTCAGACACTGCTAGAACATCAGGGTTGGCAGAGTGTGCTAACGCAGTGAATAACTCAAACTTAGGGAGGAACTTACGGTTACAGAAGTCAACAAATGATAGCTCCTGGGGAGTAGGAGTGATACTGAGGGCTGAGGGCCTGGGTTAACCTCTACATCACCAGAGGAACAGAGGAGGACTAGAATAAGGATACAGCTAAAGGCTTTAAGAACTGGTCTTCTAGTGCGTTGGGTACAGATAATCAAGGGGGCAGATTTCTGGGCGTTGTAGAATAGATTCAGGGCATTTATGTACAGACAGGGATATGGAAGGATATGAATACAGTGGAGGTAAACCTAAGCGTTGGGTAACAATGAAAGAGACAGCATCACTGGAAGCACCGATTTAGCCGGTCTCCGTGTGTATGGGGGGTGGAACAAAGGAACAATTTGAGGCAGTTTGAGAGGGACTTGGGATTCTACAGTGAAATTGTATAATAAGAACTAACTGGAACAGCAATAGTCAAGGCATATTGACATGGGAGAGAGGCATTAAGCAATCACAGGTAATATTCGAGAGAGCTAAGACAACAGCTGGTAATGGCGATGAAAGTTTGGGCTGAGGCTAAACAGATAAACAGGACAGGGTACCGTGTAAAGAACAGTCCAGCAGGCATCAGCTGTGCAGCTAAGTGATCATAAGGTCCAGTGAACAGCAATATGTGAGTCCGAGAGCAGTTCGAATTGGTGCTACAGCACAGGCTAGCAGGAAGCACGGCTGTTGTTTGCGTGTGCTAGAGGGCCGGGGCTAGCAGATGGATCTTCGTGGTCATCGCAACGGGAAGCCTGTTGAAACCACAGACGATTACGTCAGCAGACCAGTCGTGATGGATCGGCGGATTTCCGCGTCGACTCTAGGAGGTCCCGTCCGGTTGACAGAGAGGTAGATAGCCGGGAGATGGGCCTGACTCGAGGCTAGCTCAAGGCTGATTAGCCAACAACAACATCCATTTGGTTGCAGCTAGCTAGTTGCGATGATCCGGTGTTAAAAGTCCAGTAATTTAGTGATTCCGACAGAAAAACCGATACATTCTGTGTCGATAGCGCGCTGTGCAGACAGTGCAGACTGGACGATAATAGTTCAGGCTAGAGCTGGCTGGTAAGTAGTGCAGGCCATGGACAATGGTGAAAAACCGCTAATGGTGGCTAATAGCAAGTAGCAAATTAGCTGGCTACTCCCGTCCGGTAGTCAGAGAGGTAGATAGCCGGGATATGGGCTTGGCTCGAGGCTAGCTCAAGGCTAACTGGTGCTTGCTTCGGGGGCAGTGGTGATTAGCCAACAGCAACATCCATTCAGTTGCGGCTAGGTAGTTGCGATCCGGTGTTAATGTCCAGTGATTCAGTTATTCCGGCAGAAAATCAGATGTTCTTGGTGAAAACCGCTAATGGTGGCTAATAGCAAGTAGCTAGTTAGCTGGCTAACTAGTTTCAACTGGACATTCTAGATAAAAGGTAAGTCAATAATAGAATCCGTTCCACATTGAGTGAGGCGGGTTGCAGGCGATTACCCAGGAGACTCATTGTGAGCAGATCTCTTTTTTTATTATTGAGTCCCCTGCTTTCCCTGTGGTATTAGGTATCCCTTGGTTAGCACTCCACAACCCCACC
Organism: Coregonus clupeaformis; assembly: GCF_020615455.1. Classification (NCBI taxonomy): domain Eukaryota; kingdom Metazoa; phylum Chordata; class Actinopteri; order Salmoniformes; family Salmonidae; genus Coregonus; species Coregonus clupeaformis. Next base: position 25,680,180 of record NC_059207.1, read on the forward strand.
TTCTCATGGCCGCAGAGGGTTCTCACGGGGTGGTCGCGATAGTGTCAGGGTAGGTGTCTAGGTGTTTCCGTTTGTGCAACCACGGTGGAAAGTCCAGACAGTACCTCCACCGTGTGCATTCCCCCCGAATACCTCGATTTGGCGCACGCGTTTTCAAAAACACAGGCTACCAAGTTTCCACCTCATCGGGCGGGGGATTGCGCGATAAACCTCCGGGTAGATGCTGTACCTCCCAGGAGTCATGTGTACCCCCTGTCGCAGGCTGAAACTGCGCCTATGGAAACATATGTCACCGAGTCCCTGTGCCAGGGGTATATACACGTCCATCCACTTCACCCGCCTCCTCGAGTTTCTTCTTTGTGAAGAAGAAAGACGGCGGTCTGCGCCCGTGCATTGATTATCGACCACTGAACAAGGAGACGATCAGATTTAGTTATCCTCGCCCCCTCATTCCGTCAGTGATCGAGTCAATGCATGGGGCGCGCTTCTTCACCCAATTAGATCTCAGGAGTGCGTACACCCTGGTGCGTATCTGAGAGGGGGATGAGTGGAAGACAGCATTCAGCACAACCACGGGGCATTATGAATACCTAGTGATGCCCTACGGTTTGATGAATGCTCCATCTGTCTTCCAGTCCTTTGTGAACGAGGTGTTTCGGGACATGCTTGGTCGCGGTGTAGTGGTCTACATCGATGACATTCTGGTGTATTCCACTATGCGCGCCAAATATGTGTCCATGGTTCGCAATGTGCTGGCCTGACTGTTGGAAAATGACCTTTATGCCAAGGCAGAGAAGTGTATGTTTTTCCAGCAGTCCGTCTCCTTCCTCGGATACCGTATTACCACCTCAGGAGTGGAGATGGAGGGAGTTCGCATTTCAGCCGTGCGTAATTGGCAGAATCCAACCACGGTTAAGGAGGTGCAGCGCTTCCTTGGCTTCGCCAACTACTATCGGAGGATTATCCGGGGCTTTGGCAAGGTTGCAGCTCCCATTACATCCCTGTTGAAGGGTGGGCAGTCCGGCTCCGCTTGTCTGCTGAGGCTGACCTGGTCTTCAGCAAATTGCGGGTTCTGTTCATCTCAGCCCCGGTACTGGCCCACCCTGATCTATCACTACCGTTCGTAGTGGAGGTGGATGCGTCCGAGGTAGGGATAAGCGCTGTCCTGTCTCAACGCTCGGGCACACCACCCAAGCTCCTCCCCTGTGCCTTCTTCTCTAAGAAGCTCAGCCCGGCGGACCAGAACTACGACGTTGGTGATCGGGAGCTGTTGGCTGTTGTCCGAGCATTGACCGTGTGGAGGCATTGGCTCGAAGGGGCGAAACACCCTTTCCTCGTCTGGACGGACCACCGTAACCTGGAGTACATCCGGACAGCGAGGAGGCTGAAACTTCGTCAGGCCAGGTGGGCACTATTCTTCACCCGGTTCGATTTTACACTGTCATACATCCCGGGTACAAAGAACGTGAAGGCAGACGCATTGTCACGGCTGTATGACACAGAGGAGAGGCCCAGAGACAACACCCCCATACTCCCGGCCTCCTGCATTGTGGCGCCGGTAGTATGGGTGATGGACATGGATATAGAGCAGGCATTACGCACAGATTCATCTCCACCTCATTGTCCAGCTGGGCTGCGGTACTTGCCTGCTCTTCTATGATCGGCTGATCTACTGGGCACACACGTCACCCTCCTCTGGTCACTCAGGTATCAGTCGTACAGTGCGCTGCCTGACCGAAAAGTACTGGTGGCCTACCTTGGCTAAGGATGTGAGGGTGTATGTCTCCTCCTGTTCGGTCTGCGCCCAGAGTAAGGCACCTAGGCACCTCCCAGCGGGTAAGTTACAACCTTTACCAGTTCCACAACGACCATGGTCTCACCTAAGTGTTGATTTTCTGACTGATCTTCCCCTCTCCCAAGGTAATACCACCATCCTGGTTGTTGTGGACCGCTTTTCCAAGGCCTCCCGCCTCCTTCCTCTGCCCGGTCTCCCCACGGCTCTGCAAACTGCGGAGGCCCTGTTTATACACTTCTTCTGGCACTACGGGGTACCAGAGTATATAGTGTCTGACCGAGGTCCCCAGTTCACATCCATGGTCTGGAAGTCGTTCATGGAACGTCTGGGGGTCTCGGTCAGCCTGACCTCTGGGTTCCACCCCGAGTCTAATGGGCAGGTAGAACAGGTAAATCAGGATGTGGGTAGGTTCCTGCGGTCCTAATGCCAGGACCGGCCGGGGGAGTGTTCGGTGTTCTTTCCATGGGCAGAATATGCCCAGAACTCTCTCTGCCACTCATCTACTAACCTAACGCCATTCCAATATGTTTTAGGTTACCAACCAGTTCTGGCACCAGAGCCAGACCGAGGCTCCTGCGGTGGATGACTGGTTTCGGCGCACGGAGGAGACGTGGGACGCTGCCCACGTTCACCTCCAATGCGCCGTACGTCGTCAGAAGGCTAACGCTGACTGCCACCGCAGTGAGGCCCCGGTCTTCATACCAGGGGATCGGGTCTGGCTCTCGTCCTGGAATCTCCCCTCCGCCTGCCCTGCCGGAAGCTGAGCCCGCAGTATGTGGGGCCGTTCAAAGTCCTGAGGAGAATCAACAAGGTCACCTATAGGTTATTACTTCCCCCTGATTACCATATTAACCCCTCGTTTCATGTGTCTCTCCTCAGGCCGGTGGTGGCTGGTCCGCTCCAGGAGTCTGAGGTGTGGGAGGTCCCTCCACCTCCTCTGGACATCGAGGGGGCCCCGGCATACTCTGTCTGTTCCATCCTGGATTCGAGGCGTCGGTGGGGGGCCTTCAGTACCTCGTGGAGTGGGAGGGGTACGGTCCGGAGTAACGGTGCTGGGTCCCTGTGAGGGATATCCTCGATCCCTCCCTGTTGCAGGATTTCCACCGTCGCCATCCGGCTCGCCCTGCTCCGCGTCCTCCTGGCCGTCCCCGAGGCCGGGGTCGGCGCACTGCTGGACTGCGCGTCAAGGGGGGGTACTGTCACGACTTCCGCAGAGGCTGCCTCTCCTCCTTGTTCGGGCAGACTTCGGCGTTCGTCGTCACTGGCTTACAAGCCACTGCCGCTCCATATATCATCATTCCATTTGTCTTGTCTTGTCAATTACACACACCTGGTTCATATCCCCTCATTTGTCGGTGTATAAGTGTTCCCTCTTCCCCCTTGCCCTTGTGGGTGATTGTTTTATGTGAGTTGAGTGTAGCTCGGTGGAGCTACTTGTACCTTGTATTGCCGGTACCTTGTATTGCCGGGGTAGATTATTCCCCTGTGCCTGTATTTTGTTGGAGCTATCCAGCGCAACTCGGTACGACGGAATAAACTCTGTATTCTGTGATTTACCCTCCTGCGCCTGACTCCTTCTAATCACACTCATCACACCATTTTTCATTTAAGTTAATAGGTAATTTATAACAAAACCTTTTGATATTGCCAATCATTTCACCAGTAAAGTGGAAAAACTCAGAAGTGAAAGGACAACATACTGTATCTAATAATGAAAGAGAAGAACTGTTTTGAATTTGGTCAAGTTAGTGTGGGAGAGGTGGAAAAACTATTGTTATCCATCAATAATGATAAGCCACCAGGTATAGACAACCTTGATGGGAAACTATTGAGAATAGTTGCAGACTGTATTTCCACCCCTATTTGCTATATCGTTAACCAAAGCCTAAAGGAGTGTGGGTGGAAGCTAAAGTAATTCCACTGCTTAAAAATAGTAAAGCACCCTTTGCTGGTTCTAACAGCCACCAAAGCAGTTTGCTGCCTGTTCTTAGTAAACTGATGGAAAGAACTGCGTTTGACGAAATACAATGCTATTATTCAGAGAACAAATTAACTACTGTGGTATGTGGTAGTAGAGTAGAGGCCTGAGGACACACACTTAGTATGTTGTGAAATCTGTTATGAATGTATTGTAATGTTTTTAAATGTATAACTGCCTTAATTTTGCTGGACCCCAGGAAGAGTAGCTGCTGCCTTGGCCATAATAAATACAATACTGACTTTCAGCATGCATATAGAGAAGAGCACTCATTTTGTACTGCACTGACTCAGATGACAGATGATTGGGTAAAATGGATAATAAGATGATAGTTAGAGCTGTACTATTAGATTTCAGTGCAGCCATTGATGTTATTGATCATAAATTGTTATTGAAGAAACTAACTTGCTATGGCTTTACATCACCTGCCATCAAATGGTCACTCTTCTCTATTTTTACAAATGCTTTGCCACTGGTCTTACACAAAGCTAGAATGCCTTTACAAAAAAGTGCTACAGGAATCCTGCAGGATTGACAAAATCCTGCAGTATGAATTGTCCAGCAGAAATGTTTTAAATCCTGCACAAACATGACAATTCCTGCAGGAATCCTGCAGGACCAAACCCTGTAGGATTCTGATATTCCTGCAGGATATGGCAATTCCATGTCGAATCCTGCAGGACCAAGTACATTCCTGCAGGAATCATGCAGGACTGAAACCTTCAGGATTTTGATATTCATACAGGATATGGCAATACCTGCAGGACCAAGTACATTCCTGCAGGAATCATGCAGGACCAAAACCTGCAGGATTTTGAAATTGCTGCAGGATTTTGAAATTGCTGCAGGATATGGCAATTTCAAGATAACTACAGGATTTGAGAAACAGTATGTTGTGACAACAGACAAAATACATGTTTGAAATATAGTGCAATTTCAATGTCAACTCAGCAGATGAGAAATGTCATAAATGACAATATCCACATGCAATGAATATAGTGTATTCTATTTGTATTTAATAGGTACCAACACAATTGATAATGGTTTCAGTAGGCCCACACTTCAGTCAATGTAATAATGCATTTACAGTGCATTTGGAAAGTATTCAGACCCCTTGACTTTTTCCACATTTTGTTATGTTACAGCCTTATTCTAAAAATGATTAAATAAAATAAAAAACGAATCAATTTACACACAATAACTCCTAATGACAAAGCGAAAACAGGTTTTTAGAAATGTTGGCAAAAATATTAAAAATAAAAACAGGAATTGTCTGTAGAACTCCGAGACAGGATTGTGTCGGGTACCAAAGCGTTTCTGCAGCATTGAAGGTCCTCAAGAACAGTGTCCTCCATCATTCTTAAATAGAAGAAGCTTGGAACCACCAAGAATATTCCTAGAACAGGCCGCCCGGCCAAACTGAGCAATAGGGGGAGAAGGGCCTTGGTCAGGGAGGTGACCAAGAACTTGATGGTCACTCTGACAGAGCTCCAGAGTTCCTCTATGGAGATGGGAGAACCTTCCAGAAGGACAACCATCTCTGCAGCACTCCACCAATCAGGCCTTAATCGTAGAGTGGCCAGACGGAAGACACTCCTCAGTAAAAGGCTCATGACGGCCCGCTTGGAGTTTGCCAAGAGGCACCTAAAGGACTCTCAGACCATGAGAAACAAGATTCACAGGTCTGATGAAACCAAGATTGAACTCTTTGGCCTGAATGCCATGCATCACGTCTGGAGGAAACCTGGCACCATCCCTATTGTGAAGCATGGTGGTGGCAGCATCATGCTGTGGGGATGTCATTCAGCGGCAGGGACTGGGAGACTAGTCAGGAATGATGAAAAGATGAACGGAGCAAAGTACAGAGAGATCCTTGATAAAAACCTGCTCCAGAGCTCTCAGGACCTCAGACTGAGGCAAAGGTTCACCTTCCTACAGGACAACAACCCTAAGCACACAGCCAAGACAATGCAGGAGTGGCTTCAGGACAAGTCTCTGAATGTCCTTGAGTGGCCCAGCCAGAGCCTGGACTTGAACCTGATTGAACATCTCTGGCGAGACCTGAAAATAACTGTTCAGCGACGCTCCCCATCCAACCTGACAGCGCTTGAGAGGATCTGCAGAGAAAAATGGGAGAACCTCCCCAAATACAGGTGTGCCAAGCTTGTAGCGTCATACCCAAGAAGACTCGAGGCTGTAATCGCTGCCAAAGGTGCTTCAACAAAGTCTTCAGAAAAGGGTCTGAATACTTATGTATTTAAAAAATATATATAAATAAAAAACATGTTTTTGCTTTGTTATTATGGGGTATTGTGTGTAGATTGAAAAAACTATTTTATCCATTTTAGAATAAGACTGTAAGAATCCCAGAGGCAGTGCCTCCAGTCTCTAGGTCTCTTATTGTGCATCTTGTTGTCATCACTGGGTCTATAAAAGCGTTGCCCACTTCACTGCCAACGTCAACAAAAGACCTGACCGTCCCCACTGATCCATGTTGGGTGACCACAACATGGTTTACTCATTTCGATAAGGTACTTGCTGTTTTGGAATGAATGCAATTCCCATTAATGATCGTGCTACGGTGAAATGTAGATGGTTCTTTGTAAGTAACATCTGACTCTCAAAGGAGAAAAGCCTCCCTTGATGTAGGGTTCCGTGCAACAGGATACCCTAGTAAAAATACACTTATTTTTTTTCACATTTGTTGGCGAGTTTGTAGCCCCTTAACATTTCTTCAACAAACCTTTTGCTAGCTTGGTTTGATTCTGTGCTGAATGTAATAGAGTGTAGTCTCGGGATGTGCTGGTAGATGAACATTTCCACTATTTGTCCTGGTACACCTTGAGTGCCATGGAAGAGTTTACCAAGTCTCCCATTACTACTTTCAAAGATGAATCACTTTGAGCCACAAAGTTCCCCAGTTTCGGACAGTGAGTGAAAAAAGTATTTGATCCCCTGCTGATTTTGTACGTTTGCCCGCTGACAAAGAAATGATCAGTCTATAATTTTAATGGTAGGTTTATTTGAACAGTGAGAGACACAATAACAACAAAAAATCCAGAAAAACGCATGTCAAAAATGTTATAAATTGATTTGCATTTTAATGAGGGAAATATGTATTTGACCCCCTCTCAATCACAAAGATTTCTGGCTCCCAGGTGTCTTTTATACAGGTAACGAGCTGAGATTAGGAGTACACTCTTAAAGGGAGTGCTCCTAATGTAACGATCCCGGCTGTCTGAGTCGGGTCCTGTCTGGTGACTAGTGTTCCTGTTCGTAAGCTCCAGTTTCCCGAGGGTTCGGGAACGCTCCGGGGAGCGCTCTTGTTTTCCGCACCTGCATCCCATCAGCAATCTGCACACCTGGTCCTGATCATCACCCTTCTTAGGCTCTGGCCGAACATCCAGTTCCTGCCGGATCGTTAGCCATGAACAGTAGGTGTATCAGAGTATCAGTCCTAGAGCGTCTAGCGTTAGTTTTGTTGTTTGGTCCTTGTTGGTTTATTGTTACTTACCTCCGTTTTTGTTCCATCTGCAGTCACTCGTCCGGAACCTTCACCCTACCTCTGCCTGATGGTCGGCGGCTGCCGAGCCATCACTGGACCAACACCTGCACCCTCAACAACTCATCCACGCCGCCCGCTCTGTCCCTGGATTATTCTGCACCTTTTTTGAATCTGTAATAAACCCTCACCTTCGTTCAACTCTCCTTGTCCTGGTCTGCTTCTGGGTTCTGTCTGAGGGAACCGTGACAGAACGATCCGGCCAGTAATGAACCCAGCGGACCTGGACTCTGTTCGCCATGCCATTACCCAGCAGGAGAAGATGTTGGGCCATCATAGCACGGTACTACAGGAGATTGCGTTGTCAGTTCGGAACCTTTCTACCGGTCTGACGGAGGTCCAGAACCAACGCCAGTGTCCGGTGGAGGACCCACTACCGGTTTCACCCATCTCGCCTGCCGCTTCTGAAGTTGTGTCCCTCCGTGAGCCCAAGGTTCCGACGCCGGATAAATATGAGGGGGAGCTGGGAAGATGCCGTTCCTTCCTTATGCAGTGTGGATTAGTGTTCGATCTACAGCCCTACTCTTATGCCACAGACAAGGCTAGGATAGCCTTTGTGATTGAGTTGCTGCGTGGTCGAGCGCTGGAGTGGGCTTCAGCCGTTTGGGAACGACAGGATCCCTGCATGGCTTCATACCAGGGGTTCACGGCCGAGATGAGGAAGCTCTTCGACCATTCCGTCCGAGGGAGGGACGCAGCTAGGCGCCTGTTTTCTCTTCACCAAGGAACTCGCAGCGTGGCCGACTTCGTGATCGAGTTCAAGACGTTGGCTGTGGAGAGTGGGTGGAACGAGGAGTCTTTGCAAGCGGCCTTTTACCAGGGTCTGTCGGAGCAGCTCAAGGATGAGTTGATCTCCTATCCGAGCCTAGTGACCTGGACAGCTTGGTAGCCTTGTCTATTCGGGTGGATAATCGAGTCCGAGAGCGAAGGAGGGAGAAGCAATGGGGTCCGTCCAATCGATCAGCTTCTCAGTTCCCAGTCGGGTCGGGTGGTGGACCAGAACACGTCGATCATTCTCCACCACAAAGGATTAGTGGAGAGGACCTCTCTCCCGATTCTGAACCCATGCAAGTGGGGCGGCACGGGTTAACCAAGGAGGAGCGTCAACATAGACGTAAGACCAACTGCTGCCTCTACTGTGGTCGCTCGGGACATTACATCTCCACTTGTTCCCGGCGGTCGTCAAACTGCCCGGCTCGCTAAAGTTGGGAGGACTTTTAGCGAGCCAGTTTCAACCTCTCAGTACCTCTGTCAGACCCCGCTTCCCGGCTACCCTTGTGAACAGGAATCAGAGCTTAGCGCTTAACGCTTTTATCGATTCAGGTGCCGATGGAAGCTTTCTTGATGCCGAGTTGGTGGAACAGCTGGGGCTTTCCAAGGAGCAATTGCCGGAAGCCATTGAAGCGACCACTCTGAACGGCAGTAGTCTGGCACGTATCACGATGAGGACTGAACCCGGTTAAGATGCGGTTGTCGGGGAATCATTCTGAGATGATTTCATTTTCATTCTGCCGTCTTCCCATGTTCCTCTGGTCCTTGGATACCCCTGGCTGAAGGAACACAATCCCACGTTCGATTGGGTGACGGGCAAGGTAACGAGTTGGAGCCTCGATTGTCATGCTAACTGTCTCAAGACTGCCTGCCCCCATTCGGTTCCCAGTCAGGTGATTGAGGCTAAACCCCCAGATTTGTCCCTGGTTCCCGAGACATATCACGATTTGGGGGAAGTTTTCAGTAAGCAGAAGGCTCTGTCACTCCCTCCCCACCGACCATATGATTGTGCCATCAACCTGGTTCCTGGAGCTGTCTACCCCAAGGGGAAGGTTATACAGTATCTCCCGACCTGAACGTGAGGCGTTGGAGACCTACATCAAGGAGTCCCTAGCTGCTGGTCTCGTTCGTCCCTCGTCATCACCCCCTGGGGGCAGGATTCTTCTTTGTGGGTAAGAAGGATGGCTCTCTTCGCCCGTGTATTGATTATCGGGGGTTGAATGACATCACGGTCAAGAACAAGTATCCCCTGCCCTTGATGAGTTCTGCCTTCGACTCCTTACAGGGTGCTACGGTGTTCACCAAGCTAGACCTACGCAATGCGTATCACCTGGTCCGGATCAGAGAGGGGGACGAGTGGTTGACGGGTTTCAATACACCGATGGGTCACTTCGAGTATCAGGTGATGCCGTTTGGACTGACCAATGCTCCAGCGGTATTCCAGAGTATGGTGAACGACGTCCTGAGAGATATGATCGGTCTCTTCGTGTTTGTTTACCTGGATGACATTCTGATCTTCTCGAAGGAACCTTCCGACCACGTCCAGCATGTCCGGCAGGTTCTGCAGCGATTGTTGGAGAATCGCCTGTTCGTGAAGGCCGAGAAGTGCGAGTTTCACGCCCACACGACATCCTTTCTCGGGTACATCATCTCCAGGGGAGAGATTAGGATGGACCAGGAGAAGGTTAGAGCGGTTCTGGAATGGGCCCAGCCCGGTACGAGATTGCAGCTCCAGAGATTTTTGGGGTTTGCGAATTTCTACCGCAGATTCATCCGGGATTACAGCCGTGTGGCCGCTCCATTAACCGCCTTGACTTCCAGTATCAGGACCTTCAAGTGGAATCCGGAGGCGGATCGTGCGTTTCTGGATTTGAAGAGGCGATTCACCAACGCACCGATTCTCTCTCAACCGGACACGGGCCGTCAGTTCGTCGTTGAAGTGGACGCGTCTGATGTGGGAGTTAGCGCCATCCTGTCGCAGCGATGCTCCACGGACAGTAAACTCCATCCCTGCGCCTACTACTCTCGTCGCCTTTCGCCTGCGGAGAGGAATTACGATGTGGGTAACCGGGAGCTTCTCGCGGTGAAACTTGCCTTGGAGGAGTGGCGCCACTGGTTGGAGGGGCGGAGCAACCGTTTATTGTCTGGACTGACCACAAGAATCTTGCTTACGTGCAATCGGCTAAACGTCTCAACTCCCGTCAGGCCAGGTGGGCGTTGTTTTTCGGACGATTCAAGTTTTTCCCTGACGTTCCGACCTGGATCTAAGAACGGCAAAGGCGGGCGCCTTGTCCCGGATGTTCTCCAAGACGGAGGAGAGTGGGTCCAAGACCGAGACGATTCTCCCCGGAAACTGCGTCGTGGGAGCAGTTATGTGGAAGATTGAGGAGGAGGTGCTGGCGGCCCTTCGGACTCAGCCCGGTCCCGGTAACGGTCCACCCGGTCGGTTGTTTGTGCCTGAGTCGGTTCGTCCTGCTGTCCTCAAATGGTCCCACGCCAGCAAGATGGCTTGTCACCCTGGCGTGGCTCGGACAATGGCGTTTCTTCGCAGACGTTTTTGGTGGCCTGCCATGGCCGAGGATACTCGGGGGTTTGTTGCTGCCTGTCCAGTGTGTGCGCAGAATAAGAGTACCAATCGGTCCAGCTCTGGACTACTTCACCCCCTTCCTATTCCCCGGCGACCATGGTCGCATCTGGCCCTGGACTTCGTCACTGGGTTGCCCGCTTCTGAGGGGAACACGGTCGTTCTGACTATCGTGGACAGATTCAGCAAGTTCGCCCACTTTGTGCCAATTGCCAAGCTTCCCTCTGCCTCGGGAGACGTCCGAGATCCTGGTTAGGGGAGGTTTTCAGGGTCCACGGTTTGCCCAGTGATATCGTTTCCGACCGTGGCCCTCAGTTTACCTCTGCTGTCTGGAAGTCCTTCTGTTTGGCCATTGGAGCTACAGTCAGTCTCACATCTGGTTTTCACCCCCAATCCAATGGTCAGGCGGAGAGAGCCAACCAGAAGATGGAATCCACGCTACGCTGTCTGGTCTCTTCCAACCCCACCTCCTGGGTCTCTCAGTTGCCTTGGGTTGAGTATGCCCACAATACTCTTCCTACATCTGCCACTGGGATGTCTCCCTTCCAGTGCCTGTATGGCTACCAACCTCCCCTGTTTCCTTCTCAGGAGAAGGAGCTCTCAGTGCCTTCTGTTCAGGCCCATATTCGTCGTTGCCACCGGACCTGGCATCGGGCCAGAAAGGCACTCCTTAGAGTTTCGGACCGGTATCAGCTCCAGGCGAATCGTCGCCGGATCCCCGCTCCCACCTATACCATCGGAGATAGGGTTTGGTTGGCCACACGGGATCTTCCGTTACGGACTGAGTCTAGGAAGTTGTTACCGAAGTTAATTGGTCCGTTTGTGGTGGAGAAGGTGATCAATCCAGTGGCAGTTCGACTCAAACTACCGAGGACGCTCAGAGTCCATCCCACCTTTCATGTCTCCTGCCTCAAGCCTGTCTTCCTCAGTCCTCTGTTGCCTCCTCCGCCTCCTCCTCCTCCTCCTCGGATGATCGGAGGTGGTCCTGCCTACACGGTGCGGCGCATCATGGATTCCAGACGGCGGGGCCGGGGTTTCCAGTATCTCGTGGACTGGGAGGGGTATGGCCCTGAGGAGAGGAGTTGGATTCCGCGGCGACAGGTCCTAGATGCGGAACTCATCAGTGACTTCTACCGCCTCCATCCTGGCGCTCCGGGAGTCCGCCCGGTGGCGTTCGATCGGAGGGGGTACTGTAACGATCCCGGCTGTCTGAGTCGGGTCCTGTCTGGTGACTAGTGTTCCTGTTCGTAAGCTCCAGTTTCCCGAGGGTTCGGGAACGCTCCGGGGAGCGCTCTTGTTTTCCGCACCTGCATCCCATCAGCAATCTGCACACCTGGTCCTGATCATCACCCTTCTTAGGCTCTGGCCGAACATCCAGTTCCTGCCGGATCGTTAGCCATGAACAGTAGGTGTATCAGAGTATCAGTCCTAGAGCGTCTAGCGTTAGTTTTGTTGTTTGGTCCTTGTTGGTTTATTGTTACTTACCTCCGTTTTTGTTCCATCTGCAGTCACTCGTCCGGAACCTTCACCCTACCTCTGCCTGATGGTCGGCGGCTGCCGAGCCATCACTGGACCAACACCTGCACCCTCAACAACTCATCCACGCCGCCCGCTCTGTCCCTGGATTATTCTGCACCTTTTTTGAATCTGTAATAAACCCTCACCTTCGTTCAACTCTCCTTGTCCTGGTCTGCTTCTGGGTTCTGTCTGAGGGAACCGTGACACCTAATCTCAGCTTGTTACCTGTATAAAAGACACCTGTCCACAGAAGCAATCAATCAATCAGATTCCAAACTCTCCACCATGGCCAAGACCAAAGAGCTCTCTAAGGATGTCAGGGACAAGACTGTAGACCTACACAAGGCTGGAATGGGCTACAAGACATCGCCAAGCAGCTTGGTGAGAAGGTGACAACAGTTGGTGCGATTATTCGCAAATGGAAGAAACAAAATAACTGTCAATCTCCCTCGGCCTGGGGCTCCATGCAAGATCTCACCTCGTGAGGAATCAGCCCAGAACTACACGGGAGGATATTGTCAATGATCTCAAGGCAGCTGGGACCATAGTCAACAAGAAAACAATTGGTAACACACTACGTGAAATCCTGCAGCGCCCGCAAGGTCCCCCTGCTCAAGAAAGCACATATACAGGCCCGTCTGAAGTTTGCCAATGAACATCTGAATGATTCAGAGGAGAACTGGGTGAAAGTATTGTGGTCAGATGAGACCAAAATCGAGCTCTTTGGCATCAACTCAACTCGCCGTGTTTGGAGGAGGAGGAATAGTGCCTATGACCCCAAGAACACCATCCCCACTGTCAAACATGGAGGGGAAACATTATGCTTTGGGGGTGTTTTTCTGCTAAGGGGACAGGACAACTTCACTGCATCAAAGGGACGATGGACGGGGCCATGTACCGTCAAATCTTGGGTGAGAACCTCAGCCAGGGCATTGAAAATGGGTCGTGGATGGGTATTCCAGCATGACAATGACCCAAAACACATGGCCAAGGCAACAAAGGAGTGGGTCAAGAAGAAGCACATTAAGGTCCTGGAGTGGCTTAGCCAGTCTCCAGACCTTAATCCCATAGAAAATCTGTGGAGCTGAAGGTTCGAGTTGCCAAACATCAGCCTCATGTCTTGCAGAGGGGTCAAATACTTATTTCCCTCATTAAAATGCAAATCAATTTATAACATTTTTGACATGCGTTTTTCTGGATTTTTGTTGTTGTTATTCTGTTATTCTGTCTCTCACTGTTCAAATAAACTTCCAAACTTACAAAATCAGCAGGGGATCAAATACTTTTTTCCCTCACTGTACCTACCTGCTTAGAAAACAAGTCTGGCCAGCACAATTAATAAATTGCGCAAAATAAGGCACCTGCACAGCCGTTGTACTCCACAATGGTGTTGAAGAATGACAAGATGATAAGGACACAATAAAGAGAAAACAGAGACTATTAAGCACCAAACAAAGGTATGTCAAAGTGTGTCAAGGAAGTGAAAGTTACAAAAATGGTGTTAACTGTTAGGACAAGGGATTATTTTTTTATTTTTTTAGGGGGTAGATCAGCTTTAATATCGCAGATAGATTGTAACTTCCATCAATGTAATTAGCTGCATCACTTCCAATCCCCCATAGTTTTTTTCATCTCTAAAAAAAAAATACATACATACATATATACATACATACATACATACACATACATATATACATACATACACATATACATGTCCTTTTAAAAAATACATTTCCCTTTATTACTTTCCAACCCCACCAGCCCTTCCCTAATTGGAGTAAACTATTGAACAACAATGCTTAGGCCTCTACTTCCAGCTTATACATACTGTTGGTGAACACATAATAAGGAGAGGGAGTTACAAACCATCGACGCTAGACAGAGAGGAATTTGCTTAATGCAAAAAGGCAGTTTATTAAAACAGAGAGATCTTGTCCTGCTCAAGCTACTGTCACGAACCGGCTCAAGTTCGTAACAAAAGGGAGACACGTGGAGACAAGGAGTACTCAAAGTATATATTTATTAATTAAAGTACACTAAATCAAATAACAATGGTGTGTGTAATCAGTAATCAGTAGTGTACGTGAGTGTTTGCATGCATAAATGTAATATGGAAAAGTGTTGAAAAGTGCCAAAACAAACAACCCAAAAAAAACTCAAAAATATCACAACCAAGATCAAAGTAACTGCCTGGAGAGAGTCTCCCTAATGAATGTGGAAGAGGTCCATTTATCCTGGGACACACCCGGCCCAGGTGTTTCCCATGTAGCTGACGACCCTCCCAACTCCGCCCACCGGCATCCTAACAAGGAAACAAGAACAAAGAGAGAATACGGCAGACAGAGTGGGAGGGTCGTCACACCCCCCCCATAAGACCGGGGACCAACAAGGACCCCGGACCAACGTACCAGCCCCTGCGTCCCAAACCGACAAATTGTACATGTTCACACCTCCACTTGCCCCCACCCATCATCCTCCCTCTCCAGACCTCAGCAACCTTTACACAGGAAGCAACCTTTAAGAGGAAAGAAGAACACAAGACTAGGAGGGGACAAACAGGAAGGATAGAACATGACAAAATCAAACAATGGTCGGTCACATCAATATTCATGAACAGGGCGCACGTCACCCTGCCCAACCACCTTTCCAAGGTATACAACAGTCGCCTGAGCAAACTCACATTCAGCCAAATTCATCGTGAGGCGACCCGCAGCCAGACGTCCGAACAAGGCCTGAATACGGGACAGATGCTCCTCCCAAGCATCTGCATATATCACTACATCGTCCAGATAAACAGCGCAACCGGCCAGACCAGAGACAACCCTGTTCATAAATCGCTGAAAAGTGGCAGGCGACATTCGCAGTCCGAAACTCATAACCGAATACGAGTACAGACCAAAAGGTGTAATAAAGGCAGAGATTTCACGTGCCCTACTCATCAGTGGCACCTGCCAATACCCCTTTAACAGGTCAAATTTGCTCACAAACGTAGCTGCGCCGACTTGACCAACGCAGTCCTCCATCCGAGGAAGAGGAAATGAATCCGGCCCAGTGACATCGTTTACCTTACGGTAATCCGTACAAAATCTATTTGTTCCATCCGATTTACTGCCCAAGATACAGGGAGAAGCCCAACTGGAGAAAGAAGGATCTGCTATTTTACTCTCCAGCATGTACCTGACCTCAGCATCCAGACAACGCAGTTTCTCTGAAGAAACTCTATAGAACCGTTGACGAATGGGGTCAGCATCTCCAATGTCAATATCATGTTCTATTAAGTTTGTACGTGTAGGTGTATCCGAAAACAACCCTGGAAATCTCCGAATCAAACCAACCCTCTCTTTCCGCTCATCAACAGGTAGATGAGTAAGAAGGCTATCTACAATCTCCAGTGTCTCTGAATTTTTCAATCTACCCTGCAGTATGCAATCGTCAGGACCAGAAACATCTTCCTGCTCCTGCACAGACCTAGCATGACCAGAACTCAGGGAATAAACAATATCAGCCAAAAGAACAGCCTTACCGTCCTCTGTAGACTCCCCCTGTTCAGTCTCAGAGGAACGTGCATAATAGGGTTTTAACAAATTTACATGGCACAGTTGGTGTGCTTTCCTCCGTTCTGGAGTGGCAACTAGATAATTTTGCTCAGTGTACTGGCGCACCACTGTATATGAACCTTGAAACTTGGCTTGAAAAGGAGAACCAACAATTGGCAGCAGAGCCAGAACCTGATCACCTGGACTAAAGTGATGAGGCTCAGCTCGGCGATCATATATGCTCTTCATCCTGTCCTGTGAAGATGATAGCTCCTCTTTAGCCATTTCACCAGCGGCATACAAGCGTCGCGAAAATCACCCACATATGATAACAGGGACTGAGGAGGCTCGGGAGACTTCCAGTCATCCTGGAGAACAGATAAAAGCCCACGCACCCGATGTCCAAACACTAGGTCATTTGGGCTAAAACCCGTGCTCTCCTGTGAAACCTCCCTAGCAGCTAACAGTAACCAAGGCAACCCCCTCCTCCCAATCCTTATCCATCTCAGTACAATAAGCTCTCAACAAAGACTTAAGTGTTTGATGGAAACGTTCCAGTGCTCCTTGACTTTGGGCATGATAAGCGCTAGACAAGTTGTGTTTAATATGGAGTTGTTGGAGAACCTGTCCAAAGAGATTAGAGGTGAAATTAGATCCTTGATCACTTTGAATGACCTTAGGGATTCCAAACAGTGAGAGAAACTGAGTCAAAGCTTTTAACACAGCCTTAGTCGTGATAGACCGGAGAGGGTAGGCAACAGGAAACCTAGTGGTCTGACACATCACAGTCAACAAATAATTACTACCCTTTCTAGAACGAGGCAGAGGACCAACACAGTCAATAATCAAATACTCAAAAGGTTTACTGAGTACAGGAATAGGGAACAGTGGTACCGGCTTAATAGCTTGATTAGGTTTACCAGTTAATTGACAGGTGTGACAAGTTTTGATGAAATCAGAAACATCCCTCTTTAATCTTGGCCAAAAAAAATGTCGTAATATGCGATTGTAGGTTTTTCTCACACCCATATGCCCAGCAACGTCGTTGTGAGAAGTTGTCAGCACCAACTCACGAAGCCTAACTGGTACCACAACCTGACTAATCGCCTCCCCAGAAAACAACTACCATGAGACATCCACTTCCTCATCAGGACCTCCTCTTGGAGAAAATAGCCCTGTGCGACATCTCCCAACTGTTCTACAGGCACAATTTGGTCCCGCAACTCTTCTAATGTAGGGTCAGCCCGTTGCGCCTCGATTAAATCGGAGCGGGATACGGATAACGGGATAACAGGGAAAACAGTAACAGACTTCTTTATGGTATTCTCGTTAGCCAGTTCCGTGACCAAGTCATCAGGGATCATAGAACGCGTCACTGCACACGCAGAAAACACCTCTGGGAAATTCTGCGCACTCTCATCAGGAATCCCTACAATTGAAGGCTTAGTAGAAACCGCTAAAGATGGAAACACGATAGGCCACACACGCTCCCCAGCCAAGTTATTTCCAAGGATCACGTCAACACCCTCAATAGGCAATGAAGGACGCACCCCCACAACAACCTCACCTTTCACCAGTCCACAATCCAACATCAGTTTATGCAATGGAACTGACAGAGTGTTCAAACCTATTCCCCTAATTAGAACACTATTCCCGAATCAGTCTCCGCAGAGAAGGGTAACACAGATTCCAACACAAATGATTCAGAGGCACCTGTATCTCTTAGGATCTTTACTGGCACTAGGTTCTTACTTCCTACCATAGACACAAAACCCTCCGTAACAAAAGGTAAATACTGGGATCAATATAGCCCTTCACATGGCTCTGGGCATGAGACAATGCGTCAGGAGTGAACTGATGTGGAACAGGCGCTGCTAACGCTATAGGCCTCGATTTACCATAAGCACCTGTACTGAATTTACCCCTAGACCTAAGAATCGGACATTCATTTTTCCAATGACCTAATTCTCGACAGTAGTGACACTCTTGACCAAAGTCAGTTTTACCACGGGTATCAGGCTCAACCCCAGTTGAATGAAACTCTGCCCGGGAACCGAAGTATCTCGGCGAGCGAGGCCCAAATCTCTGCAAACACCCCCACTCACTCCGAATACGGGGTTCTGCAAAAAAATGTGTGTGAGTCAACACATATTCATCTGCCAAAACCGCAGCTTCAGCGACAGTCTTTATTTTTCGTTCGTTAATGTACGCCGCTATACGATCAGGGATTGTGTCCTTAAATTGTTCTAACATAATCAGATCACACAGCCCTTGGAAAGTCATAACTGCAGAGGCGGAACACCAGCGATTGAACTGTGAAGATAATATTCGCGCAAACTCAACATGAGTCTGCTGATCATCCCTTTTTAAAGTTCTAAATCGTATGGCGGTAAGCCTCAGGGACCAATTCATAACTCTGTAACACAGCCGTTTTAACCTTCTCATAACTAACACTGTCTGCTACGCTAAGAGCTGAATATGCTTCTTGCGCTTTACCAGTCAGCACACACTGCAACATCAAAGTGCGATCAGAATCAGGCCAACTCCTAGCGTCAGCAACAACGCTCAAACAATGAAAAGAATGTCTCCGGGTCCTTTTCATTAAACTGGGGCAACAACCGTAAATTCCCTACAACATCAAATGTCTCTGGATTACGACCAAAAGAGGAACGACCCCTAGGTAACTCTGGGTCACCTTCCCAGAGCAAACTCTCCCCCTGAGAGCTTTCCTTCCCCTAACCAACTCTAGTCGCTCTTGTTGCAGCTTGATTTTAGCACGCTCCATATCCTGTTTAAATTCCAATTCCCTTTCATATTTTACACGATCATGCTCCATTTTAGCTCTTTGTCCATTTCGTTCATGCTCCATTTTAGCTTGTTCATGCTCCATTTTAGCTCTTTGTCCATTTTGTTCATGCTCTAGCTGTAACAGAAGCAGTTCTTTCTGCTGTTCAAAAAGAAGACCACTATGACTAACCGATGGAGCGGTCATTGTAACATATCGGGGGAGACAACGTGTCCTCAGCAGAGGCTGCCCCAGTGGTAACATCCAGAATACCACTCTCCATCAAATTGGCCTTCAATATTAACCTAATAGAATTTTTTTAGACGTTTATCACTAATTTCAACCTTGTAGTGTTCAGCAACCTTCAACAGCTGTTCTTTAGTACATAATTCTAACAGTTCTTCTGATGGAAAGCGAATGAACTCGTCTACATTAGACGCCATAATCAGGGAAAAAAAAATTAAATATATATATATCATAATAATCTCTCAACCCCTCTGCTGAGCACACCAGACACAAGAGAAATACAATCACACCGAGCACCACAGAAAAGAGCTGGGATATGGAGCTTCCCCAAAACCTACAATAACTCAACCCTAGTCTTCGTGCAGATTTGCGGTGGGTAATTACGCACTGTAGCCCGCTGGCAAGGAATTAAACCCCCAGCACGCTGGTAGATTTCCCCAAGCCACGGATGTGCCCCGAGACAACTGCTCAGTCCACTGACACCACACAAAAATAACAAACATTTAACCATGCCCACGTATCCCAAAACAAAACACGTCACTAAGCCTATCAGGGGAAAAAGCTATAGCTCCGGGTAGCAAATGTCACTACCCTACCCAATCTCCCACTGAGGTACACAGCCGATTGTACTCACCCCTCAGACCGATGTCCCAACAGCGAGTAGAGCAAGAGTTTCCAGGCTGGGCAGGGACTGGAAACTAACCAATGTACTCTCTCCAACGCAGTACAAAACCCAAAGGCAACCAATACTGGCCTATCAAACTCAAACAAACTAACAAAATTTACAAAGAAAAACCCTACAGAATTGGACATTAACTCCACGTTCTCCCAAACACAACCAGTTCAAGATCCCAGACGAGCCCCCACTTGTCACGAACCGGCTCAAGTTCGTAACAAAAGGGAGACACGTGGAGACAAGGAGTACTCAAAGTATATATTTATTAATTAAAGTAAACTAAATCAAATAACAATGGTGTGTGTAATCAGTAATCAGTAGTGTACGTGAGTGTTTGCATGCATAAATGTAATATGGAAAAGTGTTGAAAAGTGCCAAAACAAACAACCCAAAAAAACCTCAAAAATATCACAACCAAGATCAAAGTAACTGCCTGGAGAGAGTCTCCCTAATGAATGTGGAAGAGGTCCATTTATCCTGGGACACACCCGGCCCAGGTGTTTCCCATGTAGCTGACGACCCTCCCAACTCCGCCCACCGGCATCCTAACAAGGAAACAAGAACAAAGAGAGAATACGGCAGACAGAGTGGGAGGGTCGTCACACTACATGCATGGACCCATTCAATTGCCTCTTATGGAGACAGTTGAGAAGGGATGGATAAACAGAGTTTACAGCATTACTTATACAATGTAACATAAAGGAAGGGGTCCTTCTTCTAGTCCCTTGATTGGTTCCCGAGGCGTAGGAGGCGGGTCTGCTCTGTCCAGAGTAGAAGCCCCATTGGTGCACGGCAGAGTCCTCTGCCCTTGGCACCCGACCAGTAGACAGGGGAGTTGAGAATGAGTGTGCGTGCAAATGAAATATTGGTGTGTGTCAAGAGAAAGTGGTGGGGAGTATCTGGTGGTTTATGGCCGGAGAGGGGGTGTTGTCCTGTTATCGTACTCCTGTAAGATTAGGCCATCTGGTGCTCTGTTCTTTGTTCGTTACTAAAATGTTATGCACAGACAACTAACACACTGTTAGTATCAGACACATGACACAGAACATTTATTGAAAACAAGCTCCTAACACAATTTGTCTTGCACAACCTCTTGCACAACATATTACTCAGATCAATCTATAACATTTTATATTTACTACGACAATACTATATGCATTTTATGGACACAGTCAATTTTACAATAATTATTTTTTGTTTGTTTTTACTCCTGAACTTCCTCTACCCTCAACCTCTCTGATCATTTTCATGATGTCCATCCGGTTTGCTTCTACAGTGGGGAAAAAAAAGTATTTAGTCAGCCACAAATTGTGCAAGTTCTCCCACTTAAAAAGATGAGAGAGGCCTGTAATTTTCATCATAGGTACACGTAAACTATGACAGACAAAATGAGGAAAAAAAATCCAGAAAATCACATTGTAGGATTTTTAATGAATTTATTTGCAAATTATGGTGGAAAATAAGTATTTGGTCAATAACAAAGTTTCTCAATACTTTGTTATATACCCTTTGTTGGCAATGACACAGGTCAAACGTTTTCTGTAAGTCTTCACAAGGTTTTCACACACTGTTGCTGGTATTTTGGCCCATTCCTCCATGTAGATCTCCTCTAGAGCAGTGATGTTTTGGGGCTGTCGCTGGGCAACACAGACTTTCAACTCCCTCCAAAGAT
This sequence comes from Coregonus clupeaformis, assembly GCF_020615455.1. Taxonomy (NCBI): domain Eukaryota; kingdom Metazoa; phylum Chordata; class Actinopteri; order Salmoniformes; family Salmonidae; genus Coregonus; species Coregonus clupeaformis. The sequence continues at coordinate 25,701,303 of NC_059207.1, forward strand.
TTTCAATGGGGTTGAGATCTGGAGACTGGCTAGGCCACTCTAGGACCTTGAAATGCTTCTTACGAAGCCACTCCTTCGTTGCCTGGGCGGTGTGTTTGGGATCATTGTCATGCTGAAAGACCCAGCCACGTTTCATCTTCAATGCCCTTGCTGATGGAAGGAGGTTTTCACTCAAAATCTCATGATACATGGCCCCATTCATTCTTTCCTTTACACGGATCAGTCGTCCTGGTCCTTTGCAGAAAAACAGCCCCAAAGCATGATGTTTCCACCCCCATGCTTCACAGTAGGTATGGTGTTCTTTGGATGCAACTCAGCATTCTTTGTCCTCCAAACACGACGAGTTGAGTTTTTACCAAAAAGTTATATTTTGGTTTCATCTGACCATATGACATTCTCCCAATCCTCTTCTGGATCATCCAAATGCACTCTAGCAAACTTCAGATGGGCCTGGATATGTACTGGCTTAAGCAGGGGGACACGTCTGGCGGCGTAGTGTGTTACTGATGGTAGGCTTTGTTACTTTGGTCCCAGCTCTCTGCAGGTCATTCACTAGGTCCCCCCGTGTGGTTCTGGGATTTTTGCTCACCGTTCTTGTGATCATTTTGACCCCACGGGGTGAGATCTTGCGTGGAGCCCCAGATCGAGGGAGATTATCAGTGGTCTTGTATGTCTTCCATTTCCTAATAATTGCTCCCACAGTTGATTTCTTCAAACCAAGCTGCTTACCTATTGCAGATTCAGTCTTCCCAGCCTGGTGCAGGTCTACAATTTTGTTTCTGGTGTCCTTTGACAGCTCTTTGGTCTTGGCCATAGTGGAGTTTGGAGTGTGACTGTTTGAGGTTGTGGACAGGTGTCTTTTATACTGATAACAAGTTCAAACAGGTGCCATTAATACAGGTAATGAGTGGAGGACAGAGGAGCCTCTTAAAGAAGAAGTTACAGGTCTGTGAGAGCCAGAAATCTTGCTTGTTTGTAGTTGACCAAATACTTATTTTCCACCATAATTTGCAAATAAATTCATTAAAAATCCTACAATGTGATTTTCTGGATATTTTTTTCTCAATTTGTCTGTCATAGTTGACGTGTACCTATGATGAAAATGACAGGCTTCTCTCATCTTTTTAAGTGGGTGAACTTGCACAATTGGTGGCTGACTAAATACTTTTTTTCCCCCACTGTATATGCCATATCTTTCTAACTGTGCTCTTTCACAAAAGCTCTCAACCTACAACATATATACTTATTATGGACATTATTATTAGTTGTTGTTAGTTGTTATTAGTCACATCCTTCAACTCCATTCAACACCACCCATCTATCTCTTAATACCATCCATACTGGATTTCTATTTGCCATATATTTTTCAACTGTACTGTGATGTTTTACAAAAGTTCTGAACCTTTCTATTCTCATTGTTTCTACAGATTGTAAATTGAAAAGAAACATTTTAGCTAAAAGTATTATTATATTATTGATCGATTGACTATTACTTTTCAGATCACCCAGTAATGCTATCTGCAGGGTTAGCTCCAGGTAAATATTGCAATCCTTTAGTCATTCCTGGACCTGTGTCCAAAAACAAGCTACAAATGGACAGTACCAAAACAAATGATCTAATGATTCTGTCTCTTCGCAGCAAAATCTGCAGAGCTGGGAAGATTGTATCCCCCATAAAAATAACATTCTATTGGTAGCAAAACATTTATATAATAATTTAAATTGAAAAATTCTAAGTTTTGAATCTGGCGTCGTTTTGCGTGTCAGTTCATAAACACTATGCCATGGAATCGGTACATCAAAAATCTCTTCTTAACTATTTTGCAATCTATATGGGACGGCTGTCAATCCATTGGTCCTTAAATGAAACCGGTATACTTTATTTATCACAGTTTTCTTCAACCAATTATGTTCTTTAATGCAAGGCCGACAGACAAGTTCCTTACTTTTTCCCCCTTCCACTTTCCTCTTCCATTTTTGCCGTAAGGATGCAATTATTTGGTTGTAATTTAGGGTAGAGCAGATGTTTTCATATGTTTTTGTCAGCTGCATGTGCGACATAACTCCACCAGTCCTATCGATGATATCATTTACGAAGATTATACCTTTTCTAAACATTTTGTCAAATATATATATATTTTTTCAATTAGTATATTTCAGTTTAACACAATATTTGTTGCATTATTTGTTCTGTTGTTTCTGGAGGATTACATTGACATTGCAACCAACTTTCTATGGCTTGTTTTAGAAATAGTGACATTTGGGAGATTATTTCCTTTTCAAATAACTGAAAGTGAGAGGTTGTAATCTGAATGAAGGGGAAAAGGCCATTCTAGAACATTGACAAGACAAACTTACTAATTTACTAGAGAACCAGTTCGGATTTAAGTATAACTTTTGTATGACTGAAGCTTTTAGTGATAGGTCTATTGCTTTAATATTTAATAATTTCTGTCCTCCAAATTCATATTCATTATATAAATAGGCCCGTTTAATTTTTCCTGGCTTGCCGTTCCAAATAAAATGGATTTTTTTTTTTCTCATATAATTTAAAAAACTGTTTGCTAGGCGTAGGCAAGACCATAAGCAAATAGGTAAACTGGGATAATACTAAAGAGTTGATCAGCGTAATTTTTCCACAAATTGACAGGTATTTACCTTTCCATGATAGCAAGATCTTATGTATTTTTGCTAACTTTCTATTAAAATATATTGGAGTGAGATCATTTATTTCATTTGGGATATGTATTCCGAGTATATCCACATCACCATCAGACCATTTTATTGGTAAACTACATTGTAATGTAAAATGTTTATTTTTTTAGTGATCCAATACGTAATTGTCACGACTTCTGCCAAGGCTACCTCCCCTCCTTGTTCGGGTAGGTTTCATCATCACCGGCTTACTAGCCACTGCCGCTCCATACTTCATCATTCCATTTGTCTTGTCTTGTCAATTACACACACCTGGTTCATATCCCCTCATTAGTCTGTGTATAAGTGTTCCCTCTGCCCCCTTGTCCTTGTGGGTGATTGTTTATTGTGAGTTGAGTGTAGCTCGGTTGAGCTACCCGTACCTTGTATTTCCGGGGATATTGTTCCCTGTGTGCCTGTAATTTGTTGACGTAATCCAGCGTAACTGTGTCCTACGGAATAAACTCTGTATTCGGTGATTTACCCTCCTGCGCCTGACTACTTCAAATCACACTCTCACAGTAATATAGTACATTTATCATAATTTGGTTGTAATCCAGAGAGGTTAGAAAATGTATCTAGATCCTCTATGAGGCTGTGGAGGGATTCAAGTTGTGGATTTAAAAGAAAAGATGAATCATCAGCGTACAATGACACCTTTGTTTTTAAGCCCTGGATTTCTAATCCCTTGATATTATTGTTGGATCTGATTTTAATAGCTAACATCTCGATGGCCATAATAAATAGATATGCCGATAGTGGACAACCTTGTTTCACTCCTCTTGACAGTTTAAAACTTTCGGAGAAATAGCCATTATTTACTATTTTACACCTAGGGTTACTATACATGATTTTAACCCAGTTTATAAGAGATTCTCCAAAATTGAAATGCTCCAGGCATTTACAGTGGGGAGAACAAGTATTTGATACACTGCCGATTTTGCAGGTTTTCCTACTTACAAATCATGTAGAGGTCTGTAATTTTTATCGTAGGTATACTTCAACTGTGAGAGACGGAATCTAAAACAAAAATCCAGAAAATCACATTGTATGATTTTTAAGTAATTAATTTGCATTTTATTGCATGACATAAGTATTTGATACATCAGAAAAGCAGAACTTAATATTTGGTACAGAAACCTTTGTTTGCAATTACAGAGATCATACGTTTCCTGTAGGTCTTGACCAGGTTTGCATACACTGCAGCAGGGATTTTGGCCCGCTCCTCCATACAGACCTTCTCCAGATCCTTCAGGTTTCGGGGCTGTCGCTAGGCAATACGGACTTTCAGCTCCCTCCAAAGATTTTCTATTGGGTTCAGGTCTGGAGACTGCCTAGGCCACTCCAGGACCTTGAAATGCGTCTTACGGAGCCACTCCTTAGTTGCCCTTGCTGTGTGTTTCGGGTCGTTGTCATGCTGGAAGACCCAGCCACGACCCATCTTCAATGCCCTTACTGAGGGAATGAGGTTGTTGGCCAAGATCTCGCGATACATGGCCCCATCCATCCTCCCCTCAATACGGTGCAGTCTTCCTGTCCCCTTTGCAGAAAAGCATCCCCAAAGAATTATGTTTACACCTCCATGCTTCACGGTTGGGATGGTGTTCTTAGGGTTGTACTCATCCTTCTTCTTCCTCCAAACACGAAGAGTGGAGTTTAGACCAAAAAGCTCTATTTTTGTCTCATCAGACCACATGACCTTCTCCCATTCTTCCTCTGGATCATCCAGATGGTCATTGGCAAACTTCAGACGGGCCTGGACATGCGCTGGCTTGACCAGGGGGACCTTGCGTGCGCTGCAGGATTTTAATCCATGACGGCGTAGTGTGTTACTAATGGTTTTCTTTGAGACTGTGGTCCCAGCTCTCTTCAGGTCATTGACCAGGTCCTGCCGTGTAGTTCTGGGCTGATCCCTCACCTTCCTCATGATCATTGATGCCCCACAAGGTGAGATCTTGCATGGAGCCCCAGACCGAGGGTGATTGACCGTCATCTTGAACTTCTTCCATTTTCTAATAATTGCGCCAACAGTTGTTGCCTTCTCACCAAGCTGCTTGCCTATTGTCCTGTAGCCCATCCCAGCCTTGTGCAGGTCTACAATTTTATCCCTGATGTCCTTACACAGCTCTCTGGTCTTGGCCATTGTGGAGAGGTTGGAGTCTGTTTGATTGAGTGTGTGGACAGGTGTCTTTTATACAGGTAACGAGTTCAAACAGGTGCAGTTACAGTTTTTCTCCATTGGTTTGGCTCATTTCTTGAAACAGAAATTACATTCTCAAAACTACATGGACAAACCTCCAAACCACTTGGCAATTGTTCACAACAGAATTGAATTTCTCATTCATTTCATCAAATTTCAAATGTCTAAGTACATGTCTCAATGTCTCAGTACATCTTTGCAAATGATTAAGTACAGGTAGCCTACATTTAGCACAATTTCCAAGTGAATAGATCTTGTTGATCTAAACTGATTGTTGATTCTCAGTCTAATGGTTGTTCGCTCCAAAACGTGTCAGCGTCATTTCATTGTATAAGTCATCACATGCACAATAGTCTGTTCAATTGTCAAAATTAGTCAAGAACATAATACCATGAATACCATATATGAATCCCTTGGAACATTTGATAAATTTATTACAGCAATTGACAGTCAGGTGAAACTAGAACTTGACTAACGAAGGAGGAGTTTCACACATCTCAGATGACCAATCAAACAGTATGTTTAGTTACCTGACAGGTGCTGTCCATGACTGTGAATGCTGCCAAACATGTATGTAAAGAGCTTGACCATGCAGGACCAGTACAATTTCTGAACATGGAGGCACCTGGCCAAGTAAATGAACAAGGGCAACTGCCTGCTCGAGGAAGAGGAAGAAGAAGAAGAGGAGGAGGAGGAGTAAGGGTGCGTGGTGGTGGAATAGGGGGAAGAGGCCGAGGAGCACGAAGACACCATGCTGTCCCGGATGAAATTCGGGCCACAATTATAGACCATGTCATCAACCATGGCCTCACAATGGCGGAGGCAGGTCGCCGAGTGCAGCCTAATGTGCCTCGCTCAACAGTCTCCTCCATCATCCAAACCTTTCGCAGGGAAAACAAGGTATGTAGTCAGTCAATGATGGAATTATATGTTGTATAGGACAGGACACTGTGCATAGAGCAAGAAATATATTTATTTACATATTTACCTATTCATTTAGTGTGTGTGTGTGATAGGCCTACAGTAATATCTTACCTCAATGGGATGTTATGATACTAAAAATGACAAGAAAAACATTGGAGAAAATAAACTATGGAATAGTTTATTTTCTACAGTATTGATGATACAGTTTACAGTAGTATTCCAGTCACTGTGCAGTGATGCATTAGAATTGTGGTAAAGTTACTGTAAGTAAAACAACAATACAATTACATAGGTAACTCATTCTGTAAGGAATACATAAGGTATACATTACGAATGGAGTGTTGTCCTTTGACTTCTATATCTAGGATTGGACGACAACCTTGCACAGGTGGCAGAGGAAAACTTCTCAATGAACAACAAGAACAAGAGATCTGTAACATGGTGATGGCAAATAATGCCATCACATTGAGACAGATCCGCGCTGCAATCCTACAAGACAATGCCATATTCCAAAATGTCAACTCTATAAGCATCTCCACAATAGACCGGATATTGAAGAAGCATCAGATGACAATGAAGCAAATTTACAGGGTACCATTTGAGAGGAACTCTGATAGAGTGAAAGAGCTGCGGTACCAGTATGTACATGTAAGTCAGTTACTGGTTGTCCATCATTATAACATTTTTACAATTAAGCAGTGGTTCCCAAACTTTTTTGGCTTCAGTACCCACTTTACCTGATTTGTGTATCCAGGTAATCCAGGTATGGAAGTATTTGATTTATCTGACTTCAACATTTCGCCTAAAAACTGCAGCTTACTGTATGATGCAATTATCATTATAATCCTTATTTTGAAGAATATAACATACAATAAGAAAAAGGGGTCAAAGAGCTGCAATTAGTGCCTCCCATGTAAATCTATCTAATACTGTGGGTTTTACTGTAACATTTCAGTAAGTCTAGTCATTGATGATTTCCCCCCTCCCCTTTCTGTCAAATACCCCCTGTAGTACCTCTGCATAGGGGTACATGTACCCCAGGTTTGGAACCACTGGAGTAGTGGCCAGTAGTATATTGAACTTGTGGAGAACATAGAACATTCCTATGTAATTGTCTGTAACTGTAGTGTATGACTCTTCTGTATGACTGATTTGATGTTTTCTTTTTTTACGCTATTGTAGAGAATAATGGCATTGGAAGGAAACGAGACCCATCACATCCTCGTGTTTGTGGATGAAGCTGGCTTCAACCTGGCCAAGGGCCGAAGACGTGGCCGTAATATTATTGGCCACCGGGCCATGGTGGATGTCCCAGGCCAGCGAGGGGGCAATATAACTATGTGTGCTGCCATATCGGAGAATGGTGTGGCCACTCACATCCCCAGTCTTGGCCCATACAATACACAGAAGCTCCTCATCTTCTTGGACCGCCTTCATGTTGATTTGATCCCTGAAAATGAGAGCGGTCTCGTAGGGCCTCACCTACCACAATATGTCATTGTATGGGACAATGTGAATTTCCACCGTGGCCCGCTCATCAGGGCCTGGTTCACTACTCATCCAAGGATGGTCATGGTGTTCCTACCACCTTACTCTCCTTTCCTCAATCCTATTGAGGAGTATTTCTCCGCTTGGAGGTGGAGAGTGTATGAGCATCGGGCTCAAGATCAGAGGTCCCTGCTCCATGCAATGGACGCTGCGTGTGAGGATATTACAGGAGATCAGTGTAGGGGATGGTTGCGACATGCACGCCCGTTTCTTCCCTCGTTGCATCGCAAGGGAGAATATACGTTGTGATGTGGACGAGAATCTGTGGCCAGACAGACAGCAGCGTGTGGATGGCCAGGAGGGTGAGGACAGCGACCAGTGAAGAACTGTTAGTTGTGAAACTCCAGCTTTATTTACAGCACTGTAGGCTGCATATAATTTTCATTGTTTTTTGTTTGTGTGTTTATATTACAGTATATTATGCTGTATACATTTTCTTTTTACTCTGATGTATGGAAGTTACTTTATGTGTGTGAATGATAATGGTTACAATTTCCTTGGCAGTATGAGTGCAATGTGTGATGTCAAACCTTGGAGGCTACTCTTACCCTAAAATCCTATTAATTTTTTTCAGTTTTATACACAATTGTATTCTGTTAGCTAGACAAAAAACAGTACAGTAACCATTGTCAATGAAGGACTGGGCTAAGACTGAAAGGTGGACATGAGGGATATTTCAATGGTCCTCTGCCATAGTGACAAAACATCTAAACATTTTGACTTGCAGTGCTTACACAATGCCAAAGGGACGAAGCATTTTGGGGGCACTGACTGTTTAAATGAGAAGGAAATTTAGTTTTGACACATGCGTGAACTGTTTTGGGAGAGGTATGAGCTTTTGCAGGTGAACCATGGTGTTGTGCCGAACCATCCACGTTATTTTGGCTAAAGCACCAAGAGTGTTGAGAACGTCCGGTCTGTTTCAAGAAATGAGCCAAAGCAATTGAGAAGGATCTTTGCCATTTTCGTGGCACTGACTCCTTATATGGGAAAGGAATTTAGTTTTGAAGCATGAGTGAACAGTTTTAGGAGAGATATGAGCTTTTGCAAGTGAGCTATAGTGTTGTGCTGAACTGTAAGACTGTTTTGCCAAATGATCTTAGAGTTTTGAGAATGTAATTTCTGTTTCAAGAAATGAGCCAAACCAATGGAGAAAAACTGTAATACAGGTAATGAGTGGAGAACAGGAGGAATTCTTAAAGAAAAACTAACAGGTCTGTGAGAGCCGGAATTCTTACTGGTTGGTAGGTGATCAAATACTTATGTCATGCAATAAAATGCAAATTAATTACTTAAAAATCATACAATGTGATTTTCTGGATTTCTAGATTCCATCTCTCACAGTTGAAGTGTACCTATGATAAAAATTACAGACCTCTACATGCTTTGTAAGTAGGAAAACTTGCAAAATCGGCAGTGTATCAAATACTTGTTCTCCCCACTGTATATATAAACCCCAGTTGTACTTTATCAAATGCCTTTTCGAAGTCTGCTATGAATAGCAGGCCTGGTTTCCCAGATTTTTCATAGTGTTCTATTGTTTCCAGTACTTGCCTTTATATTATCTCCAATGTATCGTCCATGTCAAAAATCTGTCTGATTAGAATGTATAATGTCCGACAATACCTTTTTAATTCTATGCGCTATACATTTTGGATCACAACACTGGGACCTCCAATTTTTGAAATGGACTGGATTTTTATATTTTCCACTTGTATCCTGTTTCAGTAATAATGAAATCAGACCTTCTTCTTGAGTGTCTGATAATCTACCATTTACATAGGAGTGGTAAAACATGCTAATAATGGTCCTCTAAGTATTTCAAAAAAAGGTTTGTTATACCTCGACTGGTATGCCATCCAACCCTGGAGTTTTCCCGGACTTAAAATCTTTAAAATCTCTTCCTCCTCTCTAATTTCACTTTCACACGAGTCTTTCTGTATGGCTGTTAATTTTACATTAACAATAGAAAAACAATCTTTACAATTAGCTTCAGTTAGAGGAGATGGAGGTGACTGAAACGAAAACATATCCTTAAAGTACTTTGTTTCCTCCTTCAAAATATAATTTGGTTAATCATGGGTGACTCCGTCATTTGTTACCAGTTTCAGTAAATTATTTTTGGTAGCATTCCTATGTTGAAGATAAAAAAATAAATGGGTGCATTTTTCCCCATATTCCATTCAGTTTGCTTTATTTTTATAATATGTTACACTTGATCTTTCTTGAATAAGTTTCTACATTTCTTTTTGTTTTTCCTCTAATTTATTCTGAGCCTCTATGTTAGTTTTTATTGCTATCTATCTGTTCTGTCAGACCTTCTCTTTCCTTTGTTAGTATGGACTCTTTTGACCTAAATTGTTTTTGTTTTCGAGATGAGTACTGAATTGCATGGCCTCTAAAGGCACATTTAAAGGTGTCCCATATAATAAGGGGATTTGCTGCACCTATCTTATGTTGGAAAAAAATCTATTAAAAACAAGTTATCATCCACGTGGAAATTCAGTAAGAGTAATGTATATGCAATTATATGATGGTCCGACCGCATTCTGTCCCCTATCAACACTTTTTAAACTTTTGGTACCAACGAGAATGACATAAGAAAGAAGTCAAGACGACTAGCTTGATTGAGACTCCGCCATGTATATCTCACCAGATCAGGATATTTAAGCCTCCATATATCTACTAGTTCTGTATCCATGACATTCACGATTTCCTTAAGAGCATGAGGGTGATTGTTTGTAGTGTGATTTCCTTTACGGTCCATTGAGCTATTTAAAACTGTATTAGAATCTCCCACCATAACAATAGTCTTGAATTGTTTGCAGGGTTGATAATTTATTATATATATTGTCAAAGAAGTGTGGATCATTATTATTTGGTCCGTAAAGGTTAATGAGCCATATCTGTTTATGGTCCAATAACATATTTAAAATAATCCATCTTCCTTGCCTATCTGTTTGGACAATTTGCACATTCGGATCAAAATTACTGTTAATTAATATCACCCCTTTTGAGTTTCTTTGCCCATGGAAGAAGTATATTTTGTCCCCCCATTCCTTTTTCCACGCAACTTCATCTAGAATTGTTGAATGAGTTTCCTGTAAACAATAGATATCATATTCCTTCTCTTTGAGCCATGTAAATATTGTTCTTCTTTTGTTATTATATGCTAAGCCATTACAATTATAACTGGCTATACTTATTTCACCACATACCATAATGAGATACAAGTTTCAAATCTATTTATCATTATATATGTTTGTAAATTTACCAATAAAAAATACCATAGTGATTGAGTGTCCATATAGCTGTACCATGATATTTGCATTGCTACTAAGTAACCCTCCAATTGTTCTCCACTAATTCCCCCGCTAAAGCCCCTCCCCATCCCAAGTTGGGCCGTCATCCCAGTGATCGGCATACCACCCCCGTCCCCCTGGATCCCTAGGCCCCCGAGAGGCCAGGACCCATCCATCGAAAACAGCACACAGTGCCACCCACAAAACAGAAGCAGGTCAACCGCATTTCCAATGCTCTCACCTCAATATATATATAGCTATTTAAAAATATATACCTATTCAAATATCTTGCATATCTTGTTTCCATCATTATCAATTAATATGCGTAATAATGTCGGCAGTTCATGCGTAGGATTTTAACCTATAACCCGGATTGCCATTGTATTACATTACATTTTTGTTCATCCTATATTCTCCCTAACATCCTTACCCCCTTGCAACAGATGTGGGATAAACACATACGCACATACTCTAACACACTCAACCCCTTTCCTCCACAATCAACCATAAGATCAGATGCTCAACGGTTGTACATCCCAGAGCACAACTCAAGAAAGGACCTGATTTACAAATGCATATACAGTTACAGCTGTTTGAGAAAGCATGCAAGATTGAGCAAAAATTGACAACAATGTGAGATTTGATTAATCTATTTAATCTATGTCAGGTCCTAGGTGATTGTCAGAAGGTGCTGTGTGTGGATGTGGTGCAGGAAATCAAGCGCAGGATGCAGAAGCTCAGTCCAACAGACTTTAGTAATCCAAAACTCAAACACGATCCAAAAGAGCCTAGAGACAAGCGATTATGCACACAGGCGTAAACCAAACAAGAAAATACAAACGCGCACAACAAGTGCGAAAAACCTCTCCAAAACAGAGGAGGAACTGTCACGACCCGGTGCAAGAAACAGACACTAATAATTGTCAGAACCCAGAGGATGAGGCAGACACAGCAGTACTAGAGATGGTGGTTTAATTAAAGAACAAAATCTTCAGGCAAAGAAACTAAATCCACAATGTCCAAAAATAAAGCCAAGAGGCACAAAGAGGAAAACCTCCAAAAAACAAAAGAAACTCCACAAAGTGGTAAAAAACAGCAGGGAAAAACAAACCTCAAAAGACTACTCAAACAAAACACAAGAACTAAACCAGAGAACCTCTGGAAAATCCCACCAGAGAAATATCTATATAAAACAAGGCTTGGGCTGGGGCTGGGTGCTAACTACAAACACTGAGCAAGGAACTGAGGAACACACAGGGTTTAAATACTAACAAGGGAATGACCTACAGGTGCAAACAATAATTAGAGCAAGAAAAACAAAAGGTACAAAAAAGGTGCAATGGGGACATCTAGTGACCAAAACCCGAACAGTCATGGCCAAAACCTGACAGAATCCCCCTCCTAGGAACGGCTCCTGACGTTCCTACCAGCCTTCTCAGGGTGGAGGGCCCTGAACTGACGAATGAGGTCAGGGTCCAGTATGTCCTTGGCAGGAACCCAGGAGCGCTCCTCGGGACCGTAGCCTTCCCAGTCCACCAGATACTGCCAGGACCGCTGCACCCGGCGGGAATCCAGTATCCGGTGGACGGTATAAGCCGACTGGCCACCGATGACACGGGGCGGAGGGGGGAGGTCTGCCTGCCGGGATAAGGGGAGAAAAAACAACAGGTTTTAATAAAGAAATGTGAAATGTTGGATTGATCTTAAGGGATCTGGGTAAGTGCAGGCGAAAAGTAACGGGATTGACTCTCCTGGCAATCTTAAAGGGACTGATGAACCTCTGGGACAGCTTGCGAGACTCCACCCGTAGTGGTAGGTTCTTAGTTGAGAGCCATACTCTCTGGCCGGGGTACAGGGTAGGACCGGGACGGCGACCTCTGTTGGCTTGTCGTTGGTACTGCTGAGAGGAACGCAGAAGATTAAGACGTGCCTTCTTCCACATAAGCCGACAGCGTCTGATGAACCTCGAGGCTGAAGGCACTCTGACTTCTGCCTCCTGGTCCGGGAACAATAGAGGTGCATAGCCAAACTGACACTCATGCGGGGACATACCAGTGGAGGAGGAGCGCAAGGTGTTGTGCGCGTACTCGGCCCAAACAATGAAGGATGACCAAGTGGACGGGTTGTTGGAAACCATGCATCTGAGGGTGGTTTCCAGCTCCTGATTCATCCTCTCAGTTTGGCCATTGGACTCGGATGGTACCCTGAAGATAAACTGGCCGTGGCCCCTATGAGTTGGCAGAAGGCCTTCCAAAACCTTGAGGCGAACTGGGGACCTCTGTCGGAAACCATATCTTGCGGAATCCCAAAGACTCGGAACACATGGTTAATCACCAACTCAGCTGTTTCCTTGGCAGAAGGTAATTTGGTCAAAGGAACAAACCTGGCCGCCTTAGAAAACCTGTCGATGATGACTAGGATCGTAGTATTACCATGGGACGGAGGAAGGCCAGTAATAAAGTCCAACGAGATATGGGACCAGGGTCGGTGGGGAATAGATAGAGGGTGAAGGAGTCCTTGAGGGCGGAGGTGAGAAGATTTGCCCTGGCAGCACACGGAACAGGCCTTGATGAAAGTGGCAACGTCTTCTTTTATGGTGGGCCACCAGAACTTACGCTGGATGAACTCCAAGGTGCGGCCTACGCCCGGGTGACAGGTGAGGCGAGAGGAGTGCCCCCACCGAAGGACTTGGGACCTTGCTGCCTTGGGAACAAACAACCGATTAGCAGGACCTCCTCCAGGGCCCGGTTCGATGGCTTGAGCTTGTTTCACGGTATCCTCCACTTGCCACGAGATCGGAGCCACGATCTTAGCGGCCGGAAGGACAGTCATGTCAGTATCTTCTCGAATGGCAGGAGAGTAGATTCGTGACAAGGCGTCCGGTTTGAGATTCTTCGACCCGGGTCTATAGGTGAGGATAAACTGAAATCGGCTGAAGAAAAGAGACCATCGAGCTTGTCTGGCGTTCAACCGCTTCGCCTGCTGGATATACTCCAGATTCTTGTGGTCCGTAAGCACTTGAAACGGTTGAGAAGCCCCCTCGAGCCAGTGTCTCCATTCCTTCAATGCCATCTTAACCGCTAGGAGTTCACGATCCCCCACATCGTAATTCCTCTCGGCCGGGGTAAGCCGGTGAGAGAAGAAGGCGCAAGGATGAAGCTTCTTGTCTTCACCCCTCTGAGACAGGACAGCTCCAACCCCAACCTCTGATGCGTCTACCTCCACCACAAAAGGTTCATCCGCCGTTGGTAGTGTCAGGATGGGAGCAGAGAGGATGCGCTGCTTGAGTCCTTGGAAGGCCGTCTCAGCTTCTCTTCCCCCACAGAAACCTTGTGTTGCCACCCTTGGTTACCGCCGAGAGAGGGGCTGCCACCGAGCTGAAGTTCTTGATGAACTTGCGGTAAAAGTTGGTGAAGCCCAGGAAACGCTGAACTTCCTTAACGGACTTGGGGGTGGGCCAATCCGCTACCGCCTCTACCTTCTTGGGGTCCATCTGGACTCGTCCGGGTTCCACTATAAATCCCAGGAATTGTACTCGAGAGGAATGGAATTCACACTTCTCCGGCTTAACGTACAAATGGCTGTCTAGGAGGCGTTTGAGCACTTGTCTGACATGCTTAGTGTGTTCTTGAAGGGAGCTCGAAAAGATGAGGATGTCATCCAAGTAAACAAACACAAAGATGTTAAGCATATCTCTAAGCACATCGTTTATGAGCGCTTGGAACACAGCCGGAGCGTTGGTCAGGCCGAAGGGCATCACCGAGTATTCGTAGTGACCAGTAGGCGTGTTGAAAGCGGTCTTCCACTCGTCCCCGGGTTTGATCCGCACAAGATGGTATGCGTTCCGCAGGTCAAGCTTAGTGAAGACAACTGCTTCCTGGAGCAGCTCAAAGGCTGTGGCCATAAGGGGTAGCGGGTAGCGGTTACGGACGGTTATGGCATTGAGTCCCCGGTAGTCGATGCAAGGTCGTAATCCACCGTCTTTCTTGGCCACAAAGAAAATCCCTGCTCCCGCCGGCGAGGTAGATGGACGCATGAGGCCTGCTGTCAGAGCGTCCTTGATGTAGGTATCCATAGCAGCTCGTTCGGGAGGAGAAAGGGAAAAGATCCGACCCCTGGGAGGGCAGGTCCCCGGCAACAGGTCGATGGTGCAATCGTAAGGTCTATGGGGTGGTAGTTTGGTGGCCCTCTGTTTGCTAAATACCAGTTTGAGGTCATGGTAACACTCGGGAACTCGGGACAAGTCGATGGATTCTAGAGACTCGGAAGGAGAACTCTGGGAACTCGGGAAGATACAAGTGGCTTGGCACGTAGGACCCCACTGCTTGATAGTGCCCACAGACCAGTCGATGTGAGGGTTATGGCTGTGAAGCCAGGGATAACCAAGGACGAGAGGAAACTCGGAACAGGAGATCAGATGAAAGTTCATCACTTCCTGGTGTTGGGAAACTGAAAGTCGTAAGGGGGGTAGTGGCACGAGTGACAAGTCCAGATCCCAAAGGACTTCTATCCAACGTAGTAACCCTTATGGGGTCACTTAGAGGTTCAGAAGGAACGCCATTCTCCTTCGCCCAGATCCCATCCATGAAGTTACCTGCGGCTCCAGAGTCTACCAAGGCTTGAAGAGAAAACTTCGTGGTCGTCCCAGGAAAGGGTAACTGGAATGAGCAGGCGGGAGTTGGATGGATGGGAGGAGGTTATGTTTCCCGTTACAGTCCTCCCAGGCCTGCACGGGAGAGTGCGTTTCCCTGGAGCCCGGGACACGTGGAGCGGAAATGGCCCGGTTTGCCGCAATATAGACAGCATCGCTCCCTCATCCGGCGGTCTCTCTCAGCCTGGGAGATGCGTCCAACCTGCATGGGTTCTGGTGGAGCCAGCGAGGATAAAGGTGGAGACTCGGAGCTGGAACCGATAGGAGCTAGGGTGAGCGGTCTATGGTTTTGTTCTCTCTCTCTCAGACGCTGGTCTATGCGTGAAGCCAACTTGATAAGGGACTCGAGGTTGTCCGGTGGTTCCCGAGTGGCCAGTTCATCTTGGATGGTGTCAGAAAGACCCTTCAAAAACACACTGTGAGCGCCTCGTCGTTCCAGCCACTTGCTGCTGCCACAGTGCGGAACTGGATGGCATAGTCCGTCACGCTGCGCCCGACCTTGGCGGAGAGTCAGGAGCTGTTTGGCTGAGTCAGGGCCGTTGGTAGGACCTTGAAACACTCGCTTGAATTCTTCAGCAAAGGTAGAGTAGCTGGCACAGCAGGGACTTTGGGCATCCCACACAGCAGTAGCCCAGGCTAGGGCCTTTTCCGACAGCAGGGTGATGATATATGCTATCTTGGACCGGTCGGTGGGAAACGACGATGGTTGCAGCTCAAAGGAGAGAGAACATTGGGTGAAAAACCCCTTACAAACACTCGGATCCCCTGAGAACCGTTGGGGAGGCGGCAGACGAGGTTCAGCCAGGGGATTAACTGCCAGGGGCCCTTGAATCAGATGAACTGGAGCAGAAGCGGTTGCCGGGGAAAGTCGATCCGAAATCTGCTTTATGGAAGTCAGCATCTCTGACAGAAGTTGAGAATGTCTAGCCATTAAGGCCTCTTGCTGAACCAGAGCAGCCTCGTGGCGTTGGACAGTCCCCTCATGGTGGGACAGCATGGAAAAAAGATCCTGGGTACTGGCTGCCTCTGGGTTCATAATAATGGCTCAGTGTTTCTGTCACGACCCGGTGCAAGAAACAGACACTAATAATTGTCAGAACCCAGAGGATGAGGCAGACACAGCAGTACTAGAGATGGTGGTTTAATTAAAGAACAAAATCTTCAGGCAAAGAAACTAAATCCACAATGTCCAAAAATAAAGCCAAGAGGCACAAAGAGGAAAACCTCCAAAAAAACAAAAGAAACTCCACAAAGTGGTAAAAAACAGCAGGGAAAAACAAACCTCAAAAGACTACTCAAACAAAACACAAGAACTAAACCAGAGAACCTCTGGAAAATCCCACCAGAGAAATATCTATATAAAACAAGGCTTGGGCTGGGGCTGGGTGCTAACTACAAACACTGAGCAAGGAACTGAGGAACACACAGGGTTTAAATACTAACAAGGGAATGACCTACAGGTGCAAACAATAATTAGAGCAAGAAAAACAAAAGGTACAAAAAAGGTGCAATGGGGACATCTAGTGACCAAAACCCGAACAGTCATGGCCAAAACCTGACAGGAACGAAGCACAGTCTAGTCGACAGTAAGCGCAATCACACATACCACATGACTAACAAAACGAGAACTTATAGGACACACTAATGAACGCTAAACGATAACAGGTGTACAACATTAAGACAAAACCAAACGAACATAGAAACATACAACGGTGGCAGCTAGTACGCCGGGGACGACGACCGTCGAAGCCTGCCCGAGCAAGGAAGAGAGGCAGCCTCGGCCGAAACCGTGACAGTGATGGAGATCAGATCCACCCTCTTAACCTGAGACACAAACACTCTGGTACCCTGATGTAACCATTTTTACCAAGCATCTCTGTGCAGTCAGAACTTTGATTATTTTGTGCCACTTGGGCCACAATAATAAGCCCCACCTCTGATTGTCAGAGTGTGACCCCATCCCCACGGGTTACTACAGCCAGTGTTGCCAGCATTGCCACTACCTGGGTGGGGGTACCCCACTGGAATCCCCACCGGCTAGGTACAAGGTCATTAAGGTTCTCATTAGCAGCTTTGAGAATGTCCTTGTATATTATGCTCTCCCATCAGGGGGCTCTGGCTTTGTAGGACCAACCCTGCCAGGCAGGCTCAGAATCTTGAGGGGGTGGTTCTGCTCAAGTAGGTCTCTGACCGCATTTATTTTTCTGTTTTGGCTGCATATAGGCAACTCACAGCAGGTCCATAAAACAGATGGGGACTTCTCTTTTGGTGTATGGATCGCTCAGGTGGGTGTCTAGGATATAGGGTTTGGGATCATTCCATCATGATAGGACAATAAAAAAATAGATAAGATGTATACTATATTTTAAAATGTATATCCCTCATCTGCATAAAATTGAAAGCTCTCTCTCACAACCCTTGCTCACAGACACACGTTAGTTCTGGGATATGCAACCATTTCCTTTCTCACTCAATTAACGCCACACTTTTTCAATCACAAAAACGCACACCACACCTTTCATCACAATTCATCCACACATACCCACATACTGTGTCTTCTATGTCTTCTGTTTGCTACGTTTTTATCTCCACTATGTTGATTGAGTACTTGTGTTCTAATTTAGTTGTATTTGAAGATGTATTATTTTGCTTGTTATCTTTTCTTGTAATACTGTCTTATCCCTTTAAAAAATACTATAAATGTGCTTTATTATTACAATCCCTACCATGGCTAGTATTGGGTGTTCCATTATTCGACTCCTCTATTAGACCTTTCAGAATAGCCATGGAGTAGTCTTTGTGTCACGGTACATTTGGTTGTCAATATACAGTCTATCGACAACGAGAGCAACACGCTTCCCTTTTAATCTATTTTCCTTGAAGTTAATCGAGAATTTCAATAAGCATTTTGCTTCAGCTGGCCATGCTTACCACCTGGCTACCCCTACCCCGGCCACCAGCTCTGCACCCTCCACTGCAACTTTCCCATGCTCTCGTTGGCTGGCCCTCACTACATATTCGTCGCCAAACCCACTGGCTCCAGGTCATCTATAAATCACTTCTAGGCAAATTGTTAGAATAATTTGAATTTTAAGAATAATGACTAAAGGATTTCACCCCAAATACAGTATAAATGTTAGAATTATCATGTAGTGTCAACCCACTAACAGAGGGGGCGGTACTAAACATTCAAGGGTGAAGGGGAAGGCGGAAACGGTTTAGAAAAGCAACCTAAAGGTGGGAGGAGTCAAGTTCAGGAGGTATAAAACCGTATGTTTGTGTTTTTGGCGTCAGAGCTCTCCATGAATAAAAATACAAAAAATCCTTCTTCGTGGTTATGGACCTTGAATCATTTATGATTAAAACCAGAGCCTTACAACCTCTGGTAATGATTCAAGCTTAGGTTGAATTAGAGATAGAAATTCACATGACACAAATCCCCGCCTTATCTTAGATCATTGGTCACCATAGCAACACCCACCCATAGTATGCGTTCCAGCAGGTATATCTCACTGGTCATCCCCAAAGCCAACACCTCCTTTGGCCACCATTCGTTCCAGTTCTCTGCTGCAAATGACTGGAACGAACTGCAAAAATCTCTGAGGCTGGAGACACTTATCTCCCTCACTAACTTAAAGCATCAGTTGTCAGAGCAGCTTACCGATCACTGCACCTGTACACAGCCCATCTGTAATTAGCCCACCCAACTACCTCATCTCCATATTGTTATTTACATTGTTATTTATTTTGCTCATTTGCACCCCAGTATCTCTATTTGCACATCATCTTCTGCACATCTATCACTCCAGTGTTAATATTAAATTGTAATTATGTTGCACTATGGCCTATTTATTGCCTTAAGTCCATAACTTACTACATTTGCACACACTGTATATAGATTTTCTATTGTGTTATTGACTGTACGTTTTCCTTTTGTTTATTCCATATGTAACTCTGTGTTGTTGTTTTTAATCGCACTGCTTTGCTTTATCTTGGCCAGGTCACAGTTGTAAATTAGAACTTCTTCTCAACTGGCTTACCTGGTTAAATAAAGGTAAAAAAAGAAATAAAAAATTGGGAACAGAACTTTTGTTCTGCAATCTCCCTTGGGAACTGATCATTCATGCCTATTTTCGTGCCAGCAAGTCTTTTACCTAGGCTTTTAACCATTACTTTATCCGTAAAAAAGGCAAATTTGGCAAAGATTGGACGCTCATATCTGTGTCCTCTTTGTCCGAAATGGTGTACACGTACGAGTTGGATTTTGTCGACAGCCTCGAGTGGGATTTGAAGCGCTGTAAGAAAGAATTCCTTCACAATTTTTTCTGTAACCTCTCCTTCTTTTTCCTGGATACCCGTAAATACTAGATTTTCTCTCATCAATCTAGTTTTTATGTCTAGTAAGGCTTCTCTCAGAAAGTTGTTCTCCTTTTTAAGTTCCTTAACGTCCGTTTCCATCCTAGTGACTGTCCCTTTTAGCTCTCCATTATCGCAGCTTTTCCGTCACTCATTTCACGACTCGGCTTCAACTCTTTTACATCATTACTGACCAACTCTAGTGTGCCCAGTTTGTCATTTATCGACTTCAACAGGTCGCTTTCCACACTTACCAGTCCCAGTGGTGAAAAGCATAAATCATCTGTATCAGTCGAGGAGTCGCGTTTTCTGTTGGAGATTGATTCTCCTCGTTTATCTTCCATCATGTTTGGGTGTTGCGTGTTGTTGTAATATTTGTCGATAAATTTCTCTAGCCTTATAATTTGTTTTGTGTTATTATCCAGATTGAATGTTATTACCCTCGAATATATGAAGTGCTAATATTTTGTCTAACTTACTGATATTGAATATTATGTTTTTATCTTGAGGTGATTTGTACCGCTGTGTATTCAATACGCCATCTTGTATTTATTTTTACTATTTTCTACATTGTAGAATAATAGTGAAGACATCAAAACTATGAAATAACACATATGGAATCATGTAGTAACCAACAAAGTGTTAAACAATTCAAAATACATTTTATATTTGAGATTCTTCAAAATAGCCACCCATTGCCTTAATGACAGCTTTGCCCAGCTAGTCGCGGGACTTAGTCTTTCGATCAGAGAGAGAGAGAGAGAGAGAGAGAGAGAGAGAGATATCCAAATTATGGCCAATGTATTTTACTGCAAACCAACAACAATCACATACTGTATAACAGTACTTCATGACATAGGACAGTAATTTGAACATAGGCCCACTATAGGTGGTAGGGTGTATGAGGGAAGGGGGCAGGTAACCTACCCTGGGTGCAGTAGCCACCACTGTAAGGGAACCTAAAACAGGTAGAGGATAGGTGGTAGTGGGCAGGTACCCTACCCCGGGGACAGTAGCCACCACTGTAGGGGAACACAAACAGGTCTCACCAGCTAAAAGATGTTCTTAAACAGACTGATGATATGCAGAGCCATCCCCTCCACTTTTTCTCCCCAATTTTGATCTTGTCTCATCGCTGCAACTCCCCAACGTGCTCAGGTGGCGAAGGTTGAGTAATGCGTCCTCGAAACATGACCCACCAAACGCTTCTTGACACCCGCCCACTTAAACCGGAAGCCAGCCGCTCCAATGTGTCAGGGGAAACACCATTCAACTGAGGTCAGCCTGCAGGCGCCCAGCCCACCACAAGGAGTCACTAGAGCGCAATGAGCCAACCCCAGCCAAACCCTCACGATGCTGGGCCAATTGTGCGCCGCTCTATGGGACTCCCGATCACGGCCGGTTGTGATACAGCCCGGGATCAAACCCGGGTCTGTAGTGACGCCTCTAGCACTGATGCAGTGCCTTAGACTGCTGTGCCACTCAGGAGGCCCTACACGAATAGTAATTTAAAAATACATATTGTAACAATTATCTAAAAACTCTAAAAAGGCTTCCTTTCCTTCATCAACACTGATGAGTGAATTGGACTGAATAGGTATAGCTTTCCATCCGTCATGTTCTTTTCAGATCAGTGGTAATGAAAGGTAAGGAAAACAGGGGAGAACACTCGTTTTTCCATTTAGTGAGAAAGTACCTTCTTTCTCCAGCTCACTGACTCCACACCTTTTGACTTTGAACTTGGCCAGGTAAGGAGCTTTGGCAGCAAAAGACTGAGAGACAAAATAGGGATCAACAAAACATAAGGATGTATTATAAATTATTTAAGAGAACTTAGTATGAATTGATTACAGTAGTTTCATTATTAATTGTTAACTCAAACTAATACGTTTAGGCCTGTGCACCCTGTAGCTCTCTCATAGCCTGAGCCCAGATCCGTTTGTGCTCTTGCACATGTTTGGCATGACAATTCCATAAGGAGTTGCCATGAGAGCAGAAATACTGGTAGCCAGTCTAGCTCTCTCGTATCAGAGTTGAAGAACAGTGGCGTAGGCCTACCTCTGCATGGGTGTCCCAGACTTGTAGTCTATGTCCAGTACTATGACCTCAGGGTTACTGGGTAGGAAACAGCCAGGCTGGACCTGGATGTCCGACAGAGCCCTCAGACAGGCTCTCTTCCTATTGTCTCCCTTGGGGATGGGCCTGTCAAACAACACAACAACATCGTAAACAAACAAAGACCGAACTCTTTACCTGTGGCTCTGCTTGTTGTGCTCAATCTCCATCTACATCCCAAATGGCACCCTATTCCCTACATCGGCCCTGGTCAAAAGAAGTGCAGCTAGTTCTAGTCAGCTCTCATTATCAGCCCTAATTAGTTAATGCTCCCTTTCTTACTCAACCTGTTCCCCTCACCTTGTGTAAACATTCCCTCAGCAACGCAGCACTGATGGGCTGTCAGGACGCCTCGTATCACTTGTACACTTAGGCTGCATCCCAAACGGCAACCTATTCCCTATATAGTGCTATACCTTTGACAAGGGCCCATAGGGGGCCATTTGGGATGCAACCTCAGCAGACACTCAGGTAGGCAGGTACACTGATCAATTAGTACATAGGTAAAACAGCAAACAGATGGGCAGGTAACTGGGGAGCTGATGGGGCAGAATGCTTCAGATGGCTGAATAATCACACAGACACAGTGAATAATAATGGTTTAACAACAGCACGCTTCAGGGAACACATTAGGGGCCACTAAGCCACATTCACAGCAGTGGAACGTACCTATGGGAACAGGCCTGACAATAAACATCTAGGCCACCAGAGGAACTCATTAGCATTGTGGTTTGGGAGTGTGTGTGTACAGTGCCTTGCAAAAGTATTCATCCCCCTTGGCGTTTTTCCTATTTTGTTGCATTACAACCTGTAATTTAAATTGATTTTTATTTGGATTTCATGTAATGGACATACACAAAATAGTCCAAGTTGGTGAAGTGAAATGAATAACATAACTTGTTTAAAAAAATGCAAAAAATAAATAACGGAAAAGTGGTACGTGCATATGTATTCACCCCCTTCGCTATGAAGCCCCTAAATAAGATCTGGTGCAACAAATTACCTTCAGAAGTCACATAATTAGTTAAATGAAGTCCACCTGTGTCCAATCTAAGTGTCACATGATCTCAGTGTATATATACACCTGTTCTGAAAGGCCCCAGATTCTGCAACACCACTAAGCAAGGGGCACCACCAAGCAAGCGGCACCATGAAGACCAAGGAGCTCTCCAAACAGATCAGGGACAAAGTTGTGGAGAAGTACAGATCAGGGTTAGGTTATACAAAAATATCTGAAACTTTGAACATCCCACAGACCACCATTTCAATCCATTATAAAAAAATTGAAAGAATATGGCAACACAACAAACCTGCCAAGAGAGGGCCGGCCACCAAAACTCACGGACCAGGCAAGGAGGGCATTAATCAGAGAGGCAACAAAGAGACCAAAGATAACCCTGAAGGAGTTGCAAAGCTCCACAGCGGAGATTGGAGAATCTGTCCATAGGACCACTTTAAGCCGTATACTCCACAGAGCTGGGCTTTACGGAAGAGTGGCCAGAAAAAAGCCATTGCTTAAAGAAAAAAAGAAGCAAACATGTTTGGTGTTCGCCAAAAGGCATGTGGGAGACTCCCAAAACATATGGAAGAAGGTACTCTGTATAGTTATGCACGCTCAAGTTGTCACGCCCTAACCTTAGGTCAGGGTGTGATTTGGGTGGGCATTCTAGTTTGTCTATTTCTTTGTTGGCCGGGTATGGTTCCCAATCAGAGGCAGCTGTCTATCGTTGTCTCTGATTGGGGATCATACTTAGGCAGCCGTTTTCCCACCTTAGTTTGTGGGATCTTGGTTTTGTGTAGTGGCTTTGTAGCCTGCAGTACTTTACGTTCGTGTGTATTTTGTTGTTTGGTCTGTGTTCATTTATTGAATTAAAATGTTCGCCTACCACGCTGCACCTTGGTCCGAGCCGTCTATCAACGAGCGTGACACAAGTTTTCAGTTTTTTTGTCTTATTTCTTGTTTGTTTCACAATAAAAAATATTTGCATCTTCAAAGTGGTAGGCATGTTGTGTAAATCAAATGACACAAACCCCCCAAAAATCTATTTTAATTCCAGGTTGTAAGGCAACAATATAGGGAAAATGCCAAGGGGGTTGAATATTTTCGCAAGCCACTGTAGGTTTGTGTGTGTGTGTGTGTGCGTGCGTGCGTCGGGTGTGCGTGTGTGTAGGAGGTGTGAGTGTCGGGGCCTACTTGATGATGGCAGACACGTTGGTGATCTTGTTGAAGAAATCAAATTATCGCTGGTAGAAATCTTTTGCCGGACCAGACAGAGCACAAGTGATCTCTTCAACCATCTGTTCAAGTGCTCCCCTATGTCAGCTACTAAGAGAGAGAGAGAGAGAAAGAAGAAGATATGAGTGTGTGTGGTAGCTGAGAGAGAGCGAGCCTGTCATCTCCTCAACCATCTCCGGCAGCTACACACACAGAGGAGAGCTAATTAACATTGTAACAGTGTGTGCGTGTGTATGTTGTATATGTGTATGTCTGTCTTATGGTCTTTCTGGTGTCCCTGTGTGTGTGTGTGTGTGTGTGTGTGTTTGTTTGTGTGTGTGTGTGTGTGTGTGTGTGTGTGTGTGTGTGTGTGTGTGTGTGTGTCTGTGTGTCTGTGTGTGTCTCACAGTCTTTCTGGTTCCCCTCCTCGTACAGGTAGAAGTTGGTTTTCATGTTCCAGATGAACTGGTGGCACAGCAGCTGAGACCTCTGGGTCACTCATAGATTGTACTCTCTCTAGGGCTGTCCCCGACTAAAAAAAGTATTGGTGAACCGAGAGTCGTCTGTTCGTTCGACCAATCGATTTTAAAAGCTGTATTTTTCCATATATAGACAAGTCCTATGGGTTTTAATCAAATCAAATATATGCACTGAGTTTATCTGATGCTTTAAGCACTCTGTTTGATGAAGTAATTAAGACACGCAAATGACTAGAGGGAGTCCGACCGCAATTGATTTGATTGTGCCAAGCCAGGCTCAGACTTGCTGCGCTGTGTAAAGAAAAATGACAGCGAGTGACTGTGTAACTAGTACCCGTTTTCTGTCTCTCCTCCCTGCTGCAGCGACCACCACAGAACATCAACAGTGTTTATCACGCTGTCAGTGTTGCTAAAGCTGCAACATAATTACAGCCATTTCTGAAAAGTTTTGTTACCGAAATCCCTCATTTGTTTAGGAAAAACATTCCCTATTCCCTCAACCCGTGCTCTCTTTACGTGACACATGTATGCCTGACCTATAGCATATCATAATGACATCAATAAATTGGTTATAACAAACTCCGATCACCGTAACACGTGACAGCAAAATGGATGCAGAGGACGTGACAAATAAACTTGAAACGGGGGAATGTTTACTGGTTGCTCAGGAGGTAAAGGGGAAGTCAGATGTGTGGAATAAATGTGATTAGTTGTGGAAAATACTGGAGATCAAGAAAAAGGAGCAAGTGCTGCGTGCACACTATGTGAGCCAAACAGGTGCTGTTAGATTACAATATCATTTTTCGGACCGTTTAGAACAATGTAAACAACACTAAATAAATGAAAAGCGTACCAGAGAGTCTGTTGTCAATATTTTTTTTTTTTGTAAAACCTTTATTACAGCAAAGACTAAAAACAGTCGCATGCATTCGTGAATGCATTTGCTAAAATGGAATGGTTTATTTATTGTTTCGGCTTATTATTCAAGGGTTGCTTTGTTATTTTATTTTATAACTAAAATGCTTATTGCATTTCAAATCATGAATGACTCATGCTGTGTGATAATAATAATATGCCATTCAGCAGACACTTTTATCCAAAGCGACTTGCAGTCATGCGTGCATAAATTTTTTGTGTATGGGTGGTCCCGGGGATCGAACCCACTACCTTGGCGTTACAAGCGCTGTGCTCTACCAGCTGAGCTACAGAGGACTGTGATGAAATTAAAAAAGTAATGTTTGATTGATACAGTAGCCTATATAAATATTGAAATATGTGACTGACCGCCTTGATTCAGTCTTATGTAGAAAAATTTGAAATTGTGTTTTTACATTGGATAAAAGCAGAGACACAGAGCTACAAAATGGTATAGCATACACTGCATTTAAGGGAACAATGGGAAAGTAATTCTGCTTTTAAAGTTGATAAACTTGTAATCTCACTTCTGAGAAAATGGCCTTTGAATGTTTTGGTACCTACTGGAGAGCTCTACTTTGTCTACACCCATTCAGCATCGTTCACACCCTCTTAAGCTTTAGTCCCACCCATCTCGTTTTGCTATCAGAGTGCACACTGGACGTTCTGGCCGATGAGTAGGGTTAATCCGAGCGTTCTGACCTCACAACGGCAGACAAGCACCCAAGCTAACTGGCTATCATTGGCTTGCTTGCTAGCTACTTCCAGACACAAATGAGAGAACACCCCACTGACCATTTTACTCGCCCTAGTAAAGCTGGTTGTTTTCATGTTATCCAGAGCGTTGGTGACTGGGGTAGATCAGCTTTAATATTGCATATAGATTGTAACTTCCATCAATATAATAGTCTGCATCACTTCCAAGTCCCCATATGTTTTTTTTCTCTCGCAAATATATATATATATATATATATATATATACATACACACACACACACACACACACATATATATATATATATATATATATATATATATATATATATATATATATATACACACACATATATACATACATACATACATACATACATACATACATACATACATATATACATATACATACAAATACACATACACATATCCTTTTTAAAAATATATATATTTACCTTTGTTACTTTCCAACAGTCACATTTAACAGTTAGGCTATTGATTATAGACCTAATTAAGTTGGGGTTTCTTCTCTCCTCACTTTTCTTAGACAATTAAGGCAAGGGCTGTTTTCTCATCTCCTAACTCTGCTGCTGCCTCCGTCACATTGTTCTCAACACCATGCTGGTTAACTTTGCTATTATGCACATAGCAACGTGGTCTAGGAAAAGGCGGCAATTCAACAGCTCACTGATGTTTCAGAACTGCGGACAAATGCGGGAGAAAGCGCATTTGTTATAAAATAATATTATTTTTATTGGTGTTGCACCATTGTCCTTAACCATGTACAATTTCAGTAGCACATGCCTTATAGTGATGGACTGTGCCCTCCCACGGCCTCAACAATGGATTAGTCCACTCAGACAGGCACGAATCAGACAGTTGTCTTGTACACCATTAATAATTTTTATTGCTACTGCTCGACTAAAGGAGTCTCGGTCGACCAACAGCCTATCGAGCAAACAATTGACCAGTCGACTAAATGGGGTCAGCCCTAACTCTCTCACAAAGCCCATCTAGAACACACACACAGAACATCAGACAATGCAAATGCATCACACACACCAAGCATGCACACAAAAACACCTGCGTGCAAACATGCATGCACAAGTATACACACGTACACAAGAATGGTGTGCTTTACCTTGTCATAGCTGAGGGCTTGAACTACTTAAGGAATATAGAACAAGATGGCATTGTGTGTGCATGTACCGGGGGAAAGGAGCGCAATACTTTCATCCCGTACTGAGCGGTGAGGGAGTGGGGGTTATATGGAGGAGAAGTAGGAGAGGCCGGTCGACGGGTCGACGGGAGCCCAACACAGGATATGGCTCAGCTGTGGAGAGTCTGCATAGATGGTGTGCCATGTCACCAGAAGCTGGACACCAGAGAGCGAAAGAGTGAATTAAGATACACTGATTAATCCTAGTCCTGAACAAAAGAGTATGCACAATGAAGAATCTCACATTTTAGTTTTTGCCCTAGCACTAACACACTTAATTTAACTAATCAACTCATCATCAAGCCTTTAGTTGAATCAGGTTTGTTTGTGCCCATTGTTTGCAGATCTGAAGGGAGAAAATAATGTGTAAACACATACACAGTACAGTCTCCTCAGTCTTGAATGTTTCTAAGTGCAAATAAATCAACTGAGCTAACTGCAGGAAGTGCAGCCTGAGAGGGGCCATCGGGTGGTCTCAGGCACGAGGCACCCTCTCTCACCTTGACGGCTTCAGGTACGTCACACACAGCCGCTGGGTCCAGATGCACCAGATGAGTCACCTCCGCCACAATGGACTCAGTATTCTTAAACCTGATGTATCCATAGACAGATTACCTTTGAACATGAATAAATACATACAGCCATATGAAATCAAATCAAATTGTATTTGTCACATGCGCCGAATACAACAGGTGCAGGTAGACCTTACTGTAAAATGCTTACTTACCTTAACCAATAACTCAGTTTTAAGAAAATAAAGTTAAGAAAATATTTACTAAATAAACTAAAGTAAAAAAAAGCAACACAATAAAATAACAATAACGAGGCTATATAAAGGGGGTACCGGTACCAAGTCAATGTGCGGGGGTACAGGTTAGTCGAGGTAATTTATACATGTAGGTAGGGGTAAAGTGACCATGCGTAGCTAATAAACAGCGAGTAGCAGCAGTGTAAAATGCAAATAATCCAGGAGGCCATTTGATTACTTTTTCAGCAGTTTTATGGCTTGGAGGTAGAAGCTGTTAAGGAGCCTTTTGGATCTAGACTTGGCGCTCCGGTACCACTTGCCGTGCGGTAGCAGAGAGAACAGTCTATGACTTGGGTGACTGAAGTCTTTGACAATTTTTTGGGCCTTCCTCTGACACCGCCTAGTATAGAGGTCCTGGATGGCAGGAAGCTTGGCCCAGTGATGTACTGGGCCATACGCACTACCCTCTGTAACGCATTACGATCGGATGCCGAGCAGTTGCCATACCAGGTGGTGATGCAACCGATCAGGATGCTCTCAATGGTGCAGCTGTAGAACTTTTTGAGAATCTGGGTACCCATGTCAAATATTTTCAGTCTCCTGACAGGGAATAGCCGTTGTCGTGCCCTCTTCACAACTGTCTTGGTGTGTTTGGACCATGATAGTTTGTTGGTGATGTGGACACCAAGGAACTTTAAGCTCTCGACCCGTTCCACTACAGCCCCGTCGATGTGAATGGGGCAATGTTCGGCCCTCCTTTTCCTGTAGTCCATGGTCAGCTCCTTTGCCTTGCTCACATTGAGGGCGAGGTTGTTGTCCTGGCACTACATTGCCAGGTCTCTGACCTCCTCCCTATAGGCTGTCTCGGCATCAAGTTTACAGACTTTAGGATAAAAGTGCATTATCGTACTGTACATTCTCAAAAGCACAATGTTGACAACTTATTTCAAGTGAGAAATAACAAACCATAGAGTGTAGGATATAGTTCAGTGTGTGTGTGTCTGGGGACGCGTACTTGTGTGTCTGTGTGTGTATGTGTGTGTACCTTGCGTACTTGTGTGCCTGTGTGTGTATGTGTGTGTACCTTGCAGGCAGTTGCAGGGCCAGGAAAGGAGCTATACTCCAGGCCAGGTTGACATTGTCTTTCCATTGTTTCTCACTCAGGCTGATGTACATGGACCTCCAGTTGGCGATGCTGGTCTCCACAGACTGCTCTGTAGCTATGGCCAACTCTGGGATGTATGCGGATTCTAGTGTATTCGCATGAAAATCTGTCGCCAATTAGATGGAAACCTAGCTATAGCAAGTGAGAATTTATTCAATAAAGTACCTATCAGCAAACCCAGCGCTAGTAAGAAAAGACCAGTGTGTGTTATAGCAAAAAAGAAAAAGGTACAACAGTAAGGTATTAGTTATCAGTAGGGCCAGTAGCAGAGTCCTCCTCTTCATGTAGTAATTGTGCAGCTGAGACCCTCTATTGATCTTTTTAGACAGCCCTGGAACAGAAGGGTATCAACACAGTCATGAAACTGAGGTCTGGGTGTTGTTTTGCTGCCCTACCTGATTTAATGCGGCCCGTGCCTGGCAGTGAGTTAATGGTCAGTTCATTGGAAGTTGAGGTGTGTGTGGTGCGTGTGTGTGTTACCTGGTTTCTTGGATATGATGGATATGCCAGAGGACAGTGGGCATGTGTTTATCCAGCCCTGAGCCACCTGCTGTCTCTGGCCGACTGCTGCGTCTAGACTGCTCCGACTGTCTGTCACCATGGCAACAGACATACTGTTCACTGACATGTCACTGGGCACATGAAGCAGGAAATAGAATTACAGTGCCATCTGTAGACATTGTGGCTACCCGCCTCATCTAAGTAATGGTAGGGGGAAACAGTAGGCATGGTAAACAGTGCTTAGGCCTCTCTAAAAATGTAGTTTAGATCTGTGTTCTACCTGTACTCAGCATGGGTCCCAAATGACACCATATTCCCTTATATAGTGCTGGTCAAAAGTAGTGCACTATCTAGGGAAAATTGTGAAATTTGGGACGCAGCCTCAGGCTTTAATAAAGAGCAACTGCCTATAAAAAGCAACATCTTGTTTTGAAAATGGCCTATGTGGCATCGACATGAGTCAGCAACCTGTATTCTAGTGTCAAAATTGACTACAAAGTGTAAATAGGATAATTGTAGTCATATAGTCAGTCTCATCCAAAACGGAATGGTACCTTAACAGGCTTCCATGGGGTTCGGTTTATTTTAGCTGAAGCTAATTGGCGAAAGAGACAGCCACATCAACCACACCCCGAAACCGCTAGCAACTCTTAATGAACCAAATCTAAAACGAGGTCAAATCAGGAAGTGCAGTCACACTTTAAGGGGGAAGTAGGCATACCTGGGGGCACCAGCTGGGTGGCAGCAATATATGCATCTTGTCCAACAGTAGACTGGCATAGAATTTGATCATGATACTGATGTCATCCCTCAGTCTCTTCTCTGTCTGGGTGGGGAGCTCCTACTCTGATAAGCTTTGTGAAAATGGGCCCAGGTTAGATTAGTTCAAGAGTATTTGGTGGACCTACACCTCCATCCAGTAAAGCATTAAAAACAATCAAGCAACCCAGAAAAGTGCTAAAAATAGCCCATATTAACATACAGTGCCTTTGGAAAGTATTTAGACCCCTTTTCCACATTTTGTTACGTTACAGCCTTATTCTACAATGGATTAAATAAATACAAATCCTCAGCAATATACACACACACACACAATACCCAATAATGACAAAGCAAAACAGGTTTTTAGATTTATCAGCAAATTATTATTTACGTAAGTATTCAGTCCCTTTGCTATGAGACTCGAAATTGAGCTCAGGATCATCATGTTTCCATTGATTATCCTTGAGATGTTTCTACAACTTGATTGGAGTCCACCTGTGGTAAATTCAATTGATTTGACATAATTTGGAAAGGCACACCTGTCTATATAAGGTCCCACAGTTGACAGTGCATGCCAGAGCAAAAACCAAGCCATCAGGTCGAAGGAATTGTCCGTAGAGCTCTGAGACAGGATTGTGTCGAGGCACAGATCTGGGGATGGGGAGCAAAACATTTCTGCAGCATTGAATGTCCCCAAGAATACAGTGGCATTCTTAAATGGAAGAAGTTTGGAAGCACCAAGACTCCTCCCAGAGCTGGCCGCCTGGCCAAACTGAGCAATCGGGGGAGAAGG
Source organism: Coregonus clupeaformis (assembly GCF_020615455.1). NCBI lineage: Eukaryota > Metazoa > Chordata > Actinopteri > Salmoniformes > Salmonidae > Coregonus > Coregonus clupeaformis. The sequence continues at coordinate 25,732,604 of NC_059207.1, forward strand.
GCTGACCAAGAATGCAATGATCACTCTGACAGAGCTCTAGAGTTCCTCTGTAGAGATGGGAGAACCTTCCAGAAGGACAACCATCTCTGCAGCACTCCACCAATCAGGCCTTTATGGTAGAGTGGCCAGACAGAAGCCACTCCTCAGTAAAAGGCACATGACAGCCCGCTTGGTGATTGCTAAAAGGCACCTAAAGACTCTCAGACCATGACAAACAAGATTCTCTGGTCTGATGAAACCAAGATTGAACTCTTTGGCCTGAATGCCAAGCGTCACATCTGGAGGAAACCTGGCACCATCCCTACGGTGAAGCATGGTGGTGGCAGCATCATGCTGTGGAGATGTTTTTCAGCGGCAGGAACTGGGAGACTAGTCAGGATCGAGGCAAAGATGAACGGAGCAAAGTACAGAGAGATGAAAACCTGCTCCAGAGCACTCAGGACCTCAGATTGGGGCGAAGGTTCACCTTCCAACAGGACAACGACCCTAAGCACACAGCCAAGACAACGCAGGAGTGGCTTCGGGACAAGTCTCTGAATGTACTTCAGTGGCCCAGCCAGAGCCTGGACTTGAACCCGATCTAACATCTCTGGAGAGACCTGAAAATAGCTGTGCAGCAACGCTCCACATCCAACCTGACAGAGTTTGAGAGGATCTGCAGAGAAGAATGGGAGACTTCCCAAATACAGGTGTGCCAAGATTGTAGCATCATCCCCGAGAAGACTGGAGGCTGTAATCACTGCCAAAGGTGCTTCAACAAAGTACTGAGTAAAGGGTCTTACTAATGTAAATGTGATATTTCTGTTTCTGCTTTGTCATTATGGGGTATTGTATGTAGATCGAAGAGGGGAAAAAGCTATTTTATCAATTTTAGAATAAGGCTGTAACCTACCACAATGTGGAAAAAGTCAAGGAGTCTGAATACTTTCTGAAGGCACTGTATGTAGCCTAAGAAACAAGGTTCATGAAGTCAGTAACTTGCTTGTAACAGATGACATTCATATTCTGCCTATCTCTGAAACTCACTTAGATAATACCTTTGATGATACAGTTGTAGCAATACAGGGTTATAACATCTACCGAAAAGACAGAAATGCCAATGGGGCAGTGTTGCTGTCTTGATTCAGAACCACTTTCTTGTAAAGTTTACAGAGGATCACATGTTAAACACTGTTGAAGTAATATGGCTACAGGTTCATCTGCCTCATCTAAAGCCCATTCTTGTGGGAAGCTGCTATAGACCACCAAGTGCTAACAGTCAGTATCTGGATAATATGTGTGAAATGCTTGATAATGTATGTGATATCAACAGAGAGGTATATTTTCTGGGTGATTTAAATATTGACTGACTTTCATCAATCTGCTCACTCAAGAAAAAGCTTCAAACTGTAACCAGTGCCTGCAACCTGGTTCAGGTTATCTGTCAACCTACCAGGGTAGTTACAAATAGCACAGGAATGAAATCATCAACATGTATTGATCACATCTCTACTAATGCTGCAGAAATTTGCTTTAAAGCAGTATCCAAATCCATAGGATGTAGTAATCACAATATAGTAGCCATATCTAGGAAAACCAAAGTTCCAAAGGCTGGGCCTAATATAGTGTATAAGAGGTCATACAAGAAGTTGTGTAGTGATTCTTATGTTGATAATGTAAAGAATATTTGCTGGTCTATGGTGTGTAATGAGGAGCAACCGGACACTGCAATTGACTATGAAGTGGCTTATTCCAGTTACACATGAGCATGAACACATTAAGAAAATAACTGTAAAAACTGTTAAATTCCCTTGGATTGATGAAGAATTTAAAAATGCTATGGTTGAGAGGGATGATGCAAAAGGTATGGCAAATATGTCTGGCAGCAAAACCGATTGGCAAACGTTCTTCAAATTGAGTGTCACGGATTCTGCCGAGGCTGCTCCTCCTCCTTGCTCGGGCAGGCTTCGGCGTTCGTCGTCCCCAGAGTACTAGCTACTGCCGATCGATGTTTTCGGTGTTTGTCTTGTGTTGTCTAGTTTATACACCTGTTGCTTATTAGTGTTGATTGTGTAGCATATAAGTTCCCTTGTTTTACGTTTGGCCTTTGTGTGTTATTGTGTATTGTCTCGTTGATGTTCGGCATAGCTATTTCGCCTCATTACGCACAGGGTGTTTTTCCCCTCCAGTGTTTTGGAGACTTTTGTTTGTGCGTTTGCATTCAGTAAAGTAGTCATCCTGATTCTCTCTGTCCTGCGTCTGACTTCACTTGCCGCGTACACATCACCCTTTTGACAGAATAACACACCCACCATTGAGTCAGCAGGACCAGCGGTGGTAACAGAGTCTCTAGAGGAGCACGTCAGCAGCCAGGACGCCATGATCCGAAGACTCGGCACCGCCATGCAGGATGTGATGGACACTTTGAGCCGATGGGAAAGAGGAGGTTTGCCCACACCTCCTCCTACAATACCACCACCATCGGCCAGACCCATCGTTCCATCTCCGGAGTCCAGTGGGATTCGGCTCTCGCTCCCGAGGGCATATGATGGCACCGCAGCCGGGTGTCAGGGTTTCCTACTTCAAGTAGAACTCTACCTGGCAACCATTCACCCGGCGCCCTCGGGATACGAGAGCGTTTCCGCCCTCATCTCCTGTCTATCCGGCAAGGCATTGGAGTGGGCCAATGCCGAATGGAGGGGAATAGACGCCGCCACCATCAGTTATGCAGAGTTCTCCCGCCACTTCAGGGCGGTTTTCGATCATCCCCCAGAGGGGAAAGCGGCGGGGGAGCGTCTGTTCCACCTCCGACAGGGGAAGAGGAGCGCGCAAGAGTTCGCCCTGGATTTCCGGACTCTGGCGGCCAATGCGGGGTGGAATGAGAGGGCCCTCATCGACCACTATCGGTGCAGCCTACGGGAGGACGTTCGCCGAGAGTTGGCCTGCAGGGACACCAACCTGAGCTTCGATCAGTTGGTGGACATGTCGATCCGTCTGGATACCCTGCTGGCTACCCGCGGACGTCCGGAGTTGGGGCCGTCCATTCCATCCCCCAGCACCTCCGAGCCGAGCCCTATGGAGCTCGGGGGTGCTGGTGCTAGAGAGAGGAGGAGAGAGACCCGGAGAGAGGCCGTCCCCTGCACCAACTGTGGCCGTAGAGGACACACTGCGGTTCGGTGCTGGGGAGGGTCTCCTGGGGATCGAGGCAACAGGTCACGCACTGATGAGTCATTTCAGGTGAGTAGGCGCTCAACTCACCCAGAGCTCTCTGTTGTCCACTTGTATATTCAAGTTGAATTTCCCCAGGTTTCATCTCATTCCCAGCATAAGGCGCTAGTCGATTCAGGCGCAGCTGGGAATTGTATTGATCGTAATTTATGTGATAAGTTAGGGATTCCCCTCCTACCAGTAGATGTGCCTTTCCCTATCCATGCCCTAGACAGCCGTCCTTTGGGGACAGGATTAATTAGGGAGGTCACAGTGCCACTAAAGATGAAGACGCAGGGGGGTCATGAGGAAATCATACAGTTGTATCTGATCGACTCTCCTGCGTTTCCCGTGGTGCTGGGGCTTCCTTGGTTAATATCTCATGACCCCAACATATCGTGGCAACAGAGGGCTCTCAGGGAGTGGTCTGATCAGTGTGTCGGGCGGTGTATAGGTGTTTCCGTAGGGGCGACCACGGTGGAGAGTCCGAACCAAATGCCCGCACTGCACATTCCTCCTGAGTATAATGATTTGGCACTTGTCTTCAGTAAGAAGAGGGCGACACAATTACCACCTCATTGACAGGGGGATTGTGCGATAGACCTCCAGGCAGGTGCTGCACTTCCGCGTAGTCATGTGTATCCTCTGTCTCAAGAGGAGACGGCGGCTATGGAGACATACATCGCCGAATCTCTGGGACAGGGATACATACGGCCCTCCACTTCTCCTGCGTCCTCGAGTTTCTTTTTTGTGAAGAAGAAGGATGGAGGTTTGCGCCCGTGTATTGATTACCGTAGTCTCAATCAGATCACTGTTACAGTTATCCTCTCCCTCTGATTGCGAGTATGACGGAGTCATTACACGGAGCGCGCTTCTTCACAAAATTGGATCTCAGGAGCGCTTACAACCTGGTGCGCATTAGGGAGGGAGATGAATGGAAAACAGCATTTAGTACCACCTCGGGTCACTATGAGTATCTCGTCATGCCATACGGGTTAATGAATGCTCCTTCAGTCTTCCAATCATTTGTGGACGAGATTTTCCGGGATTTGCATGGGCAGGGTGTAGTGGTGTATATTGACGACATTCTAGTATACTCTGCTACACGAGCCGAGCATGTGGCCCTGGTGCGTCGAGTGTTGGGTAGGCTGTTGGAGCATGACTTGTATGTGAAGGCTGAGAAATGCCTGTTTTTCCAGGAGTCCATCTCCTTCCAGGGCCATCGGTTGTCCGCGTCAGGGGTGGAGATGGAGATTGACCGCGTTTCAGCCGTGCGTAATTGGCAGACTCCTACCACGGTTAAGGAGGTGCAGCGGTTTTTGGGTTTTGCCAATTACTACCGGAGGTTTATCCGGGGTTTTGGACAGGTAGCAGCTCCCATCACCTCCCTGCTAAAGGGGGGCCCGGTGCGTTTGCAGTGGTCGGCTGAGGCGGACAGGGCGTTTAGACAACTGAAGGACCTGTTCACCTCGGTTCCGGTGCTGGCACATCCGGACCCCTCTTTGGCGTTCCAAGTGGAGGTGGACGCGTCAGAGGCGGGTATTGGGGCTGTACTGTCTCAACGCTTTTGCACGCCTCCTAAACTCCGGCCCTGTGCTTTTTACTCTAAGAAGCTCAGCCCGGCGGAACGTAATCACGACGTGGGGGACAGGGAGCAGCTAGCTGTGGTCCAAGCCCTAAAGGTGTGGAGGCATTGGCTTGAGGGGGCTCAACACCCTTTTCTCATTCTGACTGACCATCGTAATCTGGAGTACATCCGGGCAGCTAGGAGACTGAACCCTTGTCAGGCTAGTTGGGCCATGTTTCTGGCCCGGTTTGTCTTTAAGCTCACCTATATACCAGGGTCACAGAACGTTAAGTTAGACGCCCTGTCCCGGCGATATGACACAGAGGAGAGGTCCATTGAGCCCACTCCCATACTTCCGGAGTCTTGTCTGGTGGCACCGGTGGTGTGGGAGGTCGATGCGGAGATCGAGCGGGCGTTACGTACCGACCCTACTCCTCCAGAGTGTCCGGAGGGGCGGAAGTACGTGCCGCTCGAGATTCGTGATCGACTAATTTATTGGGCTCACACGTCACCCTCCTCTGGTCATCCTGGTATTGGCCGGACAGTGCACTACCTTAGTGAAAAGTACTGGTGGCCAACATTGGCAAAGGACGTGAGGGTTTATGTCTCCTCCTGCTCGGTGTGCGCTCAGTGTAAGGCGCCTAGACACCTGCCCAGGGGGAAGTTACAACCCCTACCCGTTCCACAACGGCCGTGGTCTCACCTATCGGTAGACTTTGTCACGGACCTTCCCCCCTCCCAGGGGAATACCACTATTTTGGTAGTTGTGTATCGGTTTTCTAAGGCCTGTCGTCTCATTCCAATGCCGGGTCTCCCTACTGCCCTACAAACTGCTGAGGCCCTGTTTACTCAAGTCTTCCGGCACTACGGGGTACCTGAGGATATAGTGTCTGATCGGGGTCCCCAGTTCACCTCTAGAGTCTGGAGGGCGTTTATGGAACGCTTGGGGGTCTCGGTTAGCCTTACCTCGGGTTTCCACCCTGAGAGTAATGGGCAGGTGGAAAGAGTAAACCAGGATGTGGGTAGGTTTCTGAGGTCCTATTGCCAGGACCGGCAGGAGGAGTGGTCGGGGTATATCCCCTGGGCAGAGATTGCCCAGAACTCCCTTCGCCACGAATCTGACTCCTTTTCAGTGTGTGTTGGGGTATCAGCTGGTTCTGGCCCCCTGGCATCAGAGCCAGATCGAGGCTCCTGCGGTGTATGAATGGTTTCGGTGCTCGGAGGAAACATGGAACGCTGCGCATGTCCATCTGCAGCGGGCTATCCGTAGGCATAAGGCGAGCGCCGATCGCCACCGCAGTGAGGGTCCAGCGTATGCACCTGGAGATCGAGTCTGGCTCTCGACTCGAAACCTGCCCCTTCGCCTGCCCTGCCGGAAGCTGGGTTGGTGGTTTGTGGGGCCATTTAAAGTCCTGAGGAGATTGAACGAGGTATGTTACAGGTTACAACTGCCAAATGATTATCGCATTAACCCCTCGTTCCATGTGTCTCTCCTCAGGCCGGTGGTAGCTGGTCCACTCCAGGACAATGAGATACGAGAGGCTCCTCCGCCCCCACTGGACATCGAGGGGGCTCCGGCGTACTCGGTCCGGTCCATCGTGGATTCGAGACGTCGGATGGGGGGTCTGCAGTATCTCGTGGAGTGGGAGGGGTACGGTCCGGAGGAACGGTGCTGGGTGCCTAGGAGGGATATCTTAGATCCTTCCCTCTTGACGGAGTTCCACCGGAGTCATCCCACTCGCCCTGCTCCGCGTCCTCCTGGCCGTCCCCAAGGCCGGGGTCGGCGCACGGCTGGAGCCGCGCGTCAAGGGGGGGTACTGTCACGGATTCTGCCGAGGTTGCTCCTCCTCCTTGCTCGGGCAGGCTTCGGCGTTCGTCGTCCCCGGAGTACTAGCTACTGCCGATCGATGTTTTCGGTGTTTGTCTTGTGTTGTCTAGTTTATACACCTGTTGCTTATTAGTGTTGATTGTGTAGCATATAAGTTCCCTTGTTTTACGTTTGGCCTTTGTGTGTTATTGTGTATTGTCTCGTTGATGTTCGGCATAGCTATTTCGCCTCATTACGCACAGGGTGTTTTTCCCCTCCAGTGTTTTGGAGACTTTTGTTTGTGCGTTTGCATTCAGTAAAGTAGTCATCCTGATTCTCTCTGTCCTGCGTCTGACTTCACTTGCCGCGTACACATCACCCTTTTGACATTGAGAAATCACGTGACTAAACTAAATAAAAAGAAGTAGAAACTATACTATGAAACAAAAATAAATGATATAAAGAATGATGGTAAAAAGCTTTCGAGCACCTTAAATGAAATTTTAGGGTAAAAGGCAAACTCGGCTCCATCATTTATTGAATCAGATGGCTCATTTATCACAAAACCCACTGATATAGCCAACTACTTTAATGAGTTTTTTATTGCTAGATTAGCAAACTTAGGCATGTCATGCCAGCAACAAATGCTGACACTACACATCCAAGTATAGCTGACCAAATTATGAAAGTCAAGCATTGTACTTTTGAATTCCGTAAAGTGAATGTGGAAGAGGTGAAAAGATTATTGTTGTCTATCAACAATGACAAGCCACCGGGGTCTGACAACCTGGAGGGAAAATTACTGAGGATAATAGAGGACAATATTTCCACTCCTATTTGCCATATCTTCAATTTAAGCCTACAAGAAAGTGTGTGCCCTCAGGCCTGGAGGGAAGCAAAAGTCATTCCGCTACCCAAGAATAGTAATAGTAAAGCCCCCTTTACTGGCCGACCAATCAGCCTTGTTACCAACCCCTAGTCAAGTTTTGGAAAAAATGGTGTTTGACCAGATACAATGCTATTTTACAGTAAACAAATTGACAACAGACTTTCAGCACGCTTGTAGGGAAGGACATTCAACAAGCACAGCACTTACACAAATGACTGATGATTGGCTGAGAGAAATTGATGATAAAATGATTGTTGAGGCTGTAAAACCACTGCAGTGTGGCTTTTGACATTATCGATCGTAGTCTGCTGCTGGAAAATGTGTTATGGCTTTACAACCCCTGCTACATTGTGGATAAAGAGTTACCTGTCTAACAGAACACAAAGGGTGTTCTTTAATGGAAGCCTCTCCAATATAACCCAGGTAGAATCAGGAATTCCCCAGGGCAGCTCTCTAGGCCCTTACTTTTTTCAATCTTTACTAACGACATGCCACTCAACAAGGTCTGATTTCCTTATTACTGAAACAGGATCTAAGTGGTACAGTGAGGGAAAAAAGTAGTTGATCCCCTGCTGATTTTGTACATTTGCCCACTGACAAAGAAATGATCAGTGTATAATTTTAATGGTAGATTTATTTGAACAGTGAGAGACAGAATAACAACAAAAAAATCCAGAAAAACGCATGTCAAAAATGTTATCAATTAATTTGCATTTTAATGAGGGAAATAAGTATTTGACCCCTCTGCAAAACATGACTTAGTACTTGGTGGCAAAACCCTTGTTGGCAATCACAGAGGTCAGACGTTTCTTGTAGATGGACACCAGGTTTGCACACATCTCAGGAGGGATTTTGTCCCACTCCTCTTTGCAGATCTTCTCCAAGTCATTAAGGTTTCAAGGCTGACGTTTGGCAACTCTAACCTTCAGCTCCCTCCACAGATTTTCTATGTGATTAAGGTCTGGAGACTGGCTAAGCCACTCCAGGACCTTAATGTGCCTCTTCTTGAGCCACTCCTTTGTGATTTTCTGGAAAAACAATTCTCAATTTGTCTGTCATAGTTGACGTGTACCTATGATGAAAATTACAGGCCTCTCTCATCTTTTTAAGTGGGAGAACTTGCACAATTGGTGGCTGACTAAATACTTTTTTTTCCCCACTGTAAGGTGGAACATCAATTAACCCCATATGATTAGCATGTAAGGCCCATAACGAAGATAGTACCCCACTTAACACACATGGAGGACATAAAGTTATTAAATTGTCCATGTCTATACCAATCAATGGTTTAATGTCAATCTGTAAATCCTTTACAAAAAAAGGCTTTGGCTCCAAACCATAAGACCAGATAATACAGCTCTTGTTTCGTTCCTCCCCTGTCGATGATAAAATTATATATTTATTAAAAGAAGTAACCAAAGCATCAATATCGCAAAAATCATTTCTTACTGCACATACTAAAGTCACAATACTATTAGAAGTATCTTTCCATAATAATAAAAGTATGGGTGGTGATATTAAAATATTTTGTGGAATTTCCTGCATTGTATCTACTTCAATTGCTTTATCCGAAAAATACATATTTACATTCTTCATGGAAATTATAATTGCAGCCGCTGCTGCATGGCAAGAAGCTAATCTTTTCATCCCTTCCATAGTAAATAATTTTGACACTAACACTGCCTTAATCAATGTAGTTTTCGCCCAGTATGTATGTTGAGTACTATTAGAAAATAATTGATATGCACAACTCGGCGGAATGTGTACCTCAATGCCCTCTGGTGAACAAAAAATGGTCGCATTAAGTTTACATAGAAGGTCTCTTCCCATTAATGCCATAGGAGTTGTAGTGCTTAATATAAATTAATGTTGAAAATTAATATCATCCAAATCAATTTGCAGTGGTAGAGATATAGGATCAATTGCGGAGTTCCACTAATTCCGATAGACTGGACCTTCTGAGTACTTAAAGGACACCTTAAATCTTGTTGCCGTAAACATGACATAGTTGCCCCTGTATCAATTAGAAATGGAATTATTTTACCAGATACACATAAACTTAACTGTGGTATTTCTAATGGGCTGTCCGAAATATGCAATTGTGGTGCATTTATCATGTATTTAACTTCCTTCCTGCCTATCAGTGTTGTATGTCATTGTCCCCATAATAAATTCCCCGGCATCTCCTCTCTAGGTTTATTCTGGGAATTAGGGTGCGGTTTATCAGGAGTCCAATTCCCCCTCTCTCTATCTCCATATCTCTGTCTCTCCTCATCCTGTAATCTAACGTTACACTCTCGAACCCAATGTCCCCATTGTTTACAATAATTGCAAGTATCCATGTCTCTGTTAAACCTCCTTCTTCCTCCTCTGCAATTACCATTCCACCTGCCTCTCCCTCGATTATTATTATAAGGTACGAATTGTCAATTTGTATGCTGCTGATATGGTACCAGTTTATCCTGCTGTTTGTATTGGGAAAATTGCATTGCCAGAATTGCAGGTTTCTGCTCATTGAAAAATCCTACTGTCTCTAATTCCCTAATCTTTTTTAATAGCTGTAGTGGTCCTATTGAATATATTTCAGGTGTAGACAATTTTAGAGTATATGCAGACACTTGGTCCAAGCCATTCAAAAACATGCTTATGAAAAAAGTGTCCTCCGAATCATTTATTTCCAATTTAGCCTCCTCTCTCCATGTTTTTTGAAAACGTGTTGCATATTCAGACATTGTTTCAGTTGGTTTACGTTTACAATTTAACAATTGGGAAACATCTCTTTCCTGACTAGCATGTGTTTCTTTATGATCCCTACTCAACCAAGGAAACCTGTCTTCCGGATTCGTACCATCTCCAGGCCCATCATTATCATTTGATAAAGTCTCACATGAAGTTATCAATGTTTCCATGTTAACATTTGGCATTAGAGTATTTAAAATGTATCTTACATCTTTACCACTCATCGACCCATGCATTAAAGCTGTGCGCCACCAATTCATAAATCCTAGTTGGCTGATTAATGGCTGCGGCGCATTATAATTTGAGAAATTTCAGCTAACGTAAGTGGCTTATCCAAAACCTTATCTTCCATTACTAAAAGTGGTGCCATCACTTCGTCCTTCTGTATATTACCCTCTTCATATTGTCTATTTCTATCTCTACTTGCCAAATCATCCACAATCAATTAAACTCTCTGACAAATATTGTCAATTTCTGTCTAAAATGCAAGATAAAACTCCTTTTATATCTTTTGTCTGGATGGCTGAGGTTGGGTCAAGGCTAATCTTTTTCTCTATTTGGTAACGTTCCACTGCTTCAACGAAGAATGCCATAATTGTATTTGCTAATCTATCGTTTAAATCAACGTTACGGTTTTGTTTGAGTATTGTAAATATCATTTTATATTCACTTTCCAAACTCTCTCTAGTATATCTAATTTTTTCAATGTTTATTCATCCTGTATGACCTCTAAACCTTCTTTCTGCTGTTTCGCAAGATTTACCAAAGCGTTGTAACCACAAGGCCCTGCATTCCTCTCGCCACTGTTTGATCTCAAAGTTATCTATTTGACTATAGGAAACATGTATGTTGACCTTATCTTAGGAATACATTTTTTCTTAGCCTGATTTCCATGAGATTCTATAAATAACCACACATATATATCGCTATCCTCTTCTACGTGGGCGGCAGGTAGCTTAGTGGTTAAGAGCAGGGGCGGTGTGTTCATTAGGGCGATATGGGCGACGCACTGCCAAACGGGAAAAGGAAGGTTTTTTTTTCTAATCAATTATATCACGGCAACAGTAGTTATCAGTGTTCTAATCTAGACGTCTGATCTGCCACTAAATGTCCAATCAGGCTAAAGTCGTGCTTCAAATGTCCCGCCGCTTTTGGGGCGATTTCAGTCAGGTTGAAAATCGCCCAGAAGTCTCTCATAGCCTCTAATGTAAAATCAATTTTTTTCAAATATCAGAGCTTTCAATACAATCTCTATGGGTTTCTGAGGGCTTGCACTTACGCGCTTTCGTCATACGTAACATAACCATGAACGTAACTAAGAAAAGAGCGGGTAGCCTCATCAATCAATTCACTACTACTGTCAAAATGGCTAGCCTTCAGTGCAACTCGATTGTCTCTTTGAAAGAAGTTCCTTTTTTGTCGGCGAACAAATCAAGATAAATTGGCAATGAAACAATTAGGACCTCCCAGACCAAATTTAATAATTCAACAGGTTTCTACTAAGCAGAGTCGTGAACACTGTCTACGAGAATCGAGACGACCTCATAGAATGTTTTGAAGCCATTCGGACGGGTTCATTGGGTTCATTTGACCAGCCCACCGTGAGAGAGGCATCTGGCTACGTGAGGATGCTACATGATGAAGATTTTATTTTTTTCCTGCGACTTTTTCACAAAATCATGCCCCACGTCGACATTCTGTACCAGAAGCTACAGAAGAAGGACATCGATGCTGTCTTTATCAAACGTGCCCTCGACAGCTTCACAAGCAGTGTGCAGGCCATAAGGTAAGATTAAACAATATCATTCGATCTTTCTCAAAGCAGAGCTTTATTTGAAAATGTATGCATGAAGGGAGACTGCATTTGTGTTTGAAATTACATTATTCTCATTATATATGGCCAGTGGTGTAATCTAGCTTATTTTATATACTATGTGTACTGTACAGTGGTGCTCATAAGTGTATGAACACATTCTAAAGTTGACTAAAAAGAGGAATACAAAAATAAAAAAAATCATATTTTGGAAATTGATCTTAATGACTTAATTAAAAAAGTTGGAAAATCCAACCTTTAAGGACACCAATTTTCTTTTCTTTTTTATTCCTCTTTTTAGTCAACTTTAGCATGGGATCATAAGCTTATGAGCACCACTGTATACTGTGCTGAACATCCAGGCTATGTGAGACACAAAGGCTAACTTAAACACTAAAGACTTTATGCATCCCTGCCCATTTTAAGTGGAACTGAAGTATTTGTACTATACATGGATACATTGCATATACCTGTGCATCACATAGACAACAGTACTGTACAAAGCCAACAAACACATTGGTCTGTTTGCCTTCAGGGACTCCTCTCAACAGCAGCTGCAAGAAGCAACAGGAGCCAAAAGACCCAGAACAGCTTTGAGAGAAGAGGAGAAGCAGGGGCTGTCTGAAGAGGTCTGCAACACCATCCTGGATCACACCAAAGAAAGGTTCTCTTTCTCTGGCCACCTTGTGAGTGCTACCTTACTGCAAGCAGACATGTTTGAAAGGTACTGCCATTCATTTCCTGATGAGGCTCTGAATGCCACTGTGAATGCATACCCCATGCTGAGCAAGGCAAAGCTCAAGACAGAACTATCTCTGATCTATGAGAATCCTGAATTCAAGGGATGCTGTGGTGCACTGGCACTGTACCAGGTTCTCATGAGCTACAACCTCCAGGAGACGTTCTCTGAGACTGTGACTCTGTTGAACATCCTCATAACTACTCCCATGACAACAGCTGAAGCTGAGAGATGTTTCTCAACTTTGACACGAGTTAAGACATTCCTGCGAAATTCAATGGGCCAGGAACGTCTGAATGCACTGGCCATGCTTTCCATGGAGAGGGAACTAGTCCTCAGCATGCCTGATTTCAATGAGAAAGTCATTGAACGCTTTGCTGTATTGAAACAGAGAAGAGAACAGTTTCAGTACAAGTAATGTAGCCTCTCTCTCTCTTTGTCCCTCCCTGTCTGTCTCTTTAACACACACACGCCCAAATCAGTTCACAGTTGATGTTGTTTAAAATAGTTATTTTTCATTTAAAAAAAAGTTTTAAAAATAATAATCTGTTCATGTTCATTTTTACAAATCTATACAATTGGCCAGAATATGGTTGTTCATATTTACAAATCTATACAATTGGCCAGAATATGGTTGTTCATTTTTACAAAGCCATACAGATAGCTGTGTTTACCTTTTCTAGAAATTACTTTCAAATTCTGTTTTCAGGCAAAATGTCTATCACTGTTCATTTTCACAAATCTATACAAGAGGGCAGAATATGGAAGTCTATAAAAATGTCTTATTACCAATAACTTGCATCAATGTTTTCAGTAGCCTCTATCAAAAGCTCCTGCTTGCTTGTTGTGAATTATGCTCAGGTGCACATATTTCCAATTCAACCATGAGGCAAAAAATGTGGTAAAAGCTCTTGTTGATCCTGCAATCTGAACAAATACCAAGATGCTGTATTTTCAGCTGATATTTCATTTGTTTATGGAAATGCATATTGTTTATGCAGTGTTGAGGAATGTGAAAGAACACCCTTGATTATTTTTACTGTGATAACTTATTTTGATTTTGTAAGCCAACACTTTTGAGATCAGTCAATAAATGCTTCTGGTATTGACTTATATGCTGCCCCTGTCTTCATGTTGTTGCTGGACATATCTTTTTAAAAATGTGTGTAGGTCACCTAAATCATCAGAAAAATTGCCCCCCCTGAGAATTTTTTCAGGAGCCGCCACTGGTTAAGAGCATAGTGCTAGTAACCGAAAGGTCGCTGGTTCTAATCTCAGAGCCAACTAGGTGAAAAATCTGTCGATGTGCCCTTGAGCAAGGCACTTAACCCTAATTGCTCCTGTAATTAGCTCTGGATAAGAGCGTCTGCTAAATGACTTAAATGTACTATAAGCTGGAGGTTGAATAGAATTTGCTAACTGTGGATAAATTCCTTTCATACTTTCAGATCCTATAATAGCCCCTATGGACTGACTCTTTTCAGAAAGTAAATGATGTTGTTCCATTGCCAAATTACATAACTTCCTAACAGACTTTTCCTCCTTCCTAATTATATTTACCGGCCATTGTGCACTCATTAAATCCCATGCTGTATACACCTCTTTCATATAATCTAAATCCCATTTCGGTTTGCTTTTGGCTGTATTGTCAATTATATACTTTTGTGCTACTTGTAATTTATCCCTTTTAAAACTACCATAAAGAAGATAGTCATTATCTGTCCATGTTGATAAATCACTAAGATATGGTTCCACATAGAAAAACCCTAATTTAATTAACATCCAGTCACGCAGTGTTTGATTTTCAATACTTTTCAAAGAGATATGTTTTAGATTTAGATTTGTCTGCAACAATTTCATTATAACCTTTCGTTCCCTTCTAGGTAAATCTAGCTCTGATTTATTCTTTATTGTCACTCTCTTGCCCGTAATCGGAATACTGAATTGACTCCCCATCCTCGTGTATTATTAGTTTATACAATATTAGTAATTAAATGTTTGAATCAAATCTCCACCTTGATCTTTATTTGCCTATTTTGTCTTTGGTGCTATGATTCAACAGGCTCATTTGTATCTGCTCTGATTCTTTATTATTTTCTCTCTCTCCTGACCGTTTTGGAGTAATTCACACAGGACTAATTCTCTCTTCACCCAGGTACTCTACCTCTCAGAAGACTGAACCTCCTTAATTTGTACTTCTCCTCTATATTGCTGTCACTCCCTCAATCAATTATGGCTTATTTTAACTTATAGGGCTTTTACAAAGGACTCTAACCTTCTACCAAGGACTTAAATTTCAACCAAGGACTCGAACCTTCAACAAAATACTAATTTTCTCATAGGGCTTTTATAACACGGTTGAGGCCTTGAACCTCTTCACATCTAACACTTTATTATAAGTCCTTGAGGACTTGAACCTATATATATATATATCTTTCTTACTTAGGACTCAAACCTATTTTATCACATTATAATGTCGTACACAATAAAATACCCACTCTCCTTCTTCTCTTTTGCATTTGGTCTTTACTCTGAACAAACCCTGTATAGAATCATAGCACCCTGTTATTGTCTAATTTTATCTTTCTCCTTACATCCCTTACATAACTCAACACCACTCATCGTCCCCCTTAACAATATAGATTTTTTAAATGTTTGTTACAGCTTAGCTTTACCACAGATAAGCAGATTTAAACATAATAATACAATGAAAGTCTGCTTACCTGTTAGTTTGGCTGTAAACTGTATCCCGTTTGTTCAGACGCCAATCTTTTGTGATGAGTTTCTAGGGTATCAAGTAATTAAGGATGCAAAAATATACTTAGACAACTATGTGGAAAGTTAATACAAATATTTAAGACACAGTACAGGGTTCATCTAACAAAAGGCACGTGCTTCGCCTCTTGCCATTCGAACTACTGAACAAAGAAAATATCTCAGTTTATATACCTCTTGTGACACGTTTCTTCAACAACATCTGTTAACCCTCAGTGGGCACTCCCTTCTTTGATGTTATTACCTTGTACCCCAAGTCAGTATATCATGTCCATCAATCATTCTAAGATAAACCTCAGTAAGCGCCCTCGACATAATGGAATCCTTAGTATTCAGACTGTGCGGCACCCAGAATCACTTATCTACTAAATTTAACCTGGTTCCCACCACACTGTGAAATGACATCATAACACCTAGTGACCTGTTTTTTAAATTATATGAGCAAAGAATATTCATTTTTATTTGGAATGGCAAGCCAGACAAAATTAAACGGGCCTATTTATATAATTAATATGAATTCGGAGGGCAGAAAATATTAAATATTATGGCACTAAAGGCGTCAATCATACAAAAGTTATATTCAAATCCCAACCGGTTCTCTAGCAGATTAGTAAGAATGGCCTTTTTCCCTTTATTCAGATTACAACCTCTCACTTTCGGTTATTTGAAAATGAAATCATCTCCAAAATATTGCTTTTTTAAAAACAAGCCATAGAAAGTTGATTGCAATTTCAGTTTAATCCACCAGAAAAGACAGAACAAATAATACAACAAATATTGTGGTTAAACTCAAATATGCTAATTGTAAAAATCCATTATTTTTGGAAAAACTGTTTGTAAAAAGGTATAATCTTTGTAAATTATATCCTAAATAGGACTGGTGGAGTTATATCACACATGCAGCTAACAAAAATAAGTCCGTATTGCCCAGCGACAGCCCCGAAACCTGAAGGATCTGGAGAAGGTCTGTATGGAGGAGTGGGCCAAAATCCCTGCTGCAGTGTGTGCAAACCTGGTCAAGACCTACAGGAAACATATGATCTCTGTAATTGCAAACAAAGGTTTCTGTACCAAATATTAAGTTCTGCTTTTCTGATGTATCAAATACTTATGTCATGCAATAAAATGCAAATTAATTACTTAAAAATCATACAATGTGATTTTCTGGATTTTTGTTTTAGATTCCGTCTCTCACAGTTGAAGTGTACATATGATAAAAATTACAGACCTCAACATGCTTTGTAAGTAGGAAACCTGCAAAATCAGCAGTGTATCAAATACTTGTTCTCCCCACTGTATATATATATATATATATATATATATATATATATATATATATATATATATATATACAGTGGGGAGAACAAGTATTTGATACACTGCTGATTTTGCAGATATTGCTGCGAAGATACAGAATCATTAGATAAATTGTTTTGATACTGTCCATATGTAGCTTGTATTTGGTCACATGTCCAGGAAAGGTTGAAGAAGTGCAACATTTACCTGGAGCTAACGCTGCAGATAGCACTACTGGGTGATTTGAAAAGTCACAGTCAATCGATCAATAATATAATAATACGTTTAGCAAACATTTAAATCTTAAATGTACAATCTGTAGAAACTATGAGAATAGAAAGGTTCAGAACGTTTGTGAAACATCACAGCACTGTTGAAAAAGATATAGCAAATATAAATCAAAAAATGGATGGTATTAAGAGGTAGATGGGAGGGGTTGAGTGGAGCTGAAGGGTGTGATTAGAAACAACAAGATACCTAATGTAAAATATACTGTGTCCGTAAAATGTACATAGGTTCAGAACTTTTGTGAAACAGCACAGTTAAAAATATATGGCAAAATAGAAATCAAACTGGATGGGATTCAGAGACAGATGGGAGAGGTTGATGGTATCTGAAGGATGGAATTAATAACAAACACAAGATAAGTATTGTAAAATACATTGTGTCCATAACATGAATAAAGTATGTATAAGCTGGAAGTAGAAGCCTAAGTGTTGTTGTCCATTAGTTTACTCCAAGTAGTGGAGGTGTGGTAGGGTTAGGGGTATGTATGTACAGTGGGGAGAACAAGTATTTGATTCACTGCCGATTTTACAGGTTTTCCTACTTACAAAGCATATAGAGGTCTGTAATTTTATCATAGGTACACTTCAACTGTGAGAGACGGAATCTAAAACAAAAATCCAGAAAATTACATTGTATGATTTTTAAGTAATTAATTTGCATTTTATTGCATGACATAAGTATTTGATACATCAGAAAAGCAGAACTTAATATTTGGTACAGAAACCTTTGTTTGCAATTACAGAGATCATACGTTTCCTGTAGGTCTTGACCAGGTTTGCACACACTGCAGCAGGGATTTTGGCCCACTCCTCCATACAGACCTTCTCCAGATCCTTCAGGTTTCGGGGCTGTCGCTGTACATTACGGACTTTCAGCTCCCTCCAAAGATTTTCTATTGGGTTCTGGTCTGGAGACTGGCTAGGCCACTCCAGGACCTTGAGATGCTTCTTACGGAGCCACTCCTTAGTTGCCCTGGCTGTGTGTTTCGGGTCGTTGTCATGCTGGAAGACCCAGCCACGACCCATCTTCAATGCTCTTACTGAGGGAAGGAGGTTGTTGGCCAAGATCTCGCGATACATGGCCCCATCCATCCTCCCCTCAATACGGTGCAGTCGTCCTGTCCCCTTTGCAGAAAAGCATCCCCAAAGAATGATGTTTCCACCTCCATACTTCACGGTTGGGATGGTGTTCTTGGGGTTGTACTCATCCTTCTTCTTCCTCCAAACACGGCGAGTGGAGTTTAGACCAAAAAGCTCTATTTTTGTCTCATCAGACCACATGACCTTCTCCCATTCCTCCTCTGGATCATCCAGATGGTCATTGGCAAACTTCAGACGGGCCTGGACATGTGCTGGCTTGAGCAGGGGGACCTTGTGTGCGCTGCAGGATTTTAATCCATGACGGCGTAGTGTGTTACTAATGGTTTTCTTTGAGACTGTGGTCCCAGCTCTCTTCAGGTCATCGACCAGGTCCTGCCGTGTAGTTCTGGGCTGATCCCTCACCTTCCTCATGATCATTGATGCCCCACGAGGTGAGATATTGCATGGAGCCCCAGACCGAGGGTGATTGACCGTCATCTTGAACTTCTTTCATTTTCTAATAATTGCGCCAACAGTTGTTGCCTTCTCACCAAGCTGCTTGCCTATTGTCCTGTAGCCCATCCCAGCCTTGTGCAGGTCTACAATTTTATCCCTGATGTCCTTACACAGCTCTCTGGTCTTGGCCATTGTGGAGAGGTTGGAGTCTGTTTGATTGAGTGTGTGGACAGGTGTCTTTTATAGAGGTAACGAGTTCAAACAGGTGCAGTTAATACAGGTAATGAGTGGAGAACAGGAGGGCTTCTTAAAGAAAAACTAACAGGTCTGTGAGAGCCGGAATTCTTACTGGTTGGTAGGTGATCAAATACTTATGTCATGCAATAAAATGCTAATTAATTACTTAAAAATCATACAATTTGATTTTCTGGGTTTTTGTTTTAGATTCCGTCTCTCACAGTTGAAGTGTACCTATGATAAAAATTACAGACCTCTACATGCTTTGTAAGTAGGAAAACCTGCAAAATCGTCAGTGTATCAAATACTTGTTCTCCCCACTGTATGTACAGTGAGGGAAAAAAGTATTTGATCCCCTGCTGATTTTGTACGTTTGCCCACTGACAAAGAAATGATCAGTCTATAATTTTAAAGGTAGGTTTATTTGAACAGTGAGAGACAGAATAACAACAGAAAAATCCAGAAAAACAAATGTCAAAAATTTTATAAATTGATTTGCATTTTAATGAGGGAAATAAGTATTTGACCCCCTCTCAATCAGATGGATTTCTGGCTCCCAGGTGTCTTTTATACAGGTAACGAGCTGAGATTAGGAGCACACTCTTAAAGGGAGTGCTCCTAATCTCAGCTTGTTACCTGTATAAAAGACACCTGTCCACAGAAGCAATCAATCAATCAGATTCCAAACTCTCCACCATGGCCAAGACCAAAGAGCTCTCCAAGGATGTCAGGGACAAGATTGTAGACCTACACAAGACTGGAATGGGCTACAAGACCATCGCCAAGCAGCTTGGTGAGAAGGTGACAACAGTTGGTGCGATTCTTCGCAAATGGAAGAAACACAAAAGACCTGTCAATCTCCCTCGGCCTGGGGCTCCATGCAAAATCTCACTTCGTGGCGTTGCAATGATCATGAGAACGGTGAGGAATCAGCCCAGAACTACATGGTAGGATATTGTCAATGATCTCAAGGCAGCTGGGACCATAGTCACCAAGAAAACAATTGGTAACACACTACGCCGTGAAGGACTGAAATCCTGCAGTGCTGCAAGGTCCCCCTGCTCAAGAAAGCACATATACATGCCCGTCTGAAGTTTGCCAATGAACATCTGAATGATTCAGAGGAGAACTAGGTGAAAGTGTTGTGGTCAGATGAGACCAAAATGGAGCTCTTTGGCATCAACTCAACTCGCCGTGTTTGGAGGAGGAGGAATGCTGCCTATGACCCCAAGAACACCATCCCCACCGTCAAACATGGAGGTGGAAACATTATGCTTTGGGGGTGTTTTTCTGCTAAGGGGACAGGACAACTTCACCGCATCAAAGGGACGATGGATGGGGCCATGTACCATCAAATCTTGGGTGAGAACCTCTTTCCCAGGGCATTGAAAATGGGTCGTGGATGGGTATTCCAGCATGACAATGACCCAAAACACACTGCCAAGGCGGCAAAGGAGTGGCTCAAGAAGAAGTACATTAAGGTCCTGGAGTGGCCTAGCCAGTCTCCAGACCTTAAATAAATAGAAAATCTGTGGAGGGAGCTGAAAGTTTGAGTTGCCAAACGTCAGCCTCGAAACCTTAATGACTTGGAGAAGATCTGCAAAGAGGAGTGGGACAAAATCCCTCCTGAGATGTGTGCAAACCTGGTGGCCAACTACAAGAAACATCTGACCTCTGTGATTGCCAACAAGGGCTTTGCCACCAAGTACTAAGTCATGTTTGGCAGAGATGTCAAATACTTATTTCCCTCAGTAAAATGCAAATCAATTTATAACATTTTTGACATGCGTTTTTCTGGATTGTTTTGTTGTTATTCTGTCACTCACTGTTCAAATAAGCCTGCCATTAAAATTATAAACTGATAATTTCTTTGTCAGTGGGCAAACGTACAAAATCAGCAGGGGATCAAATACTTTTTTCCCTCACTGTATATATATATATATATATATATATATATATATATATATATATATATATATCAGTGGGGAAAAAAGTATTTAGTCAGCCACCAATTGTGCAAGTTCTCCCACTTAAAAAGATGAGAGAGGCATGTAATTTTCATCATAGGTACACGTCAACTATGACAGACAAATTGAGAAAAAAGAAATCCAGAAAATCACATTGTAGGATTTTTAATGAATTTATTTGCAAATTATGGTGGAAAATAAGTATTTGGTCACCTACAAACAAGCAAGATTTCTGGCTCTCACAGACCTGTAACTTCTTCATTAAGAGGCTCCTCTGTCCTCCACTCGTTACCGGTATTAATGGCACCTGTTTGAACTTGTTATCAGTATAAAAGACACCTGTCCACAACCTCAAACAGTCACACTCCAAACTCCACTATGGCCAAGACCAAAGAGCTGTCAAAGGACACCAGAAACAAAATTGTAGACCTGCACCAGGCTGGGAAGACTGAATCTGCAATAGGTAAGCAGCTTGGTTTGAAGAAATCAACTGTGGGAGCAATTATTAGGAAATGGAAGACATACAAGACCACTGATAATCTCCCTCAATCTGGGGCTCCACACAAGATCTCACCCCGTGGGGTCAAAATGATCACAAGAACGGTGAGCAAAAATCCCAGAACCACACGGGGGGACCTAGTGAATGACCTGCAGAGAGCTGGGACCAAAGTAACAAAGCCTACCATCAGTAACACCTACGCCGCCAGGGACTCAAATCCTCCAGTGCAAGACGTGTCCCCCTGCTTAAGCCAGTACATGTCCAGGCCCGTCTGAAGTTTGCTAGAGTGCATTTGGATGATCCAGAAGAGGATTGGGAGAATGTCATATGGTCAGATGAAACCAAAATAGAACATTTTGGTAAAAACTCAACTCGTCGTGTTTGGAGGACAAAGAATGCTGAGTTGCATCCAAAGAACACCATACCTACTGTGAAGCATGGGGGTGGAAACATCATGCTTTGGGGCTGTTTTTCTGCAAAGGGACCAGGACGACTGATCCGTGTAAAGGAAAGAATGAATGGGGCCATGTATCGTGAGATTTTGAGTGAAAACCTCCTTCCATCAGCAAGGGCATTGAAGATGAAACGTGGCTGGGTCTTTCAGCATGACAATGATCCCAAACACACCGCCCGAGCAACGAAGGAGTGGCTTCGTAAGAAGCATTTCAAGGTCCTGGAGTGGCCTAGCCAGTCTCCAGATCTCAACCCCCTAGAAAATCTTTGGAGGGAGTTGAAAGTCCGTGTTGCCCAGCGACAGCCCCAAAACATCACTGCTCTAAGGAGATCTGCATGGAGGAATGGGCCAAAATTCCAGCAACAGTGTGTGAAAACCTTGTGAAGACTTACAGAAAACGTTTGACCTGTGTCATTGCCAACAAAGGGTATATAACAAAGTATTGAGAAACTTTTGTTATTGACCAAATACTTATTTTCCACCATAATTTGCAAATAAATTCATAAAAAATCCTACAATGTGATTTTCTGGGAAAAAAAATCTCATTTTTTTTGTCATAGTTGACGTGTATCTATGATGAAAATTACAGGCCTCTCTCATCTTTTTAAGTGGGAGAACTTGCACAATTGGTGGCTGACTAAATACTTTTTTTCCCCACTGTATATATATATATACTATGAGAGACAAAATGAGAAAAAAAATCCAGAAAATCACATTGTAGGATTTTTTATGAATTTATTTGCAAATAATGGTGGAAAATAAGTATTTGGTCAATAACAAAAGTTTCTCAATACTTTGTTATATACCCTTTGTTGGCAATGACACAGGTCAAACGTTTTCTGTAAGTCTTCACAAGGTTTTCACACACTGTTGCTGGTATTTTGGCCCATTCCTCCATGCAGATCTCCTCTAGAGCAGTGATGTTTTGGGGCTGTTGCTGGGCAACACAGACTTTCAACTCCCTCCAAAGATTTTCTATGGGGTTGAGATCTGGAGACTGGCTAGGCCACTCCAGGACCTTGAAATGCTTCTTGCGAAGCCACTCCTTCGTTGCCCGGGCGGTGTGTTTGGGATCATTGTCATGCTGAAAGACCCAGCCACGTTTAATCTTCAATGCCCTTGCTGATGGAAGGAGGTTTTCACTCAAAATCTCACGATACATGGCCCCATTCATTCTTTCCTTTTACACGGATCAGTCGCCCTGGTCCCTTTGCAGAAAACAGCCCCAAAGCATGATGTTTCCACCCCCATGCTTCACAGTAGGTATGGTGTTCTTTGGATGCAACTCAGCATTCTTTGTCCTCCAAACACGTTTTACCCAAAAAGTTATATTTTGGTTTCATCTGACCATATGACATTCTCCCAATCCTCTTCTGGATCATCCAAATGCACTCTAGCAAACTTCAGACGGGCCTGGACATGTACTGGCACTGCAGGATTTGAGTCCCCTGGCGGCGTAGTGTGTTACTGATGGTAGGCTTTGTTACTTTGGTCCCAGTTCTCTGCAGGTCATTCACTAGGTCCCCGTGTGGTTCTGGGATTTTTGCTCACCGTTCTTGTGATCATTTTGACCCCACGGGGTGAGATCTTGCGTGGAGCCCCAGATCGAGGGAGATTATCAGTGGTCTTGTATGTCTTCCATTTCCTAATAATTGCTCCCACAGTTGATTTCTTCAAACCAAGCTGCTTACCTATTGCAGATTCAGTCTTCCCAGCCTGGTGCAGGTCTACAATTTTGTTTCTGGTGTCCTTTGACAGCTCTTTTGGTCTTGGCCATAGTGGAGTTTGGAGTGTGACTGTTTGAGGTTGTGGACAGGTGTCTTTATACTGATAACAAGTTCAAACAGGTGCCATTAATACAGGTAACGAGTGGAGGACAGAGGAGCCTCTTAAAGAAGAAGTTACAGGTCTGTGAGAGCCAGAAATCTTGCTTGTTTGTAGGTGACCAAATACTTATTTTCCACCATAATTTGCAAATAAATTCATTAAAAATCCTACAATGTGATTTTCTGGAGAAAAAAAATCTCAATTTGTCTGTCATAGTTGACGTGTACCTATGATGAAAATTACAGGCCTCTCTCATCTTTTTAAGTGGGAGAACTTGCACAATTGGTGGCTGACTAAATAATTTTTTTCCCCACTGTATATATATATACTACCAGTCAAAGTTTGGACACACCTACTCATTCAAGGGTTTTTCTTTATTTTTACAATGTTTTACATTGTAGAATAATAGTGAAGACATCAAAACTATGAAATAACACATATGGAATCATGTAGTAAGCCAAAAAGGTGTTAAACATATCAAAATATATTTTATATTTGAGATTCATTAAATGTGTATTTGTATTTTATTATGGATCCCCATTAGCTGCTACTAAGGCAGCAGCTACTCTTCCTGGGGTCCTGCAAAATTAAGGCAGTTATACATTTTAAAAACATTACAATACATTCATAACAGATTACACAACATATTAAGTGTATGCCCTCAGGCTTCTATTCTACCACCACATATCTATAACACAAAAGACCTCTGGTGGCATATCTTGTGGGGTATGCATGGGTGTCCCAGCTGTTTGCCAGTATTCCAAACAGACAGCTCGGTGTATTCAGCTTGTCGACACCTCTTACAAACACAAGCAGTGATGAAGTCAATCTCTCTTCCACTCTGAGCCACGAGAGACTGACATGCATGTCAATAATGTTAGCTCTCCGTTTACTTTTGAGGGCTAGCCAAGCCAACTGCAATTTTCCCAAGTCCCTCTTTGTGGCACCTGACCACACTACTGAACAGTAGTCTAGGTGTGACTAAACTAGGGCCTGTAGGACCTGCCTTGTTGTTAGTGTTGTTAAGAAGGCAGAGCAGCTTTTAATTATGGACATACTTCTCCCCATCTTAGCTACTGTTGTATCAATATGCTTTGACCATGACAGTCTACAATCCAGGGTTACTCTAAGCAGTTTAGTCACCTCAACTTGCTCAATTTCCACATTATTCATTATGAGATGTAGTTGAGGTTTAGGGTTTAATGAATGATTTGACCCAAATACAATGCTTTTAGTTTTGGAAATATTCAGGACTAACTTATTCCTTGCCACCCAAGAAATAAGACAAAAAAAACTGAAAACTTGAACGTGAATAACTATTCACAACCAAAGTCAATGCTTTGTAGAGCCACCTTTTGCAGCAATTACAGCTGCAAGTCTCTTAGGGTGTGTCTCTATAAGCTTGGCACATCTAGCCACTGGGATTTTTGCATCCCCACAGCATGATGCTGCCACCACCATGCTTCACTGGTGTTCTCGGTGTGATGAGAGGTGTTGGGTTTGCGCCAGATATAGCCTTTTCCTTGATGTCCAAAAAGCTATTTTTTTGTCTCATCTGACCAGAGTACCCTCTTCCATATGTTTGGGGAGTCTCCCACATGCCTTTCGGCAAACACCAAACGTGTTTGCTTATTTTTTTCTTTAAGCAATGGCTTTTTTCTGGCTACTCTTCTGTAAAGCCCAGTTCTGTGGAGTGTATGGCTTAAAGTGGTCCTATGGACAGATTCTCCAATCTCCACTGTGGAGCTTTGCAGCTCCTTCAGGGTTGTCTTTGGTCTCTTTGTTGCCTCTCTGATTAATGCCCTCCTTGCCTGGTCCGTGAGTTTTGGTGGGCGGCCCTCTCTTGGCAGGTTTGTTGTTTTGCCATATTCTTTCAATTTTTTTATAATGGATTTAATGGTGCTCTGTGGGATATTCAAAGTTTCTGATATTTATTTTTTCAATTTTTTTCATTTCACTTCACCAATTTGGACTAATATGTGTATGTCCTTACATGAAATCCAAATAAAAATAAATTTAAATTACAGGTTGTAATGCAACAAAATAGGAAAAACGCCAAGGGGGATGAATACTTTTGCAAGGAACTGTATATTGTGAATACCGACGCCCCTGATGTAATGTTTGACAACTCTGTGTCACAATGGTAGGGATTAGCTGAGCTGGGCTTGAATCATTGCTAAGTCATTGTCTCAACGTAGCCTTATAATGCTGTGAAAGGATCCTGGAACCCAAATGATTTGGGTGGATCCCATCCTCCTTATAAAACATGTTTTGTTTCCAAAAGGTGTCGAAATTGTAAACAAAAGATACACACATTGAGCTGCAATAATCACGTAGCGAATTGTGAAGAGCAAGAATCCTGGTAAAGCGTTCAATGCCACGATTCAGAGAGGGCACAGGGCCAGATATGATGGTTTTTTTGTTAGTGTCGAGCAGAGAGTCAATCAGCTCTTTAAAATAACAGAGCTGCCCTTCACAATGTAAATAACAGAGCTGCCCAAAATCACTGGCTAGAAGGACGAGGAAATTCTTCCACTCCCACGCTTCACTGGATGCAGGCCTCCGACAGATGGAGAAGCACAGCTCGATCCAGAGCAGGGACGGAAGGTTGCCGACGTCGACTTCGAAATCATAGTAGTAGGCACTGCGGCCGCAGACACAGGCACCCCCAGCGACGAAGGTACAGGAAGATCAGGCTCCAGGGCGGCGAAACTATTTGTTTTTTGTATCCGCTCCGGGCCTCTCGCTGGGAGTGTTGCCTGCTTTGTGGGAGGTCGCTGTCTTCGGCTTCCATGGCTCGTGACATGTGACCATCATTGATTGCCTTTCTCCTCATGCTGTGCTCCTTCGACGGCGCTATCTGATTGAGGAGCTTTGGGCTACACCGGCCAGACAGATAGCGACAAACGACAAAGCGGAGATGCATCCAACAAGCGCAAACGCCGTCCAGCCCCCAGCGTAGAAAATATAAACATTCCACTCTGCGTTTTCCCCAGTTTCTTTCATAGGCTGGCAACCTGCGTGATCAAGGAAGCCACCTCAAGCCTATAATCCTTGGCAAGTAAACAATTGCCGCTTTGGAACTCCGAGTGATCCGGTTTGTCCCGAAACAAAACTTAATAGATACAGCTCCTACAGTGCTGGAACCGTTCATTTAGTTCTCCAGACAAAGAGGGTTCCATTGCAAAACTCATCTGGTACCAACTTCATTAGCTTGATGGCTAGCAGCCTAGCGTCTCTGTTAAGCAGGCTTCAACCTGCCTCTTAAGAGAGATTCCGGGACAAGAAATAGCAGTCCTAGCAGTTAAAATCTAACCGCATCGTGGAATCCACAAAAAAACAAGTTCTGTATTCGTACTTATGAATAGCGTTTTTGAAAGAAGAAAAAAAACGAGTGTTTTCCAGCATACAATGGTCAGCTGCTCACTCTGATGACATAGCCACCCTTTGCCTTGATGACAGCTTTGCACACTCTTGGCATTCTCATGAGGTAGTCACCTGGAATGTATTTCAATTAACAGGTGTACCTTCTTAAAAGTTAATTTGTGGAATTTCTTTCCTTCTTAATGCATTTGAGCCAATCAGTTGTGTTGTGACAAGGTAGAGGGGGTATACAGAAGATAGCCCTATTTGGTAAAAGACCAAGTCCATATTATGGCAAGAACAGCTCAAATAAGCAAAGAGAAATGACAGTCCATCATTACTATAAGACATGAAGGTCAGTCAATACGGAACATTTGAAGAACTTGTTTTGTTTCTGAGGTCGCAAAAACCATCAAGCGCTATGATGAAACTGGCTCTCATGAGGACCACCACAGGAATGGAAGACCCAGAGTTACCTCTGCTGCAGAGGATAAGTTCATTAGAGTTACGAGCCTCAGAAATTGCAGCCCAAATAAATGCTTCACAGAGTTCAAGTAACAGACACATCTCAACATCAACTGTTCAGAGGGGACTGTGTGAATCAGGCCTTCATGGTCGAATTGCTGCAAAGAAACCACTACTAAAGGACACCAATAATAAGAAGAGACCTGCTTGGGCCAAGAAACACGAGCAATGGACATTAGACGGGTGGAAATGTGTTCTTTGGTCTGTAGTCCAAATTTGAGATTTTTGGTTCCAACCGCCGTGTCTTTGTGAGATGCGGTGTGGGTGAACGGATGATCTCTGCATGTGTAGTTCCCAACGTAGAGCATGGAGGAGAAGGTGTTATGGTGTGGGGGTGCTTTGCGGGTGACACTTAACCAGCATGGCTACCACAGCATTCTGCAGCGATATGCCATTCCATCTGGTTTGGGCTTAGTGGGACTGTCATTTGTTTTTCAACAGGACAATGACCCAAAACACCTCCAGGCTGTGTAAGGGATATTTTACCAAGAAGGAGAGTGATGGAGTGCTGCATCAGATAACCTGGCCTCCACAATCCCCTGACCTTAACCCAATTGAGATGGTTTGGGATGAGTCGGACGGCAGAGTGAAGGAAAAGCAGCCAACAAGTGCTAAGCATATGTGGGAACTCCTTCAAGACTGTTGAAAAAGCATTCCAGGGGAAGCTGGTTGAGAGCACGCCAAGAGTGTGCAAAAATGTCATCAAGGCAAAGGGTGGCTATTTGAAGAATCTCAAATATAAAATATATTTTGATTTGTTTAACACATTTTTGGTAACTACATGATTCCATCGTTGTGATGTCTTCACTATTATTCTGCAATGTAGAAAATAGTAAAAATAAAGAAAAACTCTTGAATGAGTAGGTGTGTCCAAACTTTTGACTGGTACTGTATATATTTACAAAAAAATATATGGGGGATTGGAAATGAATCAGACAATAACATTGATGGAAGCTGCAATCTATCTTCACTATTAAAGCAGATCTACTCCTATAAAAAAACAAAAATACTAAAAAATACAAAGAATATATAAAAATACGACATGCCACTGGCTTTGAGTGAAGCCAGTGTGTCTATGTATGCGAATGACTCAACACTATACATGTCAGCTACTACAGCAACTAAAATGACTGCAACATTTAACAAAGAGCTGCAGTTAGTTTTAGAATGGGTGGCAAGGAACAAGTTAGTCCTAAATATAAAAAAAACTAAAAGCATTGTATTTGGGACAAATCATTCACTAAACCCTAAACCTCAACTACATTTTGTCATGAATAATGTGGAAATTGAGCAAGTTGAGGTGACTAAACTGCTTGGAGTAACCGTGGATTGTAAACTATCATGGTCTGTCCATAATAAAGCACTACTCTGCTGTCTTAACAGCACTATCAACAAGGAAGGTCCTAGAGGCCCTAGATTTGTCACACCTGGACTACTGTTCAGTCGTGTGGTCAGGTGCCACAAAGAGGGACTTAAGAAAATTACAATTGGCTTAGAACAGGGCAGCACGGCTGGCCCTTAAAAGTACACGGGAAGCTAACATTAATTATATCCATGTCAATCTCTCATGGCTCAAAGTGGAAGAGAGATTGACTTCATGACTACTTGTTTTTGTAAGAAGTGTTGACAAGCTGAACGTACCGAGATGTCTGTTTAAACTACTAGCACACAGCTCGGACACCCATGCATACCACAAAAGACATGCCACCAGAGGTCTCTTCACAATCCCCAAGTCCAGAACAGACTATGGGACGCGCACAGTACTACATGGAGCCATTACTACATGGAACTCTATTCCACATCAGGTAACTGATGCAAGCAGTAGAATCAGATTTTAAAAAACAGGTAAAAATACACCTTATGGAACAGCGGTGACTCTGAAGAGACACACCCAAACGTACAGACAAGCATACGCAGACAAGCGCTAGCACATGCACTCTACACACACGTACAGTACCAGTCAAAAGTTTGGACACACCTACTCATTCAAGGGTTTGTCTTTATTTTGTACTATTTTCTACATTGTAGAATAATAGTGAAGACATCAAAACTAAAATAACACATATGGAATCATGTAGAAATCAAACAAGTGTTAAACAAATCAAAATATATTTTAGATTTTAGATTATTCGAAGTAGCCACCCTTTGCCTTGATAACAGCTTTGCACACTCTTGGCATTCTCTGAACCAGCTTCATGAGGAATGCTTTTCCAACAGTGTTGGTGATGTGGACACCAAGGAACTTGAAACTCTCAACATGCTCCACTACAGCCCCGTCGATGAGAATGGGGCCGTGCTCGGTCCTCTTCTTTTTCCTGTAGTCCACAATCATCTAATTTGTCTTGATCATGTTGAGGGAGAGGTTGTTATCCTGGCACCACACAGCCAGGTCTCTGACCTCCTCCCTATAGGCTGTCTCATCGTTGTCGGTGATAAGGCCTACCACTGTTGTGTCGTCGGCAAACTTAAAGATGGTGTTGGAGTCGTGCCTGGCCACGCAGTCATGGGTGAACAGGGAGTACAGGAGGGTACTGATCACGCACCCTTGAGGGGCCCCCGTGTTGAGGATCAGCGTGGCAGATGTTTCGTTACCTACCCTTACCACCTGGGGGCGATCCGTCAGGAAGTCCAGGATCCAGTTGCAGAGGGAGGAGTTTAGTCCCAGGGTCCTTAGCTTAGTGATGAGCTTTGAGGGCACTATGGTGTTGAACGCTGAGCTGTAGTCAATGAATAGCATTCTCACGTAGGTGTTCCTTTTGTCCAGGTGGGGAAGGGCAGTGTGGAGTGCAATAGAGATTGCATCATCTGTGGATCTGTTGGGGCGGTATGCAAATTGGAGTGGGTCTAGGGTTTCTGGGATAATGGTGTTGATGTGAGCCATGACCAGCCTTTCAAAGCACTTCATGGCTACAGACGTGTGTGCTACGGGTCAATAGTCTTTAAGGCAGGTTACCTTAGTGTTCTTGGGAACAGGGACTATGGTGGTCTGCTTGAAACATGTTGGTATTACAGACTCAATCAGGGACAGGTTGAAAATGTCAGTGAAGACACTTTCCAGTTGGTCAGCGCATGCTCGGAGTACGCATCCTGGTAATCCGTCTGGCCCTGCGGCCTTGTGAATGTTGACCTGTTTGATGGTCTTACTCACATCGGCTACGGAGAGTGTGATCACACAGTCGTCCGGAACAGCTGATGCTCTCATGCATAATTCAGTGTTGCTTGCCTCGAAGCGAGCATTGAAGTAATTTAGCTCGTCTGGTAGGCTCGTGTCACTGGGATACACGCGGCTGTGCTTCCCTTTGTAGTCAGTAATAGTTTGCAAGCCCTGCCACATCCGACGAGCGTCGGAGCCGGTGTCGTACGATTCAATTTTAGTCCTGTATTGACGCTTTGCCTGTTTGATGGTTCGTCGGAGGGTATAGCGGGATTTCTAATAAGCGTTCGGGTTAGAGTCCTGCTCTTTGAAAGCGGCAGCTCTACCGTTTAGCTTTCTGCGGCTGTTGCCTGTAATCCATTGCTTATGTTTGGGGTATGTACATACAGTCACTGTGGGGACGACGTCATCGATACGCTTATTGATGAAGCCAGTGACTGATGTGGTGCACTCCTCAATGCCATCGGAAGAATCCCGGAACATATTCCAGTCTGTGCTAGCAAAACAGTCCTGTAGCTTAGCATCTGCGTCATCTGACCACTTCCTTATTAACCGAGTCACTGGTGCTTCCTGCTTTAGTTTTTGCTTATAAGCAGAAATCAGGAGGATAGAATTATGGTCAGATTTGCTAAATGGAAGGCGAGGGAGAGCTTTGTATGCGTCTCTGTGTATGGAGTAAAGGTGGTCTATAGTTTTTTTCCCTCTGGTTGCACATTTAACATGCTGGTAGAAATGAGTTAGAATGGATTTAAGTTTCCCTGCATTAAAGTCCCCGGCCACTAGGAGCGCCGCCTCTGGGTGAGCGTTTCCTTATGGCCTTATACAACTCATTGAGTGCGGTCTTAGTGCCAGCATCGGTTTGTGGTGGTAAATAGACAGCTACGAAAAATATAGATGAAAACTATCTTCGCAAATAGTGCTTCTCATGAGATACGCTACCTCAGCCGAGCAAAACCTTCCTTAATATTAGAGTTCATGCACCAGCTGTCGTTTAAAAATATACACAGACCGCCACCGGAGGCAGCTGTTCTATCTTGCCAATGCAGCGTTTATCTCGCCAGCTGTATGTTGTCCATGTTGTCGTTCAGCCACGACTCTGTGAAAAATAAAATAATACCGTTTTTAATGTCCCGTTGGTAGGATGTCCGTGATCTTAGTTTGTCTATTTTGTTATCCAATGATTGTACACTGGCTAATAGGACTGATGGTAGAGGCAGATTACACACTCGCCGTCGGATCCTTACAAGGCACCCCGACCTTTGTCCCCAGTATCTCCGTCTTTTTCTCATATGAATGATGGGGATTTGGGCCTTGTCGGGTGTCAGAAGAAAATCCTTTGCGTCCGACTCGTTAAATAAAAAATATTTGTCAAGTACGAGGTGAGTAATCGCTGTCCTGATATCCAGAAGCTCTTTTCGGTCATAAGAGACGGTGGCAGAAACATTATGTACAAAATAAGTTACAAATAATGCAAAAAAACACACACAATAGCACAATTGGTTAGGAGCCTGTAAAACAGCAGCCATCTCCATCGGCGCCATTCTAATATCATTGTCCTGTTGAAAAACAAATGATAGTCCCACTAAGCGCAAACCAGATGGGATGGCATATCGCTGCAGAATGCTGTGGTAGCCATGCTGGTTAAGTGTGCCTTGAATTCTAAATAAATCACTGACAGTGTCACCATTAAAGCACTATCACACCATCACACCTCCTCCTCCATGCTTCACAGTGGGAACCACACATGCGGAGATCATTCGTTCACCGACTCTGCGTCTCACAAAGACACGGCGGTTGGAACAATAAATCTCAAACTTGGTCTCATTAGACCAAAGGACAGATTTCCACTGGTCTAATGTCCATTGCTCGTGTTTCTTGGCCCAAGCAAGTCTCTTCTTCTTATTGGTGTCCTTCAGTAGTGGTTTCTTTGCAGCAATTCGACCATGAATGCCTGATTCACACAGTCTCCTCTGAACAGTTGATGTTGAGATGGGTCTGTGACTTGAACTCTGTGAAGCATTTATTTGGGCTGCAATTTCTGAGGCTGGTAACTCTAATGAACGTATCCTCTGCAGCAGAGGTAACTCTGGGTCTTCCATTCCTGTGGTGGTCCTCATGAGAGCCAGTTTCATCATAGTGCTTGATGGTTTTTGCGACTGCACTTGAAGAAACTTTAAAAGTTCTTCAAATTATCCAGATTGACTGACCTTCATGTCTTAAAGTAATGATGGACTGTCATTTCTCTTTGTTTATTTGAGCTGTTCTTACCATAATATAGACTTGGTCTTTTACCAAATAGGGCTATCTTCTGTATACCACCCCTACCTTGTCACAACACAACTGATTGGCTCAAATGCATTAAGAAGGAAATACATTCCACAAATTAACTTTTAAGAAGGCACACCTGTTAATTGAAATTCATTCTAGGTGACTACCTCATGAAGCTGGTTGAGAGAATGCCAAGAGTGTGCAAAGCTGTCATCAAGGCAAAGGGTGGCTACTTTGAAGAATCTCAAATATAAAATATATTCTGATTTGTTTAACACTTGTTTGGTTACTACATGATTCCATATCTGTTATTTCATAGTTGTGATGTCTTCACTATTATTCTACAATGTAGAAAATAGTAAAAAAATAAAGAAAAACCCTTGAATGAGTAGGTGTGTCCAAACTTTTGACTGGTACTGTACATTATAATATTGTTGTATGGTGGTATTATACATTTTGTATTGTAGATATGTAGTGGTTTGATAATGTTATATTATGTACTGTTTTAACTTTTGTTTTATATGTAATGTAAGTGCCTTAATATGTTTGAACCCCAGGAAGGGTAGCTGCTGCTTTGGCAACAGGTAATTGGGTTCCCTAATAAATACAAATACACATCTAGTGGATTTGACTCGCACTGCATTTTACTCTATACAGTCCACTAGGCACGGGGCGTGTGTGTGTGTGTGTGTGTGCGTGTGTGTGTGTGTGTGTGTCAGGGTTTCTGTTAACCGGTAAAATACGATAAAATTGGCATCGGCCAATTGTCCGGGAGAAGAAACAAAATCCTATTTCTATTCATTGATTGAAATACCACTCAATGTAGCTGTTCGTTGTTGCTGGAGTGAAACGTGCTTTTATAAGCCCAATCATTGCACAACTATTCTAAATGCAATCACATGTTAAAAACAATGGCCACAATAAAAAATAGCTACTATTTTTATTTCTCAACTGGAAATTGAAGCTCGCTTCCCATTCGCCATTCAAGTGCATAGGCAACTATGCAGGCTTCAGCGCGTTACACACCACTTTGCAATGAGCTGGAGGCAGTATGAACATTTTAGTACATATTATGAGGCATGTCTTTACCTTGCTTGAAAGTAGCCTAGCCAAAATCCAAATAAACGTGCAGGCAATTCTTTTATAAAGACTTTCATATGCCATTGAAACTAGTAGCCTATTTGTTCATGTTGTATTGGCTTTCAAGTCAACTTTCTTTCATTGTCCAGTAGCCAAAGACACAATCCTAGTCATATTAGCAACCCATACTAGTAGTTGCATCTTTAGAGTTGCCCTCTTTCAAAATTTCTAACAAATATTTTCATCTCTGTATCATGAAACCGCTCGCATGTGTGGTGTGCTTTTGACAACATTTTTTTCCTGCTAATTGCATTATGGAACAAACATTTGCTTGTAGCCTACTGCCTTGTGCACATTAATGTGCTTATAATTATATTTTATAAAAATTGTAAGATAAACGTTCTGATCTGTTGCATGACCCTCATTGATTTCTTTTAAGTTTTGGGGATATAACCAAGGCCTACTGGTTGTATGAATTTGGGATCTATTGTCCCACAACTGTCCCAAAGTCTGTTTGGAATTCTTTCTTGCATAGAACAACAAGCTGACCAATAGAATAGGTCAACTTTTGTACTATGGGGGATCGTAGATTGACATAGGCTAGTGATTTTGCTGTTCGTTACTCGTCTTGTTTGCTGAGGAAAAGTAAATGTGGACAGTTATTCTAACATCTTCAAATTGTGCATCGGAATTTGGTAAGGACACACATCGTTGCATCCTTGAGTTGCATGCTCTGTTAAGATGAATTACCATAAACCAGGGTTTCCCAAACTCGGTCCTCGGGACCCCAAGGGGTGCACATTTAGTGTTTTGCACTAGCACTACACAGCTGATTCAAATAATCAACTAATCATCAAGCTTTGATCATTTTAATCAGCTGTTTCATTCCTGTCCTGCTGCTCAGTTCAGAAGGATGACTGAATCTTTGATGTGTCTGGGTGGTTTAATATATAATCCAAAGCATAATTATTAACTTGACCATGCTTAAAGAGATATTCAATGTCTGATTTGTTATTGCTACCCATCTACCAATCAATGCACTTTTTTTATGAGACTTTCGAAAAGCTCCCTGGTCTTTGTAGTTGAATCTGTGCTTGAAATTCAATACTTGACTGAGGGACCTTACAGATGTTGTACAGTATGGATGGGGGACAGGGTTAGTCATAAAAAATCATATCAACCCCTATTATTTCCATGTCATTCATTGTGATTTGTTAAGCCACATTTTACTCCTGAACTAATTTAGGCTTGCCTAAACAAATTGGCTGAATACTTATGCAACGACTATATTTTAGTTATACATTTTTTATTTATCTAATAAACATTACATTTTTCTTCCACTTTGACAGAGTATTTTGCGTAGATTGATGACAAGAAATGACAATTATAAATCCATTTTAATCCCACTTTGTAAAATTAGAATAAATCCAAGTGGTCTGAATACTTTTGCAAGGCACTGTATGTGTGGTTGAGCTGAAAGAGAAGACTGGTTCGACTGGAACAGGTTTGTCAAGTCTGTAGATGTTTTGGTCAGTCTAGTCTTAAAGTCAATCTTATAGTCTGAAGCTTCTACCAATAAGCATACTTTGCTGATTGGTCGTTCAAGGATGTTGGTTCTTTTCTGAAGATGGACACTTCGGATTAGCCCTCTCGACCCAGTTCTTGCTTCTAGGACTCTTCCGATGATCCTCTTTGTGCATTGGTGTCTGCCACTAACACTCTCCAGGTACAAACACTATCACCACCGATAAATCTACAATAATCAAGAATTTCAACAAGCATTTTGCTACGGCTGGCCATGTTTTCCACCTGGCTACCACTACCCCGGCCACCAGCTCTGCACCCCCCCCCCGCTTCTCCTTCACACAAATCCAGACAGCTGATGTTCTGAAAGAGCTGCAAAATCTGGACCCCTACAAATCATCTGGGCTGATTTGATGTTTAAAAAACATACAGATGAGCTGGTTAAGAAGCTAAGATTTTAAGTTGTCTTTTTCTACAGAAACAGATCGTGCCTTTCTCTAAGCAGTAGGAAGCAGATTATTCAGTCAACCTTTTTATCTGTTATTGATTATGGTGATATTATTTATCAAAATGCAGCTGCTACTACTCTTAAACCTTTGGATGCCATCTACCATAGTGCCCTTTGTTTTTTTACAGGTGACAGTTTTGATACACATCACAGCATCCTGTATCAAAAGGTTGGCTGGACTTCGCTAAAGATCCGTAGATCTCTACATTACTCCCTTTTTGTTTACAAGGCCCTACTTCATTAACTTCTGTCGTATCTAACTTTGCTGTTGAAGTATAGACACCTGAGTTGCATAACCCATTCACAGGTTTGAGGTTCCTAGGGTCTACGCCGAGCTAGGTAAATCTACTTTTAGTTTCAAAGCACCGTATTGCTGGAACAAAATTCTAAATACATTTCATCTTAATGTTCTGGTGCCGTTCGGGCAGTTTAGAGTATTGATTGGGGACGTATTTGTGGTGGAATGTTACTATTTTTCTGGGTGATATGTGCTGTTTTACTTGTGCTTCCCATGACTGTGTTTTTGTATTTTAATGCACCAGTCAAAAGTTTGGACACCTACTTATTCAAGGGTTTTTCTTTGTTTTTACTATTTTCAACATTGTAGAATAATAGTGAAGACATCAAAACTATGAAATAACACATATGGAAACATGAAGTAACCAAAAAAGTGATAAACAAAACATATTTTATATTTGAGATTCTTCAAAGAAGCCACCCTTTGCGCACTCTTGGCGTTCTCTCAACCAGCTTCATGAGGTAGTCACCTGGAATGCATTTCAGTTAACAGGTGTGCCTTGTTAAAAGTTAATTTGTGGAATTTCTTTCCTTCTTAATGCGTTTGAGCCAATCAGTTGTGTTGTGACAAGGTAGGGGTGGTATACAGAAGATAGCCCTACTTGGTAAAATAATAACACAACAAGCAGCAGAGCTTGTGCAATGGTGTGGGACGCGGCAACAACACAGCAGCAGCAGAGCACTTGCAATGCAATGAGAAGGCCACGGTACGAGCAAGCACAGTGCCACAAAGCGAGTGACACAATGACAATCTTCTCCCGTATTTCCACATACTGTACATCCACAATCATCAATCCACATCAAATCCACAGTAGTCAATTAAGTTGACACAATTTGACACAATCCACCACTTCCGCAATCAACCAATTCCAGAGTCCTCATACCATCACAGCAATCCAATCCAAGCAAAGCAATTAATTTAACGTTTTCAACTTTTGTTATGGCTTCGGTTCCACAGGTTTTATTTAACCAATTCTATTATAAACACCAATATACAGGTAGGTTCCAACTCATTTCCTATTAATCCATATCTTCCAATAAACGTCTTGAGATGTATTGATTGCAATCCAGTTTGTCAAGCATTTCCAAGGTTTGGGTAATTAAGGCGTTGATTGTTTTCCAGGTTGTTTGAACAGATTCCAAATGATAATGATGGTAAAAAGCTAACTCAAAAAGCTACAGAATGATCCACAAAAAAACTGTAAATGAAAGGATAAGGCGAGATATGAAATAAAATACACGGTTGAAAACTGTAACTCTTCGTGGCGTCTATAACAGCTAGTTCACCTGTTGTAAATTACTGACTGGCGCCATCTTGCCTTAAATGCGGTTCTAGGTTGTGAAACATTAATTGGCCAGCAGGTGACAGAATAACCTAAATAATATTTATTTTTCCTAAATAAAACTTTTTACATTTTTGTCATTTAGCAGACGCTCTTATCCAGAGCGACTTACAGTTAGTGAATACATTTTTTTATTTTTTATACTGGCCCCCTGTGGGAATCGAACCCACAACCCTGGCGTTGCAAACGCCATGCTCTATCAACTGAGCTACATCCCTGCCGGCCATTCCCTCCCCTACCCTGGGCCAATTGTGCGCCGCCCATGAGTCTCCCGGTCGCGGCCGGCTGCGACAGAGCCTGGATTCGAACCAGGATCTCTAGTGGCACAGTTAGCACTGCGATGCGGCGCCTTAGACCACTGCGCCACTCAGGAGACAAACTTGACATACATTTTCATACACAATTCTTAAACAATCAAAAATGGCTCTTACAGTTAGTAAATAGTGTATTGGTAAATACCATGTAAATACCACCTTAAACTGAGCTGTAAAATAAAGCAAAACCAAAGCAACATTTGTGATTAAGAGCACATCTACCTTCTCAGCCATCATTTTGAGGAAGACATCAAAGATTTTATCACCGACACAGATCACACACTGTATCATACCTAATGATACATTGAATCAGAAACAGAAAAAACTTATATACAACTAATATACAACATTATAACACAGATTACACCCACCCGATTCGTCCTTCTGGATGGCTTTGTCCTCAAAGTACCGGAACATCACCTCATGTACTCTAGCCTGTAAACAGACAGTAGGTACGTTGACATGGCAAAGTCTAGTTTGTTGATGAGAAGAGATCCTTCAGGGGAGGGGTCCAACAGGTTGATGATGGTGGATCGTAGGTCACTCAGCTCGGCCTGGATGATAGACAGGTAGCTATACTTAACAAAAGGGGACAGGTAGAGTTAGACTTAGACAGGGACAATTAGAGTTCCAATAAAGATACAGGTGTCATTATTTAGGGTAGGTGACTTGACCACCTGACTGTGCTGTACTTTGTGTGTGTGTGTGTGTGTGTGTGTGTGTGTGTGTGTGTGTGTGTGTGTGTGTGTGTGTGTGTGTGTGTGTGTGTGTGTGTGTGTGTGTGTGTGTGTGTGTGTGTGTGTGTGTGTG
This sequence comes from Coregonus clupeaformis, assembly GCF_020615455.1. Lineage (NCBI taxonomy): Eukaryota > Metazoa > Chordata > Actinopteri > Salmoniformes > Salmonidae > Coregonus > Coregonus clupeaformis. The sequence continues at coordinate 25,771,408 of NC_059207.1, forward strand.
TGTGTGTGACTGGCAGAGTTGTACTGTAGTTCCGAGTAGAGCGGTTCACCGCTGGGGAAGATCAGGAGACTTGGTGGCGATCTCACACACTCCCTCATACCAATTCTCTGGCCATAGACCCGATCCCTCCATGGCAAAGCCCATGACAACAGAGTACAGCCAGAAGTCCCTGAAGAGCTTCTGAAGGAGTGGCTTAGCCTCAATGATTGGCAGCAGCCGTCTGGTCAGCAGTAAATGGAGAGAAAAGGGAGATGGATAGAGAGATTTTTGTAAAACATATTTTTAAAATGTCACACTTTATTCAGACTGCTGGTAAAAAAGGGGAGACAGGCTGGGAGCATTACCGCTAGCCCACAGGCTTTGCACAGGTATATTTAGATGACAGAGGGAGAGACAGAGATTGAATGTCACTGAGGAGAACTCAGTGGTCCACGTGCCATGAGAAATAATAACTTTTTTTCCAATGAAGGCCAGTGAATCTGGATTGCGATGGCATTGTAAAATCTAAAGTAACAATGTATGGCATATCATTAACATGTATAACTTTTTTTCACAAAATAGCCAATTTTTACTATATTAATGATTAAACATGTAAAACTGTGTAATCTCCAATAATTGATGTCAGCATATCAATTAAAGTTATCAGTTAAATGAACAAAAATCAGACAAAAAATACAGATATAGTATTACGCGATCAAGTGACTGGGGAAGAGTTAAAGATTTCAGACGGACGTAGCACTTTGTACCCTTTGTTGTTTGATCTGAGCTATTTGTTCAGGGTAAGAGGACATCAAAGTTCAGTTTGGGCTTTCTGCTCTTTCTTCACAGTGTTGCAAACAGACCAAAGACATAAGTTCCCACCATCACAGAGAAAGCACAGGTAAGCCATTTTACAGTCCTTGACTGACTGCCATCAAATACGTGAATCCTAACACGATAAAGACTATCACTGTCGTGTTCGTACATAACTCCTATTTATTAACTGAAAGGTTCCTCTGAAATTAAACAGAAATGTTTGCGAGATTTGAACAACTGCTGAATAATTATTTTTAGAAAAGGGGGCAAAGTGTTAATTCAAGTCAAATAAAGAGTTTGGGTGTTCTTTAGTGTGTATGTCTTCAACCAAAAGAAGGCTAAGCATGTTGCTATTGATATTGATCATGGTTCTTAATAAATGCCTTATGTCAGTGTTTCTCAAATGGTGGGTCGTGACTGATTCCTTTTGTGAAGACTTAGTCTTGACTAGAAACCCTGGTATTAGGTTATTTTGAGTCACAATAGGAAAGTTTGATCAATCTCCTCTAGCTCTGTCTTTCGTGGTGTTGACGGTGGTTTGTTCTAGATGAATAAATGCCTTCTATGTCTGTCTGTTGTGTCCGTGTCAGGATGTGGGTCGTCACGGTCATCGCTGTGTCCTGTGTCCTTGTCGGTCCCTCTCTGGCCGGGGTCAAGGACCTGGGCTCTCACTTCAGCTTCTATGACCAGAGTCCAACCCCAAACACTGAGCCAGACCCACGAGGCCTCGGCCAGGGTGGAGCTCTGGACATGGAGAACATTCCTCTGGAGTTCCACAAAGAGAACACTGTGACCAATGATCTGCCCCTGGAAGGCTTTGAGGACGAAGACTACATCGACTTTGACAAAATCCTGGCTGAAGGAGGGGATGACTACAGGTGGGTGTTACACATTTTACTTATCCTGTAACGATGTCAAGGGATTTAAGCACTGGGTAGCTCCAAAGACATAAAATCCATTGATTGCAGTGGTTGGAGCATGGTGCATGCTTGTGGGTTTGATTGACTGTGTAAATCTTTTTGGATTAAAAACCTCTGCTAAATGAACATATTTTCATAATATTTATATTATTACAGTGAGGGGGATGAGATTGATGAGATTGCAACTCCCGCTTCGGACATCGACATCTTCGCTGAACCCTCAGATCCAAAGACGCGGCGTGCCCGACTCCTGAGACTATTTCATGACCGCTCACGCCTCCAACGAATCAACGTGGTCAACGCCCACTTTGGCTTCAATCTCTACCGCAGCCTTCGGAACGATGTCAACCAGACCCACAACATTCTGCTGGCGCCCGCCGGAATCTCCATCGCCATGGGCATGATGTCACTGGGAGCGGGGCCTGGAACACATGCTCAGCTCTACCGGGCGCTGGGATTCGCAGATTTTGTCAATGCCAGCAATCACTACGACAACACCACCGTGCACAAGCTGTTCCGAAAGCTCACGCACAGACTCTTCCGACGGAATTTCGGGTACATGCTGCGTTCCGTTAACGACCTGTACGTGAAAAAGGAGGTGGCGGTGGAACCGAGTTTCCGGGCAGACACCAAGGCATACTATTTTGCAGAGCCCCAATCGGTGGACTTCAGGGACAAGGCGTTTCTGGACAAGGCCAACCGGCGCATCTCAAAGCTGACCAAAGGACTGATCAGAGAACCACTGAAAAATGTGGACCCCAATATGGTGCTGATGCTACTCAACTACCTCTACTTTAAAGGTAAGGACAACATCAGAGCAATAAGCCTAAACTATGCCATTTCTATTAACCAAGCTCCAAGTATCTGTCTGTCTCTGATTAGATTGTGTCAACATGAAGTACAATCTTTTAAAGTAATACATTATGGTCTATATTATATTTCCATTAGGGCTAGATTTTAACAACTAACTTAAAATCCTCTCTTTGTAAGACAATTGAGAAACATCTTATTGACACAAGCCAATCTATATCTCATCCACACAAACAACAAATCCCCACCACACAAAAAACAAATCCCCATCAAACAAACAACAAATCCCCACCACACAAACAACAAATCACCACCACACAAACAACAAATCCCCACCACACAAACAACAAATCTCCACCACACAAACAACAAATCCGTACCACACAAACAACAAATCCCCACCACACAAACAACAAATCCCCACCAAACAAACAACAAATCCCCACCACAAAAACAACAAATCCCCACCACACAAACAACAAATCCCCACCACACAAACAACAAATCCCCACCACACAAACAGGTACGTGGGAGCAGAAATTCCAAAAGGAGATGACTCACTACCGGAACTTCCGTGTGAATGAGAAGACAAATGTTCGAGTGCCAATGATGCAGAACAAAGGGAACTACCTGGCGGCTGCAGACCACGAACTGCAGTGTGACATCCTACAGGTGGGTGGTAGACATTTAGTTCAGGGAAGTGAGATATATATATATTAAAAAAAAGAAGATTCAGTGCAGTGCAATATAGGCCTACAGTATAGGGCTGGCACAATTACTGTATAACCGTGTAACCGTGTAACCGACGGTTATGGATGAAGACCGTCGTGAAAAAGATGATCATATTATTATCGTCATGATTATTCTAGCTGCCGTATGTGGGGAACATCAGCATGCTCATCGCCCTGCCCAGGAAGATCTCAGGCATGAGGAACCTGGAGCAAGAGATCTCCCCCACAGTGGTCAACAAGTGGCTCAGCAACATGACCAACAGGTGAGCACACATGACCACACCTGGTCACACCTGACCAATAGGTAAGAACCTGAGTGACCGACAGGCATACATGATAAAAGAGAAGAGCACATATGACCATACAAGACAACAGGTGGCCATTCCAGGCAAAACTTGACCAACATGTGAGCAGACCTGGCCCAAGGTGAACAGGAATGAACACCTGAAACAGTATGAACAAAATATGACCACTAGGTTAGAGTATAGGGCCAAAACATGACTAACAAATGATGGAAGCTATGGGATAAGAGATACAGTGCCTTCAGAAACTATTCACTCCCCTTCACTTTTTCCCACATTTTGTTGTGTTACAGCGTGAATTTAAAATGGATGGTGACTTTAAAACAGTTACAGAGTTTAATGGCTGTGATAGAGAAAACCGAGGATGGATCAACAACATTATAGTTACTCCACAATACTAACCTAATTGACAGAGTGAAAAGAAGGAAGCCTGTACAGAATACAAATATTCCAAAACATGCATCCTGATTGCAATAAGGCACAAAAGTAATACTGCAGAAAATGTGGCAAAGCAATTAACTTTTTGCCCTGAATACTAAGTATTAAGTTTGGGGCAAATCCACTTACTGAGTACCACTCTCCATACTTTCAAGCTTTGTGGTGGCTGCATCATGGTATGTGTATGCTTGTAATCGTTAAGGACTGGGGAGTTTTGTAGGATAGAAAAGAAACGGAATGGAGCTAAGCACAGGCAAAATCCTAGAGGAAAACCTGGTTCAGTCTGCAGGACAATAACCTAAAACACAAGGCCAAATCTACACTTGAGTTGCTTACCAAGAAGACAGTGAAAGTGATATTCACTGTCTTCTTGGTAAGCAACTCAAGTGTAGATTTTGGCCTTGTGTTTTAGGTTTCTAACCCCTTTTTCTCCCCAATTTCATGGTATCCAATTGGTAGTAACAGTCTTGGTCCATCGCTGCAACTCCCGTACGGACACTGGAGAGGCGAAGGTCGAGAGCCGTGCGTCCTCCGAAACACAACCCTACCGAGCCGCACTGCTTCTTGACACAATGCCCGCTTAACCCAGAAGCCAGCCGCACCAATGTGTCGGAGGAAACACTGTACACCTGGCAACTGTGTCAGCGTGCACTGTGCCCGGCCCGCCACAGGAGCCGCTAGCGCGCGATGGGACAATCTGTGCATCTGTGCCAGCCAAACCCTGCCCTAACCTGGATGACGCTGGGCCAATTGTGCGCCGCCCCATGTGTCTCCCGGTCACGGCCGGCTGCAACAGAGCCTGGACTCGAACCAGGTGGCATAGCTAGTACTGCGATGAAAACCAATTTGTCAGAGCTTGAAGAATTTTGAAAATAATAAATGTGTAAATGTTGCACAATCCAGGTGTGGAAAGATCGTTGAGACTTACCCAGAAAGACTTACAGCTGTAATCATTGCCAAAGATGTGTCTACAAAGTATTGACTCAGGGCTGTGAATACCTATGTAAATGCAATATTTCTGTATTTCATTTTCAATACATTTCTAAAAACATGTTTTCACTTTGTCATTATGGGGTATTGTGTGTAGATGGGTGAGAGAAAAAACATTTTTGAATCCATTTTGAATTCAGCCTATAACAACAAAATGTGGAATAAATCAAGGGATATGAATACTTTCTGAAACCACTGTATGGGTTAAAAGAGTATATTCTGTATTGGTCTCTACCCAAGGACGCGTGAGGTGGTGTTCCCCAGGTTTAAGCTGGAGCAGAGTTATGACCTGATAGACAATCTTAAGGAGATGGGCCTCACAGACCTGTTTGAGGAGAGGGGCGACTTTACTGGGATGACTTCAGAGAAGATCGCAATTAACTGGGTAAACAAACCTCCAAGAGAGCAAACACCACAATCTTAACTTTCACTGCTCGATGCTGACACCAGCAATACGCTGTCAAAGCCAAGTCACTTTTCAGCTATCTAATAATGTTAGATGGGTCATAACTCGATTCTCTCTCTCCTCTCCCCACCAGTTGAAGCACCAGGGGACGATCACGGTGAACGAGGAGGGGACGGAGGCTGCGGCTCTGACCCAGGTGGGCTTCATGCCCCTCTCCTCACAGATACGATTTGTCATAGACCGGCCCTTCCTCTTCCTCATCTACGAGCACCGCACAGACTGCCTCGTCTTCGTGGGCCGCGTGGTCGACCCCTCACAGAGCTAAACGCTTGGTAACTCTGTATCTTCAAGGGATAGTTCATTCTATCTTGAAAAATGTACCTACTAATATGCATCACTTTTGGGGGATTGTATTAACAGTGGACTAATGAACAAAATCCCCCCAGAAATATGAATGAACTATCTTTTAATGTCCTTTTTCAGCTAGCATTTACCCAAAGTAGGATGCCATTTCAGGAATATTGGCCTGTTAACCAATTCTACTGATCCTATAATAGGACTACTAGCTGTCATGGTGAACTGTATGAACCTGTGTCTGAGAGAGGTTAGTCAGGAGTGTTGTTATTTGTTGTCTGTTAATGTTCCATCTCTCTATACATTGTGATGTCACGAGAGGCTACACAGCTTTCAGCGGGATTGCTCAAGTAGTGCAAGGAGACCAGGTTCAACCAAAACAAGGATTTTATTAAAGGTCTGGGGAAACTAACGAAATTATAACACAATTATGTTCTCTGGTGGCTCTTAAGGGTTAACAGTTCAGGGATGTCTCTTCCACATCCAAAATCATAACTCTCCCTCGCTCAAATAACTTTTCCCCAGCCTTACTGTATTCCACGTTGCAGCTAGTGGCCAACCCAGCAAAACGTCCTTCCAAATGTCCCACACGTATTTCCACAGGTGCATATATCCAAAGGTGAGTATTTCCCAAAGGTAAGTATCTCCAAATCCTTATATTCCTCATGGAAGTGGACGTGCAGCACTCTTGTCCTCCAGAGAGCCCAGCTTGGAGACCGCGTCTCTTCCCTTCCCCCAAACCTTCAGCCCATCAGCTCCTGATTGGTTTCAGCTGCGTGGGAAGATTGGCCATAGAGGGGTGGAGTTCCCGACCATACCAGCAGATGGAGCCATAGCTGTCTGGGTCTGCAGCCACCTCAGGGGGATGTAACGTCCCTCCAGGACACAGCCTCTCGTGACATCACACATCCCCCTCCTCGGGACCGACGTCCTCGTCGGGGTAAAGGCAGCGAAGAAGGCATCACGCCGGGAGAGGGCGTCCGCATTGCCGTGGTGCTTGCCAGCCTGCTCTCTCTTCAACTCCTCCACCTCTAGGACCAGGGACTCAGCCTCCTGTTGTCTCTCCTTGAGTTTCTTACTGAACGCATCAGCCTTGGTTTTAGCAGAGTTTAGCTTCTGTTGAGCAGCTTTCAGTTCCTTCTCTCTCTCTGCCTCCGCATTCTTCATCTTGTTCTCCAACACCTTGTACTTCTCCTCTGCCTTCTTCTGGACCTCCTTACTACTGCGCAGGGTCTCCTCACACTCCTCGATGGTCCTGCGCAGCCTCTCCAGCTCCTCCTGTTGCTTATGGAAGGAGCTCTGTTGGAGTTTAGCCTGGAGGATATCTAACTCTTCTGTCTTCATGTCTAACTGTTGCTTTAACAAACGATACCTCTCAGCGGTCCCCTTCAGACCAGACAGTTCTTTGTCCAGATTCTGTAGCTCCGTCTCTGTGTCGGTCTGGGCACCTGCCATCCCTATCAGAGCCCGGGCGGGAGTGAGTAACTCGGAGGATTGCACCGGAGCCTTCCCAGGATGAGTCTTGGCTCTCCGTTTCCAAGGTACTCGGGTTATCCTCTCCTGAGACTCTCTCCAGAGTGGGTAAAAGGCTGGGCAGTCTCGTCCAATTAGGACAGGGACGGGGAGGGAATCAACCACCCCCGCTGTCGTGTGTATGGTTCCCCGTGTGCTGGTCATTGTAAGTTCAGTAATGGGGTATTCTCTGGTGTCCCCATGGACACAGGGAAACTGGGAGGACTTTCCCCGGGGTCAGACACGTTGGGCCCACCAAATCCTTACGCACCAGGGTGGCCCGGCTACCAGAATCCAGTAAGGCCTCCACATCATGGTGATTCACAGTTACCGGGCAGGTGGGGGGTCGATCGGGGCCGCCATCTACGACTCCCAAGAGCGAGGCAAAACGGTGTGTGGGTGCTGAGCTGGAGGACTCCGCAGTGGGCATAGGTTCCTCGGCTGGTTTCCCCACACTGCCAGGAGATATGTCCCATCTCCCCACACCGGTAACACTGTCGAGTTTCCCCCTCCTGGTGTACTCTTCTTGGACCCGCCTGGTTTCTGGCTCCCCCTGGAGCCGGGATAAGTCCTGACGTGGCTGGGTTCGAGACCTTGGGGTCCTTTGGACGGGTTCTTTTCATTTGTGGTGGGGCCGCACTCCTGGGGTCTTTTGGGAAGCATTCAGCATCTCCGCTGTGGCCTGGTACTTTTTCCACAGCTTCCACGGTCAGATCAGCCGTGGTCAAGGCCTGTTGACTGATGAACCGTTTTGCCTCATAAGGCAGGGCGCGTAGGTAACGATCCACCACAACGGCCTCCACCACCGCCGCTGCTGTATTCCTCTGCGGATCCAGCCATTTCCTTGCGATTCGGACAAGTTCATGCATCTGCGCCCGAGGAGGTTGGTCTGGTTGGAAGGTCCAGCTGTGAAAGCGCTGGGCCATACCAAACTTTGTGAGTCCATATCTGCTGAGGATCTCAGACTTCAGGGCATCATAGTCAGTAACCTGGTCAGGGCCCAGGTCCCGGACAGCATTCAGCGATTCCCCGGTTAGAAAGGGGGCTAACAGACCAACCCACTGTTGCTTGGGCCAGGCTTCCCTAGTGGCCGTGGCCTCAAATGCATGCAGGTATGCCTCAATGTCATCGGTAGCTCCCATCTTAGATATAAAGTCACTTGCCTTTATTGGGCGGGTATTTTGGACCACCCTCTGTCTCTGCAACTGCAATTCCTCTGCCTTCAGAAGGTTGGCTTTCTTTTGCTCCTCCAAGAGAGCCACGTTTACTTGCATCTGGGCTTGCTGGCCAGCAACAAGGGCTTTCAATATGTCCTCCATTTCAGTCGGCGGGGAGCCTACGGCCAACTTGGAAAACTGGGTGATCAAACCTTCGGTATCCTCCTCTGACATGCACTATTAACGCTTGAGCGTGCCTGTATTCTCCACCATCTGTGATGTCACGAGAGGCTACACAGCTTTCAGCGGGATTGCTCAAGTAGTGCAAGGAGACCAGGTTCAACCAAAACAAGGATTTTATTAAAGGTCTGGGGAAACTAACGAAATTATAACACAATTCTGTTCTCTGGTGGCTCTTAAGGGTTAACAGTTCAGGGATGTCTCTTCCACATCCAAAATCATAACTCTCCTCGCTCAAATAACTTTTCCCCAGCCTTACTGTATTCCACGTTGCAGCTAGTGGCCAACCCAGCAAAACGTCCTTCCAAATGTCCCACACGTATTTCCACAGGTGCATATATCCAAAGGTGAGTATTTCCCAAAGGTAAGTATCTCCAAATCCTTATATTCCTCATGGAAGTGGACGTGCAGCACTCTTGTCCTCCAGAGAGCCCAGCTTGGAGACCGCGTCTCTTCCCTTCCCCCAAACCTTCAGCCCATCAGCTCCTGATTGGTTTCAGCTGCGTGGGAAGATTGGCCATAGAGGGGTGGAGTTCCCGACCATACCAGCAGATGGAGCCATAGCTGTCTGGGTCTGCAGCCACCTCAGGGGGATGTAACGTCCCTCCAGGACACAGCCTCTCGTGACATCACAACATCTACAGTGGAAGTTGTTCGACTAGAAACACTAAGCTTTGGCTATTCAAGAAATGTTTTAGGGGAAAACAATATAGTCAATTTGACTATCTTGTTGAGTTTTTTTTATGTTGGATGTTTGGATGTTCTGAAAAGTGTTTAGCTACTGTGTATGTAAAGTTCTGTCTAGAAAGTTAGCTAAAATGATATGCAAAAGCATATGAGACTGTTGAACATGCTTTTGTGTTGTATGACAAACATTTAAACAGCTTTACAAGTTACAATGCAGGTGCAAAATATTTTTCCCTAGTACATTTACAGCAATATAAAAAACTATCTCATTCAAAATTGTCCGGTTTGGCTCAGTCGGTAGCGCTTGTAATGCCAGGATTGTGGGTTTGATATCAGTAGCCACCCATATGTAAAATGTATAACTAAGTCACTTTGGCTAAAAGCATCTGCTAAATGACATACAGTGGGGAAAAAAAGTATTTAGTCAGCCACCAATTGTGCAAGTTCTCCCACTTAAAAAGATGAGAGAGGCCTGTCATTTTCATCATATGTACACGTCAACTATGACAGACAAATTGAGAAAAAAAATTCCAGAAAATCACATTGTAGGATTTTTAATGAATTTATTTGCAAATTATGGTGGAAAATAAGTATTTGGTCACCTACAAACAAGCAAGATTTCTGGCTCTCACAGACCTGTAACTTCTTCTTTAAGAGGCTCCTCTGTCCTCCACTCGTTACCTGTATTAATGGCACCTGTTTGAACTTGTTATCAGTATAAAAGACACCTGTCCACAACCTCAAACAGTCACACTCCAAACTCCACTATGGTCAAGACCAAAGAGCTGTCAAAGGACACCAGAAACAAAATTGTAGACCTGCACCAGGCTGGGAAGACTGAATCTGCAATAGGTAAGCAGCTTGGTTTGAAGAAATCAACTGTGGGAGCAATTATTAGGAAATGGAAGACATACAAGACCACTGATAATCTCCCTCGATCTGGGGCTCCACGCAAGATCTCACCCCGTGGGGTCAAAATGATCACAAGAACGGTGAGCAAAAATCCCAGAACCACACGGGGGGACCTAGTGAATGACCTGCAGAGAGCTGGGACCAAAGTAACAAAGCCTAACATCAGTAACACACTACTCCGCCAGGGACTCAAATCCTGCATTGCCAGACGTGTCCCCCTGCTTAAGCCAGTACATGTCCAGGCCCGTCTGAAGTTTGCTAGAGTGCATTTGGATGATCCAGAAGAGGATTGGGAGAATGTCATATGGTCAGATGAAACCAAAATATAACTTTTTGGGTAAAAACTCAACTCATCGTGTTTGGAGGACAAAGAATGCTGAGTTGCATCCAAAGAACACCATACCTACTGTGAAGCATGGGGGTGGAAACTTCATGCTTTGGGGCTGTTTTTCTGCAAAGGGACCAGGACGACTGATCCGTGTAAAGGAAAGAATGAATGGGGCCATGTATCGTGAGATTTTGAGTGAAAATCTCCTTCCATCAGCAAGGGCATTGAAGATTAAACGTGGCTGGGTCTTTTAGCATGACAATGATCCCAAACACACCCCGGGCAACGAAGGAGTGGCTTCGTAAGAAGCATTTCAAGGTCCTGGAGTGGCCTAGCCAGTCTCCAGATCTCAACCCCATAGAAAATCTTTGGAGGGAGTTGAAAGTCCGTGTTGCCCAGCGACAGCCCCAAAACATCACTGCTCTAGAGGAGATCTGCATGGAGGAATGGGCCAAAATACCAGCAACAGTGTGTGAAAACCTTGTGAAGACTTACAGAAAACGTTTGACCTGTGTCATTGCCAACAAGGGGTATATAACAAAGTATTGAGAAACTTTTGTTATTGACCAAATACTTATTTTCCACCATAATTTGCAAATAAATTCATAAAAAATCCTACAATGTGATTGTCTGGATTTTTTTTCCTCATTTTGTCTGTCATAGTTGACATGTACCTATGATGAAAATTACAGGCCTCTCTCATCCTTTTAAGTGGGAGAACTTGCACAATTGGTGGCTGACTAAATACTTTTTTGCCCCACTGTATATATATTAAAATACAGTCAGCTTTCCAATAAAGGGTGAAAACAAAAGCTCCAAGATAAAAACCCAGTTACATATTTTGCAAGCAGAGTAAATATTTGTCGGCAGAGTTAAACTCTAATTAGATGGAGCTCAGATCTTTTTGGGTTGGTATGTGATGGCACCAACAGATCCATCACACACACACACACACACACACAAGCATGCACACGCGCGCACAACCACACACACTAGGGTTGGGCGATGTCAACCTTTTTCCTATCGTGATTATGTACCAATGAAACATTGTGATATACGATGGTATTGGCTATATACAGTTGAAGTCGGAAGTTTACATACACCTTAGCCAAATACATTTAAACTCAGTTTTTTCACAATTCCTAACATATAATCCTAGTAAAAAGTATCTGTCTTGAGTCAGTTAGGATCACCACTTTATTTTAAGAATTTTAAATGTCAGAATAATAGTAGAGAGAATTATTTATTTCAGCTTTTATTTCTTTCATCACATTCCAGTGGGTCAGAAGTTTACATACACTCAATTAGTATTTGGTAGCATTGCCTTTAAATTATTTAACTTGGGTCAAACGTTTCGGATAGCCTTCCACAAGCTTCCCACAATAAGTTGGGTGAATTTTGGCCCATTCCTCCTGACAGAGCTGGTGTAACTGAGTCAGGTTTGTAGGCCTCCTTGCTCACACACGCCTTTTCAGTTCTGCCCACACATTTTCAATAGGATTGAGGTCAGGACTTTGTGATGGCCACTCCAATACCTTGACTTTGTTGTCCTTAAGCCATTTTGCCACAACTTTGGAAGTATGCTTGGGGTCGTTGTCCATTTGGAAGATCCATTTGCGACCAAGCTTTAACTTCCTGACTGATGTCTTGAGATGTTGCTTCAATATATCCACATAATTTTCCTTCCTCATGATGCCATCTATTTTGTGAAGTGCACTAGTCCCTCCTGCAGCAAAGCACCCCCACAGCATGATGCTGCCACCCCCGTGCTTCACGGTTGGGATGGTGTTCTTCGGCTTGCAAGCAACCCCCTTTTTCCTCCAAACATAATGATGGTCATTATGGCCAAACAGTTCTATTTTTGTTTCATCAGACCAGAGGACATTTCTCCAAAAAGTACGATCTTTGTCCCCATGTGCAGTTGCAAACTGTAGTCTGGCTATTTTATGGCAGTTTTGGAGCAGTGGCTTCTTCCTTGCTGAGCGGCCTTTTGGGTTATGTCGATATAGGACTAATTTTACTGTGGATATAGATACTTTTGTACCTGTTTCCTCCAGCATCTTCACAAGGTCCTTTGCTGTTGTTCTGGGATTGATTTGCACTTTTCGCACCAAAGTACGTTCATCTCTAGGAGAAAGAACGCGTCTCCTTCCTGAGCGGTATGACGGCTGCGTGGTCCCATGGTGATTATACTTGTGTACTATTGTTTGTACAATACCTTCAGGCGTTTGGAACCTTCAGGCGTTTGGAAACACTGCTGGGCTCATAGACTTTCATTCTTGTTCTTTTTGAAAGCGGCAACTTTAGGACAACACCTTTTTAGGCTAGAATATTTGGGAAATAGGCTAAAAAATGAGAAGACACTTTGCACAGACAGGATACAGTACTTACCACACCAATGACTGGAATAAGGACCCCAAGGTTGCCTGCACTGCTGGATGCCTGAAAGAGGGAGGAGGGGAAATCACTCTCAAACACTGTCGTTATTACTGTATTACCTCATTTATTCAAGTCAACATTTGTGTGCTAAAACTCTTCAGATGAATCATGTTGCCAAAGAGGTCTCCAATCACCTGTTATCGCCCTCAGATTGTTTGCGTGTGTGTGTGTACCTTCAATGCAGGGTCCTTGTCCAAGTCCCTCTCGCTGACTCTCTTGCCCTCCACGCCCAGCTGGACAAACAGTTCCAACACATTGACCATCAGCTCATCAACCAGTAGCTCCCCCTGCTGGAGATTGACTGAGATATTGGCCAGAGCATTGATCACAGCCAGGGAGCAGTGTCTGCAGTATACACAAATACCGCACACCCAACTTTGTCATTTCAACACTTCATGAAAGCCCATGTAGCCCTTTTGACACCTATGATGGTATTTGTACTCCTTTGAGGAAAACCCCACCTGTATCCATGGTCTCTGTAGTCCTTAGTGGTGGAGTACACCACTGAGCTGGCTTTCACACTGATCTGCTGGAACAGGTTCCACATTTCCTGGTAGATGTATTGCTAAGGAGAATATATATAATATATGCTTTTATCCAAAGCGACTTACAGTCATCCATCCATCCATTTTACGTATGGTTGGCCTCAGTGGAAATCGAAGCCATGCTCTACCAACTGAGCCACACAGGGCCATGGAGAGAGAGAGAGGAAGAGAGAGAGAGGGGGAGGTGAGTTTACTGAGAGAGAAGGGAGTGAATTCACTGAGGGGGAAATTTGTTTGCGTGTGAGTGTGTGCGTGTGTGCGTGCATGGACAACTCACATTGCCTGTGATGACCATGCAGCCCAGTTGACGTATGATGACATCAAGCTAGTAGGACAGCTGGCAGAACTTCTGCTGCAGGATGGACTCTATGACTCGGGGAGTGTCCCTCAGAGCCACCACTGATTTTGTGTTCCGGGATCAGGTGGGCCTCTCTGGGAGAGAGAGAGACGACGGATTGGTCAGAGTGTATGTCAATCATTCATGGATAGTGTTATCATTAGTAAAAGGGGGAGAGGGAGACAACGGATTGGTCAGAGTGGCTGTCAATCATGTGTAGCAGTGCTATCATTAGTAAAAGGGGTAATAAGGGGTCTCGTCATCATACCCCCAATAATACTCATCATCATCATGTAAAAAATTACACGGAAATGTGTCTTACTTTTCATTCTCCTGGGAGATGTAGAGACGGTTGGACAGGCTGGCCAGGAAAGCCTCTACTGTGACACCTGAGATAGAGAGTGAGGGAGTAAGGTTGTTAATGCTATAAGTAATCAATTGGAGGGGGCCTCCCAGGTGTATGTGGGAGTCCTAACCGCAGTCCTAACTTTAACCATTATTTGGGAAGAGCCAACAGCCAGAAAGCAGCAAGATGGAGACATAAGAGAGTGGGATGAGAAAGACAAGGTCAAACTTATTATAATTAAAATGTCTACTTCTAATTGCATATGGTCAAAAGTGTTTTGGGGAAATCTAGACCTGTTCTAACACTGTCATAAAGCTACGGAGGAAGGATAACTTGACTTTCACTTGCAAGTGGGAGGGATTATGGAGAACCAGACGTGGCTCTGATTGGGCAATGATGACATCAAGACAAAAAAGGACAACCTCCTAAACAATGTCCAACAATGTGAAGGCCATGAAGGATCTTGGTGCTTCCCTATACCACAAGGACAGCAGTCACACAGCCCACTGTATAAATAATGGTAGACTCATCCACATCATCTTTGATGTACTTCCTCCTTAAAAATGGCAAAAAAACATGGACTATATGTAAATACAGTTTAGTTCATATACTAGACGATTGCTAATTACTATATACTATATACTACTGCTTATTGAGATATTCAGCTGTTCAATACAGCTAATCACTATGCTTCTGTTCCTATATATCTGTCTCAACAGCAGTCTGGTCATCAGATTTTGTGGCGGCACATCGGAATGTTTTACAACAATGATAAAACTAATCGCTTGAGGCTTGCTCTATGCTAACAGACCGGCACATCCACCTGCCACCATTCGCCAACATGAGGGTTTGGCTGGCAACTGAAATCTTCCGCCATTCTGTTGCTGCAGGTAGGCCTTAACTTCACATACAGTGCATTCGGAAAGTATTCCACATTTTGTTACGTTACAGCCTTATTCTAAAATGGATTACATTACTTTTTTCTCTCATCAATCTACAGACAATACCCCATAATGACAAAGCGAAAACAGGTTTTTAGAACATTTTTGACAATTTATTACAAATAAAAAACAAATACCTTATTTACATAAGTATTCAGACCCTTTGCTATAAGACTTGAAATTGAGCTCAGGTGCATCCTGTTTCCATTGATCATCCTTGAGCTGATTCTACAACTTGATAGGAGTCCACCTGTGGTAAATTAATTATATTGGACATGATTTGAAAAGACACACACCTGTCTATATAAGGTCCCACAGTTGACAGTGCAAAAACCAAGCCATGAGGTCGAAGGAATTGTCCGTAGAGCTCCGAGACAGGATTGTGTCGAGGCACAGATCTGGGGAAAACATTTCTGCAGCATTGAACGTCCCCAAGAACACAGTGGCCTCCATCATTCTTACATTTACAGTAATTTCTGATGCTCTTATCAAGAGCAACTTACAGGATCAATTAGGGTTATGTGCCTTGCTCAAGGGCACACCTACAGATTTTTCACCTAGTCGGCTCTGGGATTAGAACCAGCAACCTTTCGGTTACTGGCACAACGCTCTTAACCACTAAGCTACCTGCCGCCCATAACTGGAAGAAGTTTGGCGCCACCAAGACTCTTCCTAGAGCTGGCCGCCTGGCCAAACGGAGCAATCGGGGGACAAGAGCCTTGGTCAGGGAGGTGACCAAGAACCCGATGGTCACTTTGACGGAGCGCCAGAGTTCCTCTGTGGAGATGGGAGAACCTTCCAGAAGGACAACCATCTCTGCAGCACTCCACCAATCAGGCCTTTTTTGTAGCGTGGCCAGACGGAAGCCACTCCTCAGTAAAAGGCACATGACAGCCTGCTTGGAGTTTGCCAAAAGGCACCTAAAGACTCTCAGACCTTGAGAAACAAGATTCTCTGGTCTGATGAAACCAAGATTGAACTCTTTGGCCTGAATGCCAAGGGTCACATCTGGAGGACACCTGGCACCATCCCTACTGTGGAGCATTGTGGTGGCAGCATCATGCTTTTTTTCAGCTGCAAGGACTGGGAGACTAGTCAAATGAAATCAAATCAAAAGTTATTTGCCAAATGCACCGAATACAACAGGTGTAGACATTACTGTGAAATGCTTAATTACAGCCCTTAACCAACAATTCATAATTTTTTTAATAAAAAAAAGTAAAATAAAACAACAACAACAAAAAGTGTTGCGAAAAAAAAGAAAATAAGTAAAATAAAATAACAGTAGGGAGGCTATATACAGGGGGGGTACCGGTGCAGAGTCAATGTGCGGGGGCACCGGCTAGTTGAGGTAGTTGAGGTAATATGTACATGTGGGTAGAGTTAAAGTGACTATGCATAAATAATTAACAGAGTAGCAGCAGCGTAAAAAGATGGGGTGGGGGTGGGGGGGGGGGGCAGTGCAAATAGTCCGAGTAGCCATGATTAGCTGTTCAGGAGTCTTATGGCTTGGGGGTAGAAAATGTTGAGAAGCCTTTTGGACCTAGACTTGGCGCTCCGGTACCGCTTGGAGAATTTTGAGGGCCTTCCTCTGACACCGCCTGGTATAGAGGTCCTGGATGGAAGGAAGCTTGGCCCCAGTGATGTACTGGGCCGTACACACTACCATCTGTAGTGCATTGTGGTCGGAAGCCGAGCAGTTGCCATACCAGGCGGTGATGCAACCAGTCAGGATGCTCTCGATGGTGCGGCTGTAGAACTTTTTGAGGATCTGAGGACCCATGACAAATCTTTTCAGTCTCCTGAGGGGGAATAGGCTTTGTCGTGCCCTCTTCACGACTGTCTTGGTGTGTTTGGACCATGATAGTTTGTTGGGTGATGTGGACACCAAGGAACTTGAAGCTCTCAACCTGTTCCACTACAGCCCCGTCGATGAGAATGGGGGCTTGCTCAGTCCTCTCTTTTTTCCTGTAGTCCACAATAATCTCCTTTGTCTTGGTCACGTTGAGGGAGAGGTTGTTAGCCTGGCACCACACGGCCAGGTCTCTGACCTCCTCCCTATAGGCTGTCTCATCACTGTCGGTGATCAGGCCTACCACTGTTGTGTCATCTACAAACTTATTGATGGTGTTGGAGTCGTGCCTGGCCATGCAGTCATGGGTGAACAGGGAGTATAGGACGGGACTGAGCACGCACCCCTGAGGGGCCCCCGTACTGAGGATCAGCGTGGCAGATGTGTTGTTACCTATCCTTACCACCTGGGGGTGGCCCGTCAGAAAGTCCAGGATCCAGTTGCAGAGGGGGGTGTTTAGTCCCAGGATCCTTAGCTTAGTGATGAGCTTTGAGGGCACTATGGTGTTGAATGCTGAGCTGTAGTCAATGAATAGCATTCTCACGTAGGTGTTCCTCTTGTCCAGGTGGGAAAGGGCAGTGTGGAGTGCAATAGAGATTGCATCATCTGTGGATCTGTTGGGGTGGTATGCAAATTGGAGTGGGTCTAGGGTTTCTGGGATAATGGTGTTGATGTGAGCCATGACCAGCCTTTCGAAGCACTTCATGGCTACAGACTCAGTCAGGGACATGTTGAAAATGTCAGTGAAGACACTTGCCAGTTGGTCAGCACATGCTCTGAGTACACGTCCTGGTAATCCGTCTGGCCCTGCGGCCTTGTGAATGTTGACCTGCTTAAAAATCTTACTCACATCGGCTATGGAGAGCGTGATCACATAGTCATCAGGAACAGCTGGTGCTCTCACGCATGCTTCAGTGTTGCTTGCCTCAAAGCGAGCATAGAAGTGGTTTAGCTCGTCTGGTAGGCTTGTGTCACTGGGCAGCTCGTGGCTGTGCTTCCCTTTGTAGTCTGTAATAGTTTTCAAGCCCTGCCACATCCGACGAGCGTCAGAGCCGGTGTAGTACGATTCAATCTTAGTCCTGTATTGACTCTTTGCCTGTTTGATGGTTCGTCGGAGGGCATAGTGGGATTTCTTATAAGCGTCCGGGTTAGAGTCCCGCTCCTTGAAAGCGGCAGCTCTACCCTTTAGCTCAGTGTGGATGTTGCCTGTAATCCATGGCTTCTGGTTGGGGTATGTACGTACTGTCACTGTGGGTACGACGTCATCGATGCACTTATTGATGAAGCCAGTGACTGATGTGGTGTACTCCTCATTACTATCTGAAGAATCCCGGAACTTGTTCCAGTCTGTGCTAGCAAAACAGTCCTGTAGCTTAGCAACTGCATCATCTGACCACTTCCTTATTAACCGAGTCACTGGTGCTTCCTGCTTTAGTTTTTGCTTATAAGCAGTAGTCAGGAGGATAGAGTTATGCTCAGATTTGCCAAATGGAGGGCGAGGGAGAGCTTTGTATGCGTCTCTGTGTGTGGAGTAACAATGAGTTTTTTTTCCTCTGGAGTAACAAAGAGGTTTTTTTCCTCTGGTTGCACATTTAACATGCTGGTAGAAATTAGGTAGAACGAATTTAAGTTTCCCTGCATTAAAGTCCCCGGCCACTAGTAGCGCTGCCTCTGGATGAGCGTTTTCCTGTTTACTTATGGCCTTGTACAGCTCATTGAGTGCAATCTTACAGTTTTTCTCAGTCGCTTTGGTGCATTTCTTAGATCAAAAGTGCAATTCTTGATACTACTTGTACAAATTCCAAATCATCTAGTCACTTGTGCACATCATTAAAGCAATTTCTTATTCCTTTGAACAAATTGCAATTGCTTTTGTACATATTGCAATTGATAATGTACAAGTGTCAGCTTTTTTCCACATTTTCAATTGCTCATGTCATGTTGATCAAAATATAGTAGATGGTTCTCTGTTGAATAGTCTTACCCCTCAAAACATCTAGGCATTAGTTCCTTGCATAAGCCATTACATGCAAAAATTTTGAACTATTTGTCATAAACTGTCAAGCATAGTTTTACACATTTCTATTAGACCTTTTGTACAAAAACGTAAATTGCTGAATCGTGCAGGTGAAATTAACCCTCACTCATGAAGGAATGTAAAGTGTTAGTTCAACCAACAATCAACCAGTTGTCTAAATTGCTCAAAGGTGCATCTCATGAAGAATCAATTGGCAAGCATATATAGACAGACCACAACACAGAGTTGCAATTTTCCAATAATGGATGGACCAGGAAACGAACAGGGTCAACAGCCAAGAGGAGGAAGAAGAGGAGCAAGGATGCGTGGTGGAAGGCAAAACAGAGGAAGAGGCAGAAGAGGACATAGGCGCATATCTGATGACATAAGGGCCACTATTGTAGACCATGTTGTCAATCATGGCCTTACAATGGCTGAGGCGGGTCGAAGGGTGCAGCCGAATATTGGGAGATCAACCGTGTCCTCAATAGTACAAACGTTTCGAAGAGAGAACAGGTATGTCCACCAATGTACAGTGCACTGTTACTGTATATAAGCAGTATACTGTATACTTCCTACAATGCTTCATATTACAGTAGTCCACTTGTATTTCACAGCATACAGAAATATACTCTATACAGATACATACTGCACCTTACATGCACCCACCTGTATGTTTTACAGTAAAATGTGTGTTCGCATAGTTTTTGTCTATGTGAAAGTGTGCGATGCATCACTGCATTTTTCCACACATAGGACTGCAAGATTACCTCAAACCGGTGGCAGAGGACGCCTTTTCACACCTCAACAGGAGGAGGCTATTTGCACCATGGTCCGAGCAAACAATGCCATGAGACTCAGGGAAATACAAAGGACCATTATAGAAGACAACGATGTCTTTGAAAACATCCATACGGTTAGCATCTCAACCATCGACAGGGTGCTGCATAGAAACCAGATGAGTATGAAACAGCTGTACGCGTGTACCATTCCAAAGGAATGAGGACAGAGTTAAGGAGCTACGGTACCAGTATGTACAGGTAAAACATATATCTATGTAACTACTTTACAGCAACATTTTATAGTGTTACATAGTACAGTAAGCATAAACTGCACACATTTCCATTGCTGTGGAAGGAACATGCAATATATGTACATTTTATGTCACTCTTCCTTACCAAAACAAATTCAACTGTGTGTTCTGGGATATAGCGTATAATGGAGTTGGAATCAAGTGAACCCTCTCACAACTTTGTATACGTGGATGAGGCTGGCTTCAACCTGACCAAATGCAGAAGGCGGGGTCGGAATATCATCGGTCACAGAGCTACTGTGGATTTGCCAGGCCAACGGGGAGGAAATATCACCATGTGTGCTGCTATTTCGGAGCATGGTGTCCTAACCCATATCCCCCTTTTTAGGGCCATACAACACCCAGCATCTACTCAACTTTTTTAGAGACTCTCTACAGGGCTCTCATCCCTGATGATGAGAGGGGTCTGTTTAGAGAGGATTTGCCAAAGTATGTGGTCATTTGTGATAATGTGAGTTTCCATCGATCAAACATCATAAGGCAATGGTTTGTGACCCACCCGAGGATGCTCATAGAATTCCTCCCACCTTATTCACCATTCCTTAACCCAATTGAGGAGTTCTTTTCAGCATGGAGGTGGAAGGTGTACGATCGTCAGCCACACACACAGATGACCCTGCTGGCTGCAATGGATGCAGCATGTGAGGACACCACAGTAGACGCCTGCAGAGGATGGATAAGGCATTCCAAAAGATTCTTTCCACGTTGCATTGGAAGGGAAAAATATCCGGTGTGATGTGGATGAGAATATGTGGGCTGACAGACAGGAACGTCTGGATGTGTAGAGACAGCACTAGAACAGTGCTGTGGGCAAAGTTGTGCCTTAGGGGTGGTTTCCTGTGTTTCTTTCTAATTTAGTTTTTTTTTCCTTTGTGCCCCTTGGGTTGTCCAGTCTCTTTCAATCAATAACCCACATACAGTAATATGTAAATAGTACTGTTGAAATTGATATATGCCATAGAAGTGCAGCCTTGTGCATTTTCAATACAGTAACTGTCATCCAAACTGTAGCCTAAGTTTACATCAGGTAATACTGTCAAAGTACACAGTTCCATTGACAACATGCCTAAACATTTTGACAACCTTGTTCGTGAACAATGACTCAATGACTTATCATTCTGATGACACTGACATGATCATTGGCATGAATATTTACTTTTGAGAGATGTACTAAGGATTTTTAGTGACTGACTAGCTTTAGAAACATATCTATTGTATATTGCAGTTTGTACAAATTGTTCTGAGAAATGCACTTATTATTTTGCACATGTTAGGGATGATGTGAAAAATGCACCAAAGCGACTGAGAAAAACTGTAATGCCAGTATTGGTTTGTGGTGGTAAATAGACAGATATGAAAAATATAGATGAAAACTCTCTTGGTAAATAGTGTAGTCTACAGCTTATCATAAGATACTCTACCTCAGGCGAGCAAAACCTAGAGACTTCCTTAGTATTTGATTTTGTGCGCCAGCTGTTGTTTACAAATATACACAGACCGCC
This sequence comes from Coregonus clupeaformis, assembly GCF_020615455.1. Lineage (NCBI taxonomy): Eukaryota > Metazoa > Chordata > Actinopteri > Salmoniformes > Salmonidae > Coregonus > Coregonus clupeaformis. Next base: position 25,793,062 of record NC_059207.1, read on the forward strand.
ACCCCTTGTCTTACCAGAGTCAGCCGTTCTATCCTGCCGATGTAGCGTTTATCCCGTCAGCTGTATGTTGTCCATGTCGTCGTTCAGCCACGACTCGGTGAAACATAAGATATTACAGTTTTTAATGTCCCGTTGGTAGGATAACCGTAATCTTAGGTAATCTAATTTATTTTCAAATAATTGAACATTGGCTAATAGGATTGATGGAAGAGGCAGTTTACTTGCTCGCCGTCGGATCCTTACAAGGCACCCCGACCTACGTCCACGATATCTCAGTTTCTTTCTCCTGCGAATGACAGGGATTTGGGCCTTGTCGGGTGTCTGTAGCATATCCTTCGCGTCCGACTCGTTGAAGAAAAAATCTTTGTCCGATAGGAGGTGAGTAATCGCTGTCCTGATATCCAGAAGCTCTTTTTGGTTATAAGAGACGATGGCAGAAACATTATGTACAGAATAAATTACAAATGCATTGTTACTGTTATTACATAGACTGTCCTTTATATTTTTGTGTTGTTGTATTTCTCATGCTCCTGCCTTTGTTTGTTGTAGCTAGAACCACTTCTCCTTATCTACAGCTGCAGCACTATTGTGAAGCAGGGCTCAGTTGAAAAAATAGATGTCATTGGTCTCAAAGAGACTTTGGCCACACCATATTACAGGTTACATTGTATAAGAAGATTGTATTGTCTCCTCACCCACTCCAACCAATCACCCTGTCTCCTATCATAGTATCAGAGTTCTGCATTTTTTTTTTAACGTAGTACTACGTTGGTACTTACTGTGTACAGATAGATAGATAGATAGATAGATAGATAGATAGATAGATAGATAGATAGATAGATAGATAGATAGATAGATAGATAGATAGATAGATAGATAGATAGATAGATAGATAGATAGATAGATAGATAGATAGCTTTTGCAAAATAGCAGATGACAAACTTCATCAACTCTCCTTTTTATCAAATTGAATTACGACTCCAGAAACTCATCATTGTTAAAATTAACAACGTATTTCTACCATTTCATTTCTATGCTTCTGTTGATCAGATGGTCTCTGTGTTGATCACCACTCAACTGTAAAGTTATTGGGATGCTGAAACAAATAAGGTCTTTGTGCGTATGGAACATTTCTGGGATCTTTTATTTCAGCTCATGAAACATGGGACCAACACTTTACCTGTTGCATTTATATTTTTGTTCAGTATAATTCTGTCACTAAATTGATTAAGCTATTTACTTTCTACTTGCTTGGCACACCTATATTTGGGGAGTTTCTCCCATTCTTCTCTGCAGATCCTCTCAAGCTCTGTCAGGTTGGATGGGACGCGTTGCTGCACAGCTATTTTCAGGTCCAGAGATGTTCGATTGGGTTCAAGTCCAGCCACTGGCTGGGCCACTGAAGGACATTCACAGACTTGTCCCAAAGCCACTCCTGCGTTGTCTTCACTGTGTGCTTAGGGTCGTTCTCCTGTTGGATGGTGAACCTTCGCCCAAGTCTGAGATCCTGAGCGCTCTGGAGCAGGTTTTCATCAACGATCTTTCTGTACTTTGCTCCGTTCATCATTGACTCGATCCTGACTAGTCTCCCAGTCCCTGCTGCTGAAAAACATCCCCACAGCATGATGCTGCCACCACCATGCTTCACCGTAGGGATGGTGCCAGGTTTCCTCCAGACGTGACCCTTGGCATTCAGGCCAAAGAGTTCAATCTTGGTTTCATCAGACCAGAGAATCTTGTTTCTCATGGTCTAAGAGTCTTTAGGTGCCTTTTGGCAAACTCCAAGCGGGCTGTCATGTGCCTTTTACTGAGGAGTGGCTTCCATCTGGCCACTCTACAATAAAGGCCTGAATGGTGGAGTGCTGCAGAGATGGTTGTCCTTCTGGAAAGTTCTCCCATCTCCATAGAGGAACTCTAGAGCTCCGTCAAAGTGACCATCGGGTTCTTGGTCACCTCCCTGACCAAAGCCCTTCTCCCCCGATTGCTCAGATTGGCCAGGTGGCCAGCTCTAGGAAGAGTCTTGGTGGTTCCAAACTTCTTCCATTTAAGAATGATGGACACCACTGTGTTCTTGGGGACTTTCAATGCTACCCTCCCATGCTCATGTACATAAACACACACTCCCCAGTCCCCTAGCCGACTCCAGTTAATTTAGAAATAGACTAAGAACCTGACTTGCACTGGAAGAAACAAGCTCCAGCCACTCTTGATTTACACCCGGTTTTAGGCTCGGATTCAATCCAGAGCACAGTATAGAGCGCTGTCGACAATGCACCTTTTTAAAGGCAATGTTCCCACATTCGCGGAGATTGCATTCATGGTAAATGCTTAAAGGTCCAATTCAGCCGTTTTTATATCAAAATAACATTTCTGGGTAGCAATTAAGTACCTTATTGTGATTTGTTTTCAATTAAAATGGTCAGAAAGAAACAAAAATAGCTTCTTAGTAAAGCACAATTTCTCAAGCAAGAATTTTGCTAGGACTGTCTGGGAGTGGTCTGAGTGGGGAGGGGAAAACTGAAAAATAGCTGTTATCGGCCGAGAGGTTTGGAACTCTCTTTCTTATTGATCTATTAACTAATTTACCGCCTGGTGATGCCAGGCAGGCCAAAACTCCATCCCACCAAAATAGCCTGAAATGTCAGGCGATCTTTTCAAACAGCCCTTAAACTAAAAGGGCATTATTGTAATTTACACAATTTCACAGTATTATTCCAACCTCACAGTGTGGAAAAATACATTATTGCAACTTTGGTTTTAGAAGTGGGGGGGGACATCATTTTTTGTTTTTTCAGTCCGATAAACACTCCAAACAGCCTACCCGAACCGCTCGAAGGCATCCGCATGGTCCTAAAGCACACCTAAGCATTGTTTTGTATCACATTCCAATGATAGAACTGGGGGTGACAAAATTGCAATTTCAGAATGTGAGGGAGATATGTCTGCAGTGAAAGTTGAGGCCCTGGATATATATATAAAACATGAAATTCATGTTTATGACTGCACTGGGCCTTTAAAAATGTCAGGCATGCTCCAATTCGCCTCAGATTGAAACTCTGCCTTAATCTTTATCCTACGGTGGCTTCCTCTCTTCATCTCCTTTCTTTCATCTGTGTGGATCTGAAAGAAATTAACAGTTGAAAGGAAACCCCCGATTGGCAACCTTCATATTACTTTTACCTAACCTGTGACTTTAAATGACGGTAAATGAAGGAGTAGATGAGGAAAGGAAGCCACTCTTTACTATTGAGATGCACCCCCAGTGTCTTCAACACCACAAGTGGCTTCTTGTACTGTATCAACTTTTCTGTTTCTCATATTGTTTTTTGAAGCTACCGCTCCAAACCTTGCTACATTTTTGAACGGATGTCAATGTGTGGAAATGTGCAGAATGGGAATTGCATTTATTTGCACTTTCTTACTTGCTTTTTCATTCTATTTTGCTTTTATGACATTGTGATAATCGCCTTGTGTCCAATTTCTTTGTGATGTGATTGAAGAGAATACAGTATATATATATATATATATATATATATATATATATATATATATTTGTCAGATAAATAATGAGATATGCACACTGAAGGAACATTGATGCTTTTCTTTTTGTTGGTGTGTGTGACACAAGTATATGAAACACATCTGTATTACCTTTTTACGAACATCAACGTACTACATGCTGAGAATATGGATTAAATACAGACTTTAAATCAAGAGACATGTATTCTGTTATCTTGTTTTAAGTTCCTATATGTTCATATTCAATGTGACAGATTTGTGTTGCTTATGGTTTTACAGTGCCCATTATCTAGCCAAATGCAGTAGTGACCCATCACTCTATTTAGCACAGAAACATCACCTATTTATAGTAATTTTTTGTCACAAAGGGAAAATATCTGAGGGGGTCATAACAGTTCATAACTGAGTGTACAAAACATTAGGAACATCTGATCTTTCCATGACAGACTGACCAGGTGAATCCAGGTTAACGCTATGATCCCTTATTGATGTCACCTGTTAAATCCACTTCAATCAGTGTAGATGAAGGGGAGGAGACAGGTTAAAGAAGGATTTTTAAGCTTCGAGACAATTGAAACTTGGATTGTGTACATGTGTCATTCAGAGGGTGAATGGGCAAGACAAAATATTTAAGTGCATTTAAAAGGGGTATGGTAGTAGGTGCCAGGTGCACCGATTTGAGTGTGTCAAGAACTGCAATGCTGCTGGTTTTTGGGTCCACCACCCAAAGGACATCCAGCCAACGTGACACAACTGTGGGAAGCATTTGAGTCAACATGGGCCAGCATCCCTGTGGAACTCTTTCGACATCTTGTAGAGTCCATGACCCGACAAATTGAGGCTGTTCTGAAGGCAAAAGCGGGTGCAACTCAATATTAGGAAGGTGTTCCTAATGTTTTATACACTCAGTGTACATATGTGGGTCTGCTTAGGTTCACTCACCATCTGTGCTCTATGGGCCGATTTCCCAGACACAGATTAAGCCTAGTCCTGGACTAAAAAACTATTTGAATAGTGAATTTCAATTGATCATGCTTTTCAGTCCAGGACTAGGTTTAATCTGTGTCTGGGAAACCGTCCCTAAAAACACGTTACTTGGTGAGGCTTGTGGTCCTGTTCTTTGTCACTGTAACAGGTAGGAAGGAAAAGCTATATCTAGGTGGCGCCACTGTCATGTTAAACAATGACTGTATAAAGAACCCTAAACCCAGAGTCATTCATATTTTGGAGCCTTTGGTGCCACAATGGGGCATGTTAAAATCTTAACATCTCAAACAGACTTTGCTAAACTATCAGTGACATAAAGAAATTAAAAAGACATACTAAAAGACTATGGGGAAGTATAAGCAAAGGTCAGTGTGGTAACATGATAAATGTCAGACAGACAGAGGCTGTGTATCAAATGGCACGATTTACATTTGAGTCATTAAGCAGACACTCTTATCCAGAGTGACTTTCAGTTAGTGCATTCATCTTAAGTCAACCACATATCATAGTCTTAGTAAGTAAATGTTTCCTCAATAAATTAGTTATCAGCAAAATCAGAGCTAGTGAGAGGGAAAAGAGTCAAGTACGAGTGTTAGTTCACAAAATGCTATTATTTATTTATTTTATTTTTTACATACACTGAGTGTACAAAACATTAAGGACACCTGCTCTTTCCATGACAGACTGACCAGGTGAATCCAGGTGAACGCTATGATCCCTTATTGATGTAACTTGTTAAATCCACTTCAATCAGTGTCGATGAAGTTGAGGAGACAGGTTAAAGAAGGATTTTGAAGCCTTGAGACATGGATTGTGTATGTGTGCTATTCAGAGGGTGAATGGGCAAGACAAAAGATTGAAGTGTCTTTGAATGGGGTATGGTAGTAGGTGCCAGGCACATTGATTTGTGTCAAGAACTGCAACGCTGCAGGGTTTCTCACGCTCAACAGTTTCCCGTGTGTATCAAGAATGGTCCATCATCCAAAGGACATCCAGCCAACTTGACAACTGTGGGAAGCATTGGAGTCATTATGGGCCAGCATCCCTGTGGAACGCTTTCGACACCTTGTAGAGTCCACGAACCGACGAATTGAGGCTGTTCTGTGGCCAAAAAGGGGGGCTGCAACTGAATATTAGGAAGGTGTTCTTAATGTTTTGTACACCTAGTATATATAGTGCACTCCTTTTGCAGGAGTGCACTTCGGGGCTCAGCCAGACTCATTCTGAAATTAGCTGATGTAACTTCCATTGAGCGAGATAAACACTGCTGTATGCATGATTTGGGGACAATTGTTAAAATTTTGTCAAACATACATGTACTGTAAGATGGAGTGGCCAGGGTTAGTGCTGTTTACTCTGCTGGTAATGTAGTGTACCAGCTGTGTCTCTCTGTCCCTCCCAGTGGAACATAGGTCCCAGTGCTTAGCAGTCTATTCATTATCATTCCTCTATGTGAGGCCAGCTGCTCCTGCAGATGCAACAAGCTCTTATTAGATCAGAGAGCTAAGTACAGTATACACAACAACAGCAGCAGCCAGGAGGGCGCTGCAACACACCACACAGTAGCTTACACAATTCACAACAGGCACGAGGAGGGCGCCACACAAACAGTACACAACATACACCAACCAGCTAAGTACAGTAGTACCCACAACAACAGCAAGTGTGAGGAGGGTGTGACACCACACACATAGGCTACCCTCACTATATCTGATCCTTAAAAGGAGCAATCTGCAGTTCCTACATCTGTTTTTGAACCTATAAATGATTGAAATGTACCCATTGATTCTTGAGAATATAACTTAGAAATGTCTGATGAGCTTAGTTCAACTGTCGTACCGCATCAAAATATACGCTTATTTTACTCCAATGTTTGTAAACAAAGTACATGTAAATAAACACTGCATAGCCTCAAAACATGGTCATTTTTAGATCATGGATGGTCAGTCCTTGCATCCATAGCTCTGTCTATACATTTGAGAGTGGTGACATTGCGGATTGCCCCATCCCTCTGCTTTTTACTGAAACAGTGGCACGGAAATGCTTTGTCATTATTTCAACTGCGGATTGCCCCTTTAAGCTCTATAAGGGTGCTGTCAACACGTGTCTAACACCACACAGTAACATTGCCTTGAATTACAGTCGCCCTGGAACATACATGCAACCAACATGCTTTTATGGGCAGTAATGGTGACCTCAGAGTACTAAATTGTGCCTAAATTGTGACAGAGATGGTTACACTAGAACCCATCGAAAGCCCCTCACCATCATCCCATCTCCTTTTCAGTCTGAAGAACACATTGATTCTGGGGGGTTGGGATTGGGGTAGTGGTAATGGTACTGTATTCGACAAAAGATCAACGGAAGTCACCCCCATGTTTTTTCTCTCCACGCAATCCCATGGGGCCGTGAGTGCTTTGAACAGCTGTCTTGTCGAAAGCAAACAGTGGCCGTGCTGCGACAAAGGCCGCTAGCGCTGGAATGCCCCTCTTTTCAGCGTGCGTAATCCCAGAACACACTGCTGTCGGACCCCATCAGGCAGCGGGCCAGAGACGGGCCTTCCTGCCCATAGAATTACAACCGATAGAATGGACAACGACCCCCAGTCCTTGATCTTCTGGGGTGGTATATTTAGATGGAAATGGAACACTGCAGTGATCTCATTGGTTGGGAAGCATAATTGCAATGGTACTTTCCGTTGTTGCATGTGTAGAACGTTACTTTTGTTCTACATACACACACAAAAAAATGCCCAGTACCATCAAGTAACTAACATTCCTAATGATTGGTACACCACATATGGCCGCCGGCTGGGTACACCCACCAGGGGGAATGTGGATTTGAATGGGAAGATCCATTCTACAAAATGTGTATTATATGTTGGTGGGCTCCCGGGCTGCCAGGGGGGGTAAGGCTTGCTTCAGAGGGAACGGACTGACAGGCTGACAGGTAGCACTCTATTGCCACTGTTGTAGTTAGCTAGAGAAAATAAAGAGTTGTGCTGACAGTAGAGAGTTTGGAGAGGGGAGTAGTAGTTACTGAGGGGGAGGGGGCGTGGCAGGTAGTGGGGGAGAGCCAGGGAGGGCGGGGATGGGAGGAGAGTGACATGGTGAGAGGGGGAGTGGGATGATGGAAATGGGGAGTGAGGAGCTGACATTCAAGTGTCTGTGAACTGAAAACGACATAGGACTATGAGAAACCTGCTACATACAGTGCCTTCAGAAAGTATTCATACCCCTTGACCTATTCCACATTTTGTTGTTACAACAATATATTTCTCTCACCCATCTACACACAATACCCCATAATGACAAAGTGAAAACATGTTTTTTTTTAAATGTTTACAAAGTTATTGAAAATGAAATACAGAAATATCTCATTTACATAAGTATTCACACCCCTGAGTCAATACATGTTAGAATCACCATTGGCAGTGATTACAGCTCTGCGTCTTTCTGGGTAAGTATCTAAGAGCTTTGCACACCTGGTTGCCCATTACTATTTTCTAAATTATTCAAGCTCTGTCAAATTGGTTGTTGATCATTGCTAGACAACCATTTTAAAGTCTTGCCATAGATTTTCAAGCAGATTTATGTCGGCCACTCAGGAACATTCACTCTCTTATACATGTAATGTAATGTAATGTAAGCAACTCCAGTGTAGATTTGGCCTTGTGTTTTAGGTTGTTGTCCTGCTGAAAGGTGAATTAATCTCCCAGTGTCTGGTGGAAAGCAGACTGAATCAGGTTTTTCTCTAGTATTTTGCCTGTGCTTAGCTCCATTCTGTTTCTTTTTTATCATGAAAATCTCCCCAGTCCTTTACGATTACAGGCATACCCATAACATGATGAAGCCACCACTATGCTTGAAATTGAAAATATGGAGAGTGGTACTAGGTAATGTGTTGTTTTGGATTTGCCCCAAGCATAAGTCTTTGTATTCAGGACAAAAAGTGAATTGCTTTGCCACATTTCTTTGCAATATTACTTTAGTGCCTTGCAAACAGGATGCATGTTTTGGAATAATTTTCACTCTGTCAATTTGGTTAGTATTGTGGAGTAACTACAATGTTGTTGATCCATCCTCAGTTTTCTCCTATCATAGCCATTAAATTCTGTAACTGTTTTAAAGTCACCATTGGCATCATTGTGAAATCCCTGAGTGGTTTCCTTCCTCTCCGACAACTGAGTTAGGAAGGACGCCTGTATCTTTGTAGTGACTGGGTGTATTGATACACCATCCAAAGTGTAATAACTTCACCATGCTCAAAGGGATATTCAATGTCTGCTTTCTTTTTTTACCAATAGGTGCCCTTCTTTGCGAGGCATTGGAAAACCTCCCTGGTCTTTGTGGTTGAATCTGTGTTTGAAATTCACTGTTCGACTGAGGGACCTTACAGATAATTTTATGTGTGGGGTACAGAGATGAGGTAGTCATTCAAAAATCGTGTTAAACACTATTATTGCACTCAGAGTGAGTCCATGCAATATATTATGTGACTTGTTAAGCAATTTTTTACTCCTGAACTTATTTAGGCTTGCCATAACAAAGGGGTTGAATACTTATATACTCAAGACATTTCAGCTTTTCATTTTGTATTCATTTCGAAAAAGAAATGAAAAAACTAATTCCACTTTGACATTATGGGGCCATTGATTTTAATCCATTTTAAATTCAGGCTGTAACACAACAAAATGTGGAAAAAGTCAAGAGGTGTGAATAGCTTCTGAAGGCACTAAGTATGACTACAAATCCCATGTGTGTGTGTGTTTGTGTGTTAAGTGTTATCACATGAAAGATAATAAAAAATATCTCTTATCAATTATGTGATCAGATGGGATAAAAGAACGTTGTAAAGAACGTTCACATTTTTGGGTAAGGTCGATCTCCTGTATAAACAGGAGACCACACACAATCCCAAACCAGAACATGGCTGAATCCCAAATGGTACCCTATTCCCAATGCAGTGCATTACTTTTGACCCGGACCCATAGGGCTCTGGTCAAAAGTAGTGCACTATAGGGAATAGGGTTCCATTTGTGATGCAATCAATGATTCAGGTCACCACCCAGAGTGTAGAATAATCCAAAGCATTTTCCTCTCTTCATCTTCTCTGCACATGAAGTGAAAGAACTATAAAGAAAAATGCAGATTTGCAAAATACATTGAATCGACTTAAACCATTTTTATCCAAATCTGTGCAGTTGAGGTAAAGTAGTGAGGAGACATTTTGAACTATTCACATGTACCCATTTGAAAAAGCAACTTGTTCGGGCACACCCCATGTGGACTGAGCTGTGCGTCCTCATTTGGCGTTGACATTCTTCTGGAGTCACTGTGTCTTCTTTGAGAGGGATCACCATGTCACACAACATTAACACTAAACTATGACTATTGATTGTCCTGTAACAGAGAGTCTGGTTCCTCTTAAGGTTTCATCCATTTCAAGGAGTTTCCTCTTGTCACGGTCACCATTGCTCACCTTTTAAGGGTTTGAATGCACTTTGAGACAACTTTAATTTAGTTAAAAGCTGTTAGTAAATACAATGTGATTGATTGATTTAGGTGGTGGCAGTCTGAACATGTGTTGCCCAGATGTTGACATTGCTCAGTAAGTGACCTTAGGACATGACATAGGAGAGTTATAACCTGTTGAGGTCAGGGTCTGTCTCAGGGTCAGGCTCCTGTGGTAAATGTCTAGGTCTTTTTTTGCCCCCACAGAGTCTGCGCTCAACAAACTGGGCCACACATCTCCTCTAGAAAGGCAACACTATGCCTTCTCAAATGGGTGCATATCAATAGTCCAAAATATCTCCTCCTCACCCCTTTACCTCAACAACTCTGCAGTATGGGTGGTGGCCTGAAACATTGCCATTGTTTACATGATGGGTAAATCAGGGTGTGCATCCCAAATGGCACACTATCCCCTACATAATGCACTACTTTTGACCAGAGTCCTATGGGGCTACTTTTGGTCCTGTCAAAAGTAGTGCACTTTACAGAATAGGGTGCCATTTGGGACATAGACGGGGGGAATTAATCTGCACCTCTTAACTCTGCTCCCAAAGTTACATCAGCAAGCTCCAAAACAACATACCAACAACATACCAGCAACACCATTATCATGCAGTTGTCCCCTGACACACCGTAGTCATCCCGCAATTGTCCATTTTGCTCTACAGAGAATTTCAAGAACGCTAGAAAAGGGTCCAAGTCATATGTGACTTGAACCCTCCTTTTAGCTGTAATTGATGCATGAAAAGGGCTAAGTACCTGGTCTGGTGGAAGGTTAGGGATATACTTATGTGGGATAGAATCCAGCCATGCTGTGTTCCCAGAAGTAATTGCTAGGAGGGAGCAGGCAAACAATGTTAATGGTGCTGCTTTGATGATATCTATTTTTTTGTTAGGGAGTGAAGCAGTCACGGGATGGTAAGGGAACAGAGATATGTGGCTGCGTCCCAAATGGCACCCCGTTCCCTATTGGCCCTGGTCAAAAGTAGTGCACTATGTAGGGAATAGGGCGCCAAATGGGACACGAGACACAGGGAGGCAGTGACCTGCTGAAATGGCTTTGGCCCGAAGAAAACAATATGGAGGGAATAAAATAGGTTATAAATCAGTGCTTCAGGAGAATAGGCTCCAACGGACCACCACATTAGGATGGGACATTGAGGACCAGATACAGTAGGAATTTGACAAGATCATGAAAATGCATTCAATTTAGGGGACAGTTTCCATGCCTATTGTAAAAATTCCCAATGTAACCCTTGCTTCCACAACCATGATGTGGACATGTGAAACAGATTTCATAGCAAGATTAGTGACAAGTAAGAAATGTGAGTCCAGTTTGAATCCATGGAAGCTAAAATCAAAAAGAGATGATGCAGGAGAGAGCATTAAGTCAGGATATTTGTTTATTTTCCGATGGACAGTGTACAAGAGTATGCAGCGCTGCACTACTATGATCAGTTCTTTAAAAATAAATAAACATTTACAGATACAGAGGACATACAGAAGGGGTTAGGTCCACAGCGAAAGATTCTGTTAAAATATTATGAAACCATATCCGTCTTCTCGCTTCCTTGTAATCATTGATCTGCGATGTAATTGAGTGGGTGAAAGCAAGGTTATTCACCAGTCAAACTTTGTCATTCGTTTTCATAAAACGTCTCAAAGTAGGAATGCTGCTCTAGGATCGGTTTTGCGTTTTAGATTATAATGAATAATATTACATGAACAGGGGGGACCTGATCCTAGATCAGCACTCTTACTGAGGCGCTTTATGAACATAGACCCAGATCTATGTGCTTACTTCAAGGAAGGGGAGGAAGGGAGGAAGAGAGGAAGAGAGGATTCGTTTTCCAAACAGAGCCAAAGGTGGGGGAGTGGGTGGACTGACTGACCGTAGCTCTCTGGTCTGGAATGTGGACTAACATGATTCATCTGTGATACCTGTTAAAGACGGTCGCAGCTTGAGGAGAGGAGTGGAGCGAGGAACGGAGGAGAAGATGAGGAGTTCAAAAGGACACATCTGTCTATCTGAGAGCATCGGAGGTGGGAAAAACCCATGGCCTGAGTCCGATTGATGAGCAATAAGAGAAATGATGGCAGTGTGATGTTCTCATCACAAATGTGATATTAATCTTTAAAGCCCTAACCCTAAAGTAAGTTCAAATAGCTCATGTACTGTACTTGCTCACCAGTTATGATGATGTAACCAAATATGTTCACTCTAGCCTGATGTATTCCCCTTTTTCTTCACTTGCTGACTCACCCTCAGATCGAGGAGGATTAAATAATCAACATAGGAAAGTCTTTATAGTCCTTTAGAAGGCTAGGTGGAGTTATCAGCATAGCCTTACACCTCATTTTACCAGTGTGTTTATCATGAGAGCAGGTCAAAGAGGGCATAGGGAAAGGAGCAAATTAGAGAATTGCAACATACAAAAGAGGTCTGCTGGGACCAACTGCACTGACCATGGAGTGGAGGAAAATTAAATGATATGATACTATGATAATCATTGTTAAACGCTTGATTTTTAGTTGTGTATAGAAAACAATAAAAAAAAGAGTGACCGTGGGGACATGACTATGAGGGACTAATGTTGAAGGATAAAATGATTATGTCCCAGTCAGGGTTACACTTTGGGTAGAGCTGTGTTTCTAACCTTGCCGCCATTCTGTTTCAGCTTTAGCAAACTGGTCATTGTATTGCCTGTAAAGGGAAGGCGACAGTGCATTATTGTTGAATGGCAGAAACAGTTGGGCTACACCAAACGGTGGGTTGTAAGGGACCTAGCTCTGGTCCCATTGCTTGAAGACAACAACAATTTGCCTCTGTTAGTAGAGGAAGGCGCACTAAAGACCTGGACCAGAGCTAGAAGGGACCCTGAACTCACTGGGGAGCTGAAGTGATTATTCATTTGAGAATAGCTTAAGACTGGGTTGTGGCCCCCAAGAAATGTGTGTTGTCTGGTGGGGCCACAAAAAAGCATGTAGACACACATAAAGTACACACACAAACATAAAAAGGTAGAAAATGTATAAAAGAAAATCATATATTTATACATTATGCATAATCAAATGCAGTTGCATTTATGGAGGTAGATAGCAAAGTTTCAGAGGTAAAAAGGCATATAGACATTGTTGTGCTTTGGAGGAGAAAAAAAGTAACAATTATTGTGGCTGTAGTAGTAGCACATAGGTATATGTGTGTGTGTTTCTGAGTGCTTATTTGAAAGAGTGTATGCAGTAAATGAGGTGAGAGTGAAAAGTGGCAGGACACTGCTGATCTCCTAGAGACCCCCTCCCATAGCCTGAAGTGAAGGGGTCCGGGTTGGCTGAGCTGGAGCTGTTGGGAGCTACCATGGGAAGATCTCAATTGCATACACCTCGCGTCCTCTCTTCTCTCCTCCTTCTCAAAACCTTTTAAAGGAGAAGGTCAGAGGGGAGGGACCTTCTCATCCAATTGGTTTTTAGAAGGATATGAGGAGAATTTAAATCTTGCCCATGTCCCTGTGAGTGGCGGTGGCAGGTCACACAAACAGGACTGAGTAGGGGGGACACCGGCAATCTTCAGAAGAAGACTCCCTCACCCAGGAGCCGTGACAACCTGGAACCGACGCTGCCGTCCAGAATGTTCTGGAAACAAACAGATCTCTGATCAGTTTCTTCAGAGTGAGATTCACTAGATATAAATGAATAACATTGCAAAAACATGACCAGTAAGGCAGAGCCAGAATGGCCATTAGGGCCCATTTACCCCATTGGGCTAACAATTAGCTAAAACACAAACTCTAAAGTCTAAACATTAGGTTATCTTGTTGCTAGTTATAGCAACATATTGCTGACTAAGCCAACCAAGGATCATGTACTGTGAATATAATGTAGGCCTACCTGTTACACCTGACCTGTGTTACATTTAGCACCAGTCTTCCCTTTACATTGAACACCATTGGCACCCGCTGACCATGCTGCTAAAAACTCAGGTTAAAAAATGATGCATTTGACTAATTTCTTGAATTTTAGGCTAGTAACAATAGAAACGCTCAGTGATCCTCTTTTTAACAGTGGCTTTAAAACTGCTTTCAAAGGTGTGTTTTCCCGTGACTGCATTAAGAATGTTGTAGGCTACAATGACTGGAGATGCATATTTCTCTCCCTGTGCGGCACTTGCAAAAGGCTGAACAACTGAATAGGTCAACTATTGGCTGTGGAAAATTAACAATTATTAGATAATTCAAATAGGCTAAAGTTATCGGGTCTCAGCTCCGCTTGGCTCTCATTTGGATCACACATTTAACCCCTTTTGTGTCTGTTTGTGTGTGTGTGTGTGTGTGTGTGTGTGTGTGTGTGTGTGTGTTTGTGTGTGGATGTGTTCTTGTGTGACCATAAGTCCCCACAAGAATAGTAAACAAACAAAAACTTGCTCAACTGGGGATATTTATTTAGTCCCCACAAGGTCAAATGCTATTTCTATGGGTTTTAGGGTTAGAATTAGTGTTAGGGTTATAATTAGGTTTAGGGTTAGGGTTAGGAGCTAGGGTTCGTTTTAGGGTTAGGAGCTAGGATTAGGTTTAGGTTTAGGGTTAAGGTTAGGTTTTCGGGATAAGGTTTGGGTTAGGTCTAGGGTTAGGGTAAGGGTATGGGTTAGGGTTAGAAGTTAGGGAAAATAGGATTTTGAATGGGACTGAATTGTGTGTCCCCACAAAGTTTGTTATACAAGACTGTGTGTGTGTGTGTGTGTGTGTGTGTGTGTGTGTGTGTGTGTGTGTGTGTGTGTGTGTGTGTGTGTGTGTGTGTGTGTGTGTGTGTGTATGTGTGTGTGTGTGTGTGCGTGTGTGCGTGTGTGAGACTCACCTAGTGCTCTGTAGTCCATCTCCACCGCAGTGGTCTGTTGTTGCCATGGCTTCACTCTGGCACTCAGAGCAGACCAGTCTCTCTCTGACCAGCTGGGCACTCCAGAGGTTGAGTCTGCACGCTGCACTGGCCTGCTTCACACGCAGGTACACACAGTAACTACACATGGGGGGGTGAGAGAGAGAGAGAGAGAGAGAGAGAGAGAGAGAGAGAGAGAGAGAGAGAGAGAGAGAGAGAGAGAGAGAGAGAGAGAGAGAGAGAGAGAGAGAGAGAGATCCATTTAATAGGTTATTCTGTTAAAATAAGGTCTTATCATGCCAACATAGTTCATTGAATTAATTCGAGAGAGGGTCACCCACAGGCTCATTCTCCATGTCAAATCACACAGCTGGACCTAGAGATTACACAGAGAACCAGTCTCTATCCGCTGCTCTCAGAACCAGGCCCACAATAGGTGTAGGGTGAAGTTGCCCCTAGACGCTGATCTTGCATTTTTCCTACTATTGGCTGAGGTTATGATTGGGGGAGGGGAGGCTGATCATAGATCTGTACCTAGGGCAAACTTCACCACTACGGTTCATCACCTCTGGGTTGAGCCCAGGTCAGCACAGTTATCTTTCCTTCAGATATCCACATTTACATTTACATTTACGTCATTTAGCAGACGCTCTTATCCAGAGCGACTTACAAATAGGTGCATTCACCTTATAGCCAGTGGGATAACCACTTTACAATGTTTATTTTATTTTATTTGACACTTTGCAGGATGAAATCTCTTGAGATGAGTGTCCAAATTAAAATATTAAAAACTAACAAACAATACTTAGTAACAAGAATAATATGGCAACTTCTGTCTAATAATAATAATAACAAT
This sequence comes from Coregonus clupeaformis, assembly GCF_020615455.1. Taxonomy (NCBI): domain Eukaryota; kingdom Metazoa; phylum Chordata; class Actinopteri; order Salmoniformes; family Salmonidae; genus Coregonus; species Coregonus clupeaformis. The sequence continues at coordinate 25,808,803 of NC_059207.1, forward strand.
GAAATAATTACAAAACTTACATTAACAGCATAAAAAAGTTGTTGTACAACTACTAATAGGCCTACAATTAATAAAAACTACTGCTACAACTTCTAATACAACTAATAAAACATATATATATATACATACAGTACCAGTCAAAAGTTTGGACACACCTACTCATTCCAGGGTTTTTCTTTATTTTTACTATTTTCTACATTGTAGAATAATAGTGAAGACATCAAAACTGTGAAATAACACACGTGGAATAATGTAGTAACCCAAAAAATGTTAAACAAGTCCAAATATATTTTATAATTGAGATTCTTCAAAGTAGCCACCCTTGCCTTGATGACAGCTTTGCACACTCTTGGCATTCTCTCAACCAGCTTCACCTGGAATGCTTTTCCAACAGTCTTGAAGGAGTTCATTAATTTATTAATATAGAGTTTATTGATCTGTTAGTGAAACCAATGTTTTTAAGTTTTCCTGGTAAGATAGAAATATCAACTAAATCAAATGGTTTTGATAAATCCATAAAGATGGCACCAGTTAGTTTGCCTTGGTCAGATGAAACATTTCTATCATTAGTAAGTTTCATTAGAATGGTTGGGTCTAAAGCCAGATTGAAAGGGTGAAATTACATTACATTTATCTAGTATATTAAAAAAATCCCCATAAATATCTGTCAGTTTAAGCTAGAGATATCTGTTTTTTTGTATTGGTTGCGTCTTAATCCACCGCATCCGCCTATGTCGCACTTCCACATTTGCAGTGAAATGTGACAGAGTTTGTCAGACCATGAGACATCCTGAAAATCGGTCTTCCAACAAAATCATCTGTAGCGTCCGACCCCTATCGTGTTCTCCGTTTTGCTCTACGATCGGTACAGCCGATCTGCCAACTTCTGTCTGTAGCGTCCGAACAGTTTGGGATACTCACTAACCCCTATGTGGAAAGGTGAGACTCTCACTCTCACACACATGTCGGTTGTTTTGGTCTAGGACGCCCAAAAGCCTAACAAGACTCGTCTGAAGGTCCCCTGGTACCAGTTGACTATCTGTTGTTCCATGTAGTGAATCTGTTATTCAATGCGTTTGTATGGGCGAATAGCACAAAGGCCAAATACAATTTTTTTATATATTTGTGTTAGTTTCAACAGTGCGTACAACCGGATTTCCTCCCTAATCAATATCAGTGATTTATTGCCTCTTGTCAAAACAACAGGACTTTTGGTGCGTGTGCAGTTTATAAGGTGCTCGTTTCAAAAAATACATTATTACACAGTCCTGACAACTCACTTATTATTCCTGAGACATTCACTTACTAGAAACAATTTTAATATCAAACTCACAAAAATTATAATGAATAATTACACACACTTCTTTTCAAATGTCCATAAAATGTGCACATTTTTAACGGCAGCCATTTTTTAAGAACCAGGAAGATAAAGTTGACAAGGTCACACCCCCACATGTGATATCATTGGAAAGCCCAGAATGTCCTCTCAAAGGGACAACAGGACTTAATAAAGTGGCTTGCATGACCGCAGAGATACGGACCAAGAACTGATGTTCACTAGAGGGGACAAAAATGAATTGCTAGGTCTCAGGTTATACTGAGGCATTGGCAGGACTTTTAAACATATTACCGCATTCATGACTACCTCAGTTGGTGGAAATAAAAGTACAGACTTTGTTACTGGCAATACCTTTCAGATATAAAGAAAAGGTGGAAAAAAGTTGTCGGCATGGTAAAGTTGGCGGCTTTTTGTCCTTGTTTGAAAGGGGTTTAAGAGTGGTGGAGAGGACTACTAAGGGCAACGGGGTCAACCCATTCTCTAAGCTGAGAATTTATTTGATCAAATTTGGTCTGAGCACCTTTATGAAACTATTCTTAAGTGAAACTCCTTAGTAAGTCATTTTAGCAATATTTTTATGCATACAGGCCCAGATGTGAATGCAGTCCAACTCTGGTCACACCCATTGTTTCACTTTCATCTGAGTAAAAGGCAGCAGTCTCAGGAAACGGCCCTTGATTTGTATTCCCTGGTGTGTGATTGACGATAGGCTCAACACTGGAACACTGGAACAATCAGCTTAGATCCGAGATGACGCATAGTACTGTAACAGTTGAGGTCAGCTCATCAAGCAAATATTAAATGACAAGGTCTCTTCTGCAGTCAAAGCAATTTCAAGCATTGGTTGGTTTTGCGTGTCAAGGAGACCTTGGCTGAGTCTCTCCATAATCTTTTGGAGTCCAGGGTTGTTCTTAAAGAGGACTTTTGAAAGATAGTCAAAACAGAAAAGGAGACAAATTGATACCAGAAGAGAATTTTGTGAAGTGTTCCACTGGCATCAAAAGTTTTGCCAACAAAGCTTCAAATAAACCTTATATTTACTCTAGGTGTCCTGCCAGGAGAACAGGTAACTGACTGACTGACTGACAGGCAAATTCTAATCTGGACCTAGTTCCACTGCTGATTTTCATTCTTCCCCTCTAATCAAGGAATGCTTTAGACCTAGGACAGGTAGAACAGAAAACCAGCAGTAGAGGCTGGTTTTCTTAGAGGCTCAGATTTGAATACTCCTGAGTTAGACCCATGGTAGGGCAAATTTGAGGACATGAGATTGGTGGTCCCATGTCTATCACTGACCATGCTACAGAGAAATTGGAGTTCAGTAGTAATTTGTTGTTATTGTGTTTTTGCCATTAGGCATCCTACCTGGGCTTCTCTTCCTTCATCAGCATGTGTGGTCGTCTCCAGGGGTCCTTAAAGTTCCTCTTGAACGAGTCAGGCAGGATTTTGGCCACCTCTGAAAGGAAGGAGTGACAACAATGTAACACACACACACGCATACGCACACACTCACACGCGCGCAGACACACATACACACCTTAAGACATCAATTCCAAAAACCTTGGAGAAATGTCCATGCTTTTACACCGAGACAAGCTGCTTTAATAATGAAGTTCGGAGTACTCTTTATCTGGAGTTTGAAGTTATACTATGGGGAAAGAGATTCTGCTCTGGGATGTGCCACATACTGTAGGTCAGACAAACCACAGCTGTTGAAGATAAGGTTTGAATAGGAGCAGCTGTATTCTAATGTTTGTTACCATTGTGCTGATGGACAAACTGCCATCAGAATATTCCTCTGTGAATATTAAGATTTTAATATCAAATTGAGTAAGTTTAAGAGTGGACAGTGTTTTACATAACACATAGAAACTGTGCAGACTTGGACACACTCATTTGTTTTACTATCCTTGTGGGGACCAAACAATTGATTCCCATTCAAAATCTTATTTTCCTTAACCCCTAAAACTAAACCTAGCCCTAAACCGTAACCTAAACCTAACCTTAACCCTAACCTCAACCTCAACCTCAACCCCAAACCCAAACCCCTATCCCTAACCCTAACATAGCCTTTTTCCTTGTGGGACCGGTGAAATGTCCCCACTTGTTTTACTATCCTTGTGAGGACTTCACACACACACACCTTTAGCGGAGATGCATATGGCATTGTGTCCGAAGCATCCCCGGCGTTGTTTGAGGTCTGGGCAGGGTGTGCCTCCATTTCTAGGAGGTATGGTTACTAGGCGACTCCTCTCAGTGCTCCCCACCCCACACGGTGAGGTACAGGGGGACCACGGACCCCACGGCCCCACCACACAGTCAATGGCTACTGGGGAGAGAGAGAGAGGGGGTGATTGATCAGTGGAGGAGAGAGGTTACAGTAAGCCAATAGACCAACCACACTGTCAATACCTGCTGGGGAGAGAGAGAGAGAGGGATAGAGAGAGAGAGAGAGAGAGAGAGACACACACACAAACACACACACACACACACAGGTATGGGGAGAGGAAGTGTGGCGTATGGTGTGAACAAATCAGTTTAAGTCAGCTGGCATCGGCATCGGCATCAGCTGCTGTGGGTTACATTAACCTCCTTTGAACTGGGGTTTGTTCACTAATGCCAAATGTTACAGAACAAAATAAAAAATGTATATCTAAAAAAAGGTCTGCAATGTGTACTGTTGAAAAAATGGTTTGCTTGCGTTTGGAGATCACAAAGTGTAAAACTGACATTCATGCTCTCATTCTCTGTATGATCACACATTCAGATACAGTCCATAGACTTGAGAGAGAGAGAAAAGAGAAATAGTGGCATGGTGTATGATGACAGTCTGGAAAATAAAAACGACTTCATGGGCATGAAAAGAGCGCTTCATTACTTTACTAGCGTGACATACAGGCTGATCCCACATTACGGATGGATCTGAATCCCAGCGGTACACAGAGAGCACTTCTAAACCACTCCTAATCTATGACCTATTCATCTGGAGGGGTTGACATGCAGGGCTTTGGCAATGTCAAGAGGCTATAACCGCATGGCTATCTGTATATTGGGTCACACACATTATATGAACCCACACTCAGGGCAGACACACAGGGCTATAGATGCGTTAATGAATGATCACGCAGACATGATGCGCACACAAACAGCGCACACACGCACATCAATCAACTGCACTTAATCAAGCCGCTCCCCAGATCACCAGAAGTAATTACAGACTCTTTCTCAATGTGTGTCCTCTCTCCTTGCCTCCTTTTCAAAGCATATTGAATGAAAAGATCCAATGTCTCAATCCAATGTCTCAATGTCTTTTCCCTCTAATACATTTTGAGAAGGAGGCAAGGATAGAGTACCCAAGGAATCGAGGAAAGGTGAACTGAGAAAGAGCCCGACACATCCCTCCCAGTGCCCTAGACCTGGCAGCAATCAAGGCTCCTGTAACGATTCCGGCAGTCTGAGTCGGTTCCTGTATGTGTATTAGTTTTTCTGCTCGGGATCTCCAGTTTCCCGAGGGTTCTGGAACGCTCCCTGCCTGGTTGCCGGGCTACGTTGCTAGGCGGGAGCTCTCCTGATTTCCACACCTGCATTCCATCAGCAATCTGCACACCTGGCCCTGATCATCACCTTCATAAGCTCTGACCTGACATCCATTCCCTGCCGGATCGTTAGCCATGAACAGTATGTTTATCAGCGGATCAGTCCTAGAGCTTAGAGCATTAGTTTTGTTGTTTTGCACCTTGTTTGCTGGTTGTATGCTTACCTCCGTTTTGTTCTCCCTACAGTCACTCGTCCGGAACCTTCACCCAACCTCTGCCTGATGGTCGGCGGCTGCCGAGCCATCATTGGACCAACCACTGCACCCTCTACAACTCATCCACGCCGCCCGCTCTGTTCCCTGGATTATTCAACATCACCCGTGGATCAGTTAAATAAACACTCACCTTTGACACCACTTACCTTGTCCTGGTCTGCTTCTGGGTTCTGGCTTAGTAAACCGTGACAGAACGATCCGGCCAGTATGAACCCAGCGGACCTGGACTCTGTTCGCCATGCCATTTCCCATCAGGAGAAGATGTTGGGCCATCATAGCACGGAGCTACAGGAGATCGCGTTGGCAGTTCGGAACCTTTCTACCGGTCTGACGGAGGTCCAGAACCAGCGCAAGTTTCCGGTGGAGGATCCACTACCGGTTTCACCCATCTCGCCTGCCGCTTCTGGAGCTGTGTCCTTCCGTGAGCCCAAGGTTCCGACGCCGGATAAATATGAGGGGGAGCTGGGAAGATGCCGTTCTTTCCTTATGCAGTGTGGGTTAGTGTTCGATCTACAGCCCTACTCTTATGCCACAGACAAGGCTAGGATAGCCTTTGTGATTGAGTTGCTGCGTGGTCGAGCGCTGGAGTGGGCTTCAGCCGTTTGGGAACGACAGGACCCCTGCATGGCTTCATACCAGGGGTTCACGGCCGAGATGAGGAAGCTCTTCGACCATTCCGTCCGAGGGAGGGACGCAGCTAGGCGCCTGTTTTCGCTTCGCCAAGGAACTCGCAGCGTGGCCGACTTCGTGATCGAGTTCAAGACGTTGGCTGTGGAGAGTGGGTGGAATGAGGAGTCTCTGCAAGCGGCCTTTTACCAGGGTCTGTCGGAGCAGCTCAAGGATGAGTTGATCTCCTATCCGAGCCTAGTGACCTGGACAGCTTGGTAGCCTTGTCTATTCGGGTGGATAATCGAGTCCGAGAGCGAAGGAGGGAGAAGCAATGGGTTCCGTCCAATCGATCAGCTTCTCAGGTTCCAGTCGGGTCGGTGATTGGACCAGAATACGTCGATCATCGTCCACCACACAGGATTAGTGGAGAGGTCCTGTCTCCCGATTCTGAACCAATGCAAGTAGGGCGGCACGGGTTAACCAAGGAGGAACGCCAACTCAGACGTAGGACTAACTGTTGCCTCTACTGTGGTGGTTTGGGACATTACCTCGCCACCTGTTCCCGGCGGTCGTCAAACTGCGCGGCTCGCTAAAGTTGGGAGGACTTTTAGCGAGCCAGTTTCGACCTCTCAATACCTCTGTCAGACCCCGTTTCCCGGCTACCCTTATGAACAGGAATCAGAGCTTAGCGATTAACGCTTTTATCGATTCAGGTGCCGATGGAAGCTTTCTTGATGCCGAGTTGGTGGAACAGCTGGGGCTTTCCAAGGAGCAATTGCCGGAAGCCATTGAAGCGACCACTCTGAACGGCAGTAGTCTGGCACGTATCACGATGAGGACTGAACCGGTTAAGATGCTGTTGTCGGGGAATCATTCTGAGATGATTTCATTCTTCATTCTGCCGTCTTCCCATGTTCCTCTGGTCCTTGGATACCCCTGGCTGAAGGAACACAATCCCACGTTCGATTGGGTGACGGGCAAGGTAACGAGTTGCAGCCTTGATTGTCATGCTAACTGTCTCAAGACTGCCTGTCCCCATTCGGTTCCCAGTCAGGTGATTGAGGCTAAACCCCCAGATTTGTCCCTGGTTCCCCGAGACATATCACGATTTGGGGAAAGTGTTCAGTAAGCAGAAGGCTCTGTCACTCCCTCCCCACCGACCATATGATTGTGCCATCAACCTGTTCCCTGGAGCTGTCTACCCCAAGGGAAGGTTATACAGTATCTCCCGACCTGAACGTGAGGCTTTGGAGACCTACATCAAGGAGTCCCTAGCTGCTGGTCTCGTTCGTCCCTCGTCATCACCCCTGGGGGCAGGATTCTTCTTTGTGGGTAAGAAGGATGGCTCTCTTCGACCGTGTATTGATTATCGGGGGTTGAATGACATCACGGTCAAGAACAAGTATCCCCTGCCCTTGATGAGCTCTGCCTTCGACTCCTTACAGGGTGCTACGGTGTTCACCAAACTAGACCTACGCAATGCGTATCACATGGTCCGGATCAGAGAGGGGGACGAGTGGTTGACGGGTTTCAATACACCGATGGGTCACTTCGAGTATCAGGTGATGCCGTTTGGACTGACCAATGCTCCAGCGGTATTCCAGAGTATGGTGAACGACGTCCTGAGAGATATGATCGGTCTCTTTGTGTTTGTTTACCTGGATGACATTCTGATCTTCTCGAAGGAACCTTCCGACCACGTCCAGCATGTCCGGCAGGTTCTGCAGCGATTGTTGGAGAATCGCCTGTTCGTGAAGGCCGAGAAGTGCGAGTTTCACGCCCACACGACATCCTTTCTCGGGTACATCATCTCCAGGGGAGAGATTAGGATGGACCAGGAGAAGGTTAGAGCGGTTCTGGAATGGGCCCAGCCCGGTACGAGATTGCAGCTCCAGAGATTTTTGGGGTTTGCGAATTTCTACCGCAGATTCATCCGGGATTACAGCCGTGTGGCCGCTCCGTTAACTGCCTTGACTTCCAGTATCAGGACCTTCAAGTGGAATCCGGAGGCGGATCGAGCGTTTCTGGATTTGAAGAGACGATTCACCAACGCACCGATTCTCTCTCAACCGGACACGGCCCGTCAGTTCGTCGTTGAAGTGGACGCGTCTGATGTGGGAGTTGGCGCCATCCTGTCGCAGCGATGCTCCACGGACAGTAAACTCCATCCCTGCGCCTACTACTCTCGTCGCCTTTCGCCTGCGGAGAGGAACTACGATGTGGGCAACCGGGAGCTTCTCGCGGTGAAACTTGCCTTGGAGGAGTGGCGCCACTGGTTGGAGGGGGCGGAGCAACCGTTTATTGTCTGGACTGACCACAAGAATCTTGCTTACGTGCAATCGGCTAGACGTCTCAACTCCCGTCAGGCCAGGTGGGCGTTGTTTTTCGGACGATTCAATTTTTCCCTGACGTTCCGACCTGGATCTAAGAACGGCAAGGCGGACGCCTTGTCCCGGATGTTCTCCAAGACGGAAGAGAGTGGGTCCAAGACCGAGACAATTCTCCCCCGGAACTGCGTCGTGGGAGCAGTTATGTGGAAGATTGAGGAGGAGGTGATGGCGGCCCTTCGGACGCAGCCCGGTCCCGGTAACGGTCCACCCAGTCGGTTGTTTGTGCCTGAGTCGGTTCGTCCTGCTGTCCTCAAATGGTCCCACGCCAGCAAGATGGCTTGTCACCCTGGCGTGGCTCGGACGATGGCGTTTCTTCGCAGACGTTTTTGGTGGCCTGCCATGGCCGAGGATACTCGGGGTTTTGTTGCTGCCTGTCCAGTGTGTGCGCAGAATAAGAGTACCAATCGGCCCAGCTCTGGACTACTTCACCCCCTTCCTATTCCCCGCGACCATGGTCGCATCTGGCCCTGGACTTTGTCACTGGGTTGCCCTCTTCTGAGGGGAACACGGTCGTTCTGACTATCGTGGACAGATTCAGCAAGTTCGCCCACTTTGTGCCAATTGCCAAGCTTCCCTCTGCCTCGGAGACGTCCGAGATCCTGGTTAGGGAGGTTTTCAGGGTCCACGGTTTGCCCAGTGATATCGTTTCCGACCGTGGCCCTCAGTTTACCTCTGCTGTCTGGAAGTCCTTCTGTTTGGCCATTGGAGCTACAGTCAGTCTCACATCTGGTTTTCACCCCCAATCTAATGGTCAGGCGGAGAGAGCCAACCAGAAGATGGAATCCACGCTACGCTGCCTTGTCTCTTCCAACCCCACCTCCTGGGTCTCTCAGTTGCCTTGGGTTGAGTATGCCCACAATACTCTCCCCTACATCTGCCACTGGGATGTCTCCCTTCCAGTGCCTGTATGGCTACCAACCTCCCTTGTTCCCTTCTCAGGAGAAGGAGCTCTCAGTGCCCTCTGTTCAGGCCCATATTCGTCGTTGCCACCGGACCTGGCATCGGGCCAGAAAGGCACTCCTTAGAGTTTCGGACCGGTATCAGCTCCAGGCGAATCGTCGCCGGATCCCCGCTCCCACCTATACCATCGGAGATAGGGTCTGGTTGGCCACACGGGATCTTCCTTTACGGACTGAGTCTAGGAAGTTGTTACCGAAGTTCATTGGTCCGTTTGTGGTGGAGAAGGTGATCAATCCGGTGGCAGTTCGACTCAAACTACCGAGGACGCTCAGAGTCCATCCCACCTTTCATGTCTCCTGCCTCAAGCCTGTTTTCCTCAGTCCTCTGTTGCCTCCTCCGCCTCCTCCTCCTCCTCCTCGGATGATCGGAGGTGGTCCTGCCTACACGGTGCGACGCATCATGGATTCCAGACGGCGGGGCCGGGGTTTCCAGTATCTCGTGGACTGGGAGGGGTATGGTCCTGAAGAGAGGAGTTGGATTCCGCGGCGACAGATCCTAGATGCTGACCTCATTCGTGACTTCTACCGCCTCCATCCTGGCGCTCCGGGGAGTCCGCCCGGTGGCGTTCGTCGGAGGGGGGGTACTGTAACGATTCCGGCAGTCTGAGTCGGTTCCTGTATGTGTATTAGTTTTTCTATCCGGGATCTCCAGTTTCCCGAGGGTTCTGGAACGCTCCCTGCCTGGTTGCCGGGCTACGTTGCTAGGCGGGAGCTCTCCTGATTTCCACACCTGCATTCCATCAGCAATCTGCACACCTGGCCCTGATCATCACCTTCATAAGCTCTGACCTGACATCCATTCCCTGCCGGATCGTTAGCCATGAACAGTATGTTTATCAGCGGATCAGTCCTAGAGCTTAGAGCATTAGTTTTGTTGTTTTGCACCTTGTTTGCTGGTTGTATGCTTACCTCCGTTTTGTTCTCCCTACAGTCACTCGTCCGGAACCTTCACCCAACCTCTGCCTGATGGTCGGCGGCTGCCGAGCCATCATTGGACCAACCACTGCACCCTCTACAACTCATCCACGCCGCCCGCTCTGTTCCCTGGATTATTCAACATCACCCGTGGATCAGTTAAATAAACACTCACCTTTGACACCACTTACCTTGTCCTGGTCTGCTTCTGGGTTCTGGCTTAGTAAACCGTGACAGCTCCACGTTAAAGTGGCGATTTACACCTTTAGAGTGAGGGTGGAGCTCTATTAGGGAGATGGCTGATCTGATCAAAGCTCCCCAGTCTCCATGTGCAATCAGGGACAGAGCTAGACACACAGATGACTGAAGTAAAATAGGTCAAACAAGCCTCATAAATAAAACACACAGACAGACAGGCAGACAAACAGACAGACAGAGGCACAGACACGTGAGCAAGCGCAAACAGACACCACTCACACACAGTAAAATGTCACAGCAAAATGGAATTGAACTTGAAAGCACTCAAGAAGGCTAATATGATTAGAGATGGATAGGTTTCCAGTATAACAGAGGCAGGTGCACATGTAACAGGGTTGGTTATGTTTCCACTTGCCTCTAAAGAAATGTGTATTTAATGTTCAAGCATTCTTATTGGTTGGTTCAACTCTGATGACAATAAGGCGTGTTGTGATTGGCCCCGCTTGCATCTAGGGGGAGATCGCGAACGTCAGTTCTTCCCAGTATGAAAATATGATGCAAGGGGTAGGTCATGTTCTGAATACTGTTTTATATTTTACAATGTGTACAAGGTTGCTGTACGTTACTGATTTATACATGTGTGGGTATATGGTACCTGTTAGGGATTGAGGGGCTTTCTGGGATGTGCTTTGGCATATGATTGCTGTAGATAAGTGTGTTAGCTAGCATACACCGACATAATGGTCACATGAGCCCACTGCTAACACAGTTGCCTTCATGCTACAGATTTTGCCATCGACAGCCATCAATATCGTTAAGCTCTGCACAACTAACGTGCTGTTTCCCATTTAACAACAGGTATTTACACGTTATATTTTGTATTGTATTTTTGTATTTTGTTCGCCCAGTATGAAAATGTGATGCAAGGGATTTTGCCATCGACAGCCATCAATATCGTTAAGCTCTGCACAACTAACATGCTGTTTCCCATTTAATAATAATAATAATATGCCATTTAGCAGACGCTTTTATCCAAAGCGACTTACAGTCATGCGTGCATAAATTTTTTGTGTATGGGTGGTCCCGGGGATCGAACCCACTACCTTGGCGTTACAAGCGCCGTGCTCTACCAGCTGAGCTACAGGTATTTAACAACATAAATAAATGATGCTCAACTGGGACCACTGGTTGATGTGATTTATTAGGAGAAAACACAACGCAAGGAGAGTACGATATACATCTGTTACACACACAGCTGCAAACACAAGCCTGGAATCTATACAGCCTGGCCAATTGTGAAGAACGAGACGAAATATACCATAACTGGATCCAATCTCTCGCTCTCTCACTTCTCTCTCATGCTCAACCCCACACTCCTGATGGTACACCGCAGAGAGAGAGAGAGAGAGAGAGAGCGAGAGAGAGCGAGAGAGAGAGAGAGAGAGAGAGAGAGAGAGAGAGAGAGAGAGAGAGAGAGAGAGAGAGAGAGAGAGAGAGAGAGAGAGAGAGAGAGAGAGAGGAGAGTGTGTTTGAAGAGGCCTCAGTGCAAGCGAGTGAGAGAAAGAGAACCATGCCTGGGCTTTCAAAGTGCCGCCTGTCCCGTTGATTCCCAGGGTCCTATGGGGTTGTCTCAGTGACACGGGCCCTCCACAAAGCCACTGTGGAATCTCTGCATTCCACCGCATTAGTGCTGCCCACCTGATGCTCCCCTTTCCCAGAAACACTGCCCCCCTTCCTCCCTCCCAACCACCACCCCAAAATACTCATGAACCCCACCCTCTCTGCCGCAGTGCTCCTAAAAGTCCACCCAGGCAGCCTGGTTTGTGGGACATCATGTCAGTCGAAGTGCTTCACATTAGTTTCGTTAGATAAATAGACTTATTCGTTTATAGGTAGTTTATGAATCTGAAATAACCAGCTTATTGATTGAAATGGTCTGATCGTCTGTCAAGCAACAAAATTATGATCGCACAATTTCACCCAACGAGTTCTAATGGTTTACTACTGAGGTGTATAGGCTAACTGATAACCAATAATATACTTATGAAAGCTCCATTATGAAGTTTCCCCTAAGTACAGATCTAGGATCAGCTCCCCGTCACCAAATCCTAACCTTAACCATTATTGGGGGGAAGGTCAGCATCTAGAGGCAACTTCACTCTACTAGGGGCAACTTCACTCTACTCCACTTTTGAACCGAATCATACCTTTTTTAATTCTCTCCCAGTTTTGGGAAAACCCCACCGAAATAGCCACTGGAAGGGGTAAGGGCAAGCAGACAGACAGACTGACGGACAGTGTGGAGCTGACTGGGTCGACTGGTTCCCGCACCGAGGGGGAGATAACAGGGGATGTTAGCCCCCCTTCTCTCACAGACACACACACACACGACAGAGCTTAGACTGGGGCAGCAAAAGTCTGTCAACCCTTCACCTCTCTAGGCTCACAAGGCAATTAGCTAGCTGGTGGTCTCTGCTCTACTGCTTGTACCACCAACACAGTCATTCTACACACCACCATAACACACAGTCTCTGCTATGCTGCTTGTGCCGTCACCACCATAGCAATTCCACCACCCACACGATAACCAAATGCACTTAATTACTGACCTAAAGCCACCTTTGTCCTTTGCCCTCTTGCCAGGGAAAGTCACGACTCGGAACACATTCCAACAACTCTGACCCCAGCAAACAAATCACACTTACTGCTCATCAGTTTTGTGTCTTGAGAATATAGCTAGTGGCGGTTGTTTCACTGGCGTGGAACCCACCCCCACAGGGGGTTGGGCCCCCCAAATAGCATATGAACACGTCATAAGCCATGAATTTATTTTATTATTATTACTACAGGAAATGATCTGAGCCTCATGGCAAAATGTGTAGAATAGCAGGAAATTTGCTCAGGGATTCTTGAATGTCGGAACAATCCTTATCTGGCAGGGAAACTTTATTTTGATAGTTGAACAAATTGATATTGTTGCATTATTTGAGCTTAACATTTACATTTAGAGGAATTTTATAAGGGAAAATATTTATTAATTTCCATGTCGGCTCTATGCATGGTAATGCCCTTGTCCGGACCAAAGGATCCCAATTTCAAACTCACCAAAAGAAGTGTTTAAAATTCTGGATATTGGATCATGGATATTAACTGAAAAATGTGCATACAGTATGTTGTTTCTAGCAATAGCCCTCTGTGACTTTAAATAATATTTATCTCAAAACTAAAAGATGTGTCCGGAGATTTGGCCAACACCGTCAGATTTGTATAAAATCCTAAATTAATAAGGAATGAGCAGGATCAGCTATACCATAAGGGCCCCATTATTCAGGTCCTCATGTAGTGCAACAAGACCACTCCGTCACTGATGGCTTACCCCCTTAGATCAATTGTTTTCAATATTCAGAAAAAATATTGTAATCACTGTTCTGCAACATACATTCGGAAAATATTCAGACCCCTTCCCTTTTACCACATTTTGTTATGTTACAGCCTTATTCTAAAATTGATTAAATATTTATTTTTTATTCATCAATCTACACACAATACCCCATGATAACAAAGAGAAAACTGGTTTTTATAAATTTTTGCAAATGTATTAAAATTAATAAACAGAAATACCTTATTTACATAAGCATCCAGACCCTTTGCTATTTTTTAAAACATTTTAGTCATTTAGCAGACATTTTTATCCAGAGCGACTTAGTGAGTGCATACATTTTCATACTGTCCCCCCGTGGGAAATGAACCCACAACCCTGGCGTTGCAAGCGCCATGCTCTACCAGCTGAGCTACAGGGGACTACTGCTATGAGATTAGAAATTGAGCTCAGGTGCATCCTGTTTCCATTGATCATCCTTGAGATGTTTCTAAAACTTGGTGGTGGCAGCATCATGCTGTGGGGATATTTTTCAGTGGCAGGGACTGGGAGACTAGTCAGGATCGAGGGAAAGCTGAATGGAGCAAAGTACAGAGAGTTCCTTGATGAAAACCTGCTCCAGAGCGCTCAGGACTTCAGACTGGGGCGAAGGTTCACCTTCCAACAGGACAACAACCCTAAGCAGACAGCCAAAACAATGCAGGAGTGGCTTCGGGACAAGTCTCTGAATGTCCTTGAGTGGCCCAGCCAGAGACCGGACTTGAACCCTATCTAACATCTCTGGAGAGACCTGACAATAGCTGTGCAGCAACGCTCCCCATCCAACCTGACAGAGCTTGAGAGGATCTGCAGAGAAGAATGGAGAAACTCCCCAAATACAGGTGTGCCAAGCTTGTAGCGTCATACCCAAGAAGACTCGAGGTTGTAATCGCTGCCAAAGGTGCTTCAACAAAGTACTGAGTAATGTGATATTTCAGTTTTTTTTTATTTTATGAATTTGCTAAAATGTCTGAAAACCTGTTTTTGCTTTGTCATTATGGGGTATTGTGTGGAGATTGTGAGAAAAACAAAATAATTGAATCCATTTTAGAATAAGGCTGTAACGTAACAACATGTGGGTCTGAGTCAAGGGGCCTGAATACTTTCCGAATGCACTGTATGCTTAAACAATTGAAGTATTTGCTGTGCTAGACCTAAGGGATAATATTTGCTTCATAAATGTTGTTTTATGTTCTAAATCTTGGAAAGCATGCCAAAATGCTAATTTAGCCGTAAAGCACTTAATAGTGCTATAAAACAAAACAAAAATAATGTTAGAATTAAACAATCAAGGCATTTAAACACTTATTGGACAATCATTTTACAAATTAAATGCCTTTTATGGTGTCTGAAGGATTTGACATGAACCCAGTTAGTTGCATTTTCTGAAAATAATCATTCGTTGTTTCTTTACATGGTGTGATAGCTGATACTTTGGTCTATCAAAATGTACAGTATATTTATCATTTGGTTAATATTAAGACAAATATTTATGGGAAAAAAGTTGAGATTGTCCTGACTTTCAAGAATCCCTGAGCTCTAAAACAGCAAAATTTTCTCTCAGCCTCATGGCAAAATGTGTAAAATAGCATGAGATTAGCTATAAAACTGCACATTCTCGGACCCTGCCGGGGGGTGTTCTTACTGGGTTTCTTTGATTGGAGTTGATTTTGGCGAGAAAAGGTGAATTTCCCAATCACTCTTTTCCACAGAGGGTCCAGTGTCTTCCAGATCAGAGTTAAACCCTAATAAGCTCTGGGTATAGAAGATTACCTTAAACACAGATCTAGGATCAGTTTACCCCTGCCCAAATCCTAACCATTAGGAGGAGGAAGGGCAAAACTGGAATTAGATCAGCATCTAGGTGCAACATCATACTACTAAGAGCATTGTGATAACCAGGGCCAATGGACTCCTCCCAACGCTTAATTGGCTCTAGAGAAATCTGTCCCGAGCTTCCTCCATCTCTGACTTCACCTCTTTCTTTCCTCCTCTTTCGCTCTTGTTTGTATGTGGTTATTTCAACATCGAAAGTTTCTATTCATATTTTAATATACTGACTGTAGCTTTGGATGAGAACTGATAAGAACTAAGGTAGGACATGATGAGGAAATGATGAGAATTACTTCTAAAGTGGCAAAATTCTGAGAAAATTCTCAGCATTATGAGGTCTGGTTTAAAGAGGGCAGCCTGACCAGACGAGCTGAGCTTGTATCACTGTCTGTGTCTGTGTCTGTGTCTGTGTGTGTGTGTGTGTGTGTGTGTGTGTGTGTGTGTGTGTGTGTGTGTGTGTTTGTAGCTCAACAGATGCAAAAGGCACTGCAACATCTTGGAAAGCTCAGTCCTGCCTATCAGACTTTATAACTCACACAGGTCCAACAGAAAGAGAGGGAGAGAGAGTGGTAGAGAGGAAGAGAGAAAACAACAGGCAGCTGGCAGTGCTCTTAGGGAGAGGAGGATGAACAGATGAGGCCGCACAGACGCATAGTACTGACACGCACTACACAGTGGTTGGGAAAGGGTATGGGGGCTGGACACGCAGCGAACCCAGACCCCACTGCTGTCAGAGATCACACATACTGACTCAAGGTAGTTTAGGAAATGGGTAAGGGATGTGGACAATAATAATGATAATGCTAATAATGATGTTTCCACTACCTCTATAATGAATTGTTGTGCTGTAAATCTATGCTTGAAAAAAATATAAAATATAAGTTATTTAAAAAAAGAACAGATGAGGCCAAGGGAGGAGAGGAGTGAGAGAGTGAGAAAGACCAGATGCCACAGGATGTAAAAAAAGGTAGAGCGACAATCTGACACATAGCCTACTCAGCTCCAGCTCCAGCTACAGGAACTGGGTGGGTTAGTGAACACAGTCTGGACGAACACATCTCCCTCTGCCTTCCACTGTATCACCTTACTCAGTGGGGTGAACGTATACCAAGTTGCGATGTAATGACGCATAAAGCTGACACAGAAGTGAAGTCTTACAAAGCGTACTGCAGACAAGCATGTAGGTACTGTAATACATTAAAAGCATTATGGCTTCAGTTCCAAAGATTCTAATTTGGCAATTCTATTCAAATGCCAAAATACTAGTAGGTTCCAACTCATATCCAATCCAATGCATATCTTCCAATAAAACAACTTGAGATTTCTTCATCGCAATTATCACACATGTACTACTCATAGGCTGGTTTGTCACACAGTTCCAAGGTTTGGGTAATGAAGGCATTGATTGTTTCCAGATTATTGAACAGATTTCAGGATGATAATGGTGGCAAAAAGCAAACTAAAAAAGGTACAAAGAATATCCAACAAAATAGTAAATCAAAGATATATGAATATGCGTAATAGGACACATTATAAAACTGTCTATCACAGTCAGTTCCACCTGTTGCAATTATCTGACTTCTGCCATCTCCCCAGTTAACCCCCTTAAATCCGGTTCTAAATTGTGGTAACTTAAATGGCCAGCAGGTGGCACAATAACCAAAATAAAATGGGGTTTCTATAAACAAACATTTTATTTTGCAAATAATATTCGATACATTTATAATTCTTACATAATTCTAATACAATGTATTTTATATAAAAATGGCTCTTACACACCTGCCCCGTTAGTTACTGGCGTGATGCATAACAATAACAATTTAAATAAAAAAAGAGCCAAAAGAAAATGACAATACATCATTCTTCAGGGTCCATGTGTTCTTCGTGTATGTGTATTGTGTATCTTCATGAACAAATGCATGTTCTTCGTGTACATCAGTGTTTCCCAACTCCGGTCCTCGAATACCCACAACAGCACACATTTTTGTTGTAGCCCCGGACAAAAACACCTGATTCAACTTGTCAAGGGCTTGACGATTAATTGACAAGTAGAATCAGGTGTGCTTGTGTGGGTCACAACACAAATGTGTACTGTTGGGGATACTCGAGGACTGGAGTTGGGAAACACTGGTGTACATGCATGTGACGCTCTTCATGTAAAACAAATGCAAATATGTATATAATTTGAGCTTGATCTGAAAGAGAAGACTGGAACAGGTTTGTCAAGTCTGTAGATGTTTTGGTCAGTCTAGTCTTAAAGTCAATCTTTCAGTCTGAAGCTTCCACCAATAAGCATCCTTTGCTGATTGGTCGTTCTAGGATGTTGGTTTTTGTCTGGTGACGGACACTTCGGACTAGCCCTCGAGACAGTTCTTGCTTCTAGGACTCTTCCCATGATCCCTTTCTGCAGAGTTACAATTTCCTCTGAAAGTCCTTGCTCCTGACAGAAGCGCACAACTGCAACCTCTGCATTTGTCATGGCCTGTACTCAGAGTTTGTAAGCACTCATGGCTTCTTTTACCTTCTTGATATCAGCTTCAATCAAACTGCTCTGTTTGTCTTAATCTGGTTCTTGAGCTTTGACTGATCTGTACATCCTTTATTTTCTGCTCAGCTGTAAGAGCAAGTTCTTTAGTTGGAGAAACCATGCCACTGCTCTTTTCAGGCTGCTCCAAGTTGAGAAATGGTTTATAAAGGTGCTGGTAGCATCTTTTTCTTTCTTGTCGATTGTGTTCATGGTCACTTTGCTCTTCTTGACCTAAGGATAATCTGGGCAGATGGGGGAGAGTTCAACGAGAGGATTTAGCCATTCCTGTTCTTCTGTTTGAAGAAAGACTTGGCCACTGCTCTAACTCTCACACTTCAGGAAGGCATCAGCTGTCAGACCCCTTGAGGCATGGTCTGCAGCGTTGACCTTGGTGTTAACATGTCTCCACTGCGTGACATCTGACACTTCTCTGATAGTGATTACCTGGTTTGCCACAAACGTCTGAAAACGTTGATCTCGTTCTTGATGTACTTCAAGACAAATTCACTGTCTGTCCAAAATGTAGATTCCTCCAGTGGAAGCTATAGCTCTGTAACCAGCATCCTTTCAACACGCACTGCTGCAGCAAGTTCCATTAAAGGGATTGTCATCCGTTTCAACGATGCTACTCTTGCCTTTCCCATTATGAAAGCTAAGTGCAAATGATCTTCAGAATTTGTCAGTCTCAGGTAGCTTAGGGTGCCGTTCCTGGATTCACTCAGTTGGGCTGATTTGAACTTTCCAAAGTTCTTTGGCTTGATGCACCTGTCAATGCTGAAGCCCGCAATCTGCTGTAGTCCTACCAGCCATCTTTAACATGGTTGGATGTAGGCCTTTGGAATTTCGTCATCCCATCCATAGTTGAGCTTGCAGAATACCTCTCCTGGTAAATAATTGATTATTCATGGACACTTGAAACTTGGTGTCATCTTCTATACACTACTGAACCCCCAGGGCTCGTTCTAAAGGGGGGTTCTCTTTGTCCAAGTCAAGGTCCTTCTCCTCCTTGGCTCTTTCTGCCTCTGGAATTGAGGCCAACACAGCTCGGCAGTTGCTCATCCATTTTGTCAAGCAAAAAACACCCTTTGAGTTCTTCGCACAGCGCTATAATTTGCCTTTCAGTTGGTACAGACTTCAAGCAGTCATCTACATAGAAATTGACATTGATGGTGTCAATTGCCTAAGCTGAGAAGCTGCTCTTGTTGTCCTCTGCAGTCTTCTTCAGGGCATAACTAGCACAACTGGAAGAGGATGTAGCCGGGTAAATCCATTTTAATTCAATAACTTTTTGACAGCATCCCTTTTGATTTAAACTAAACTTTGCATGCATTTTTACCCATTGAAGAAGTTGTCCGAAAGTGACTTTTTGGACCTGAATACCAAAACATTCAGGAGATAAAGGTGCTCAAAGTTGACCCATTTTGCATACCCCACCATACCATTACTGGAAAAGATAAACAGTTGAGTTTGATATAATTTGAAAGCTTAAAAACAGTATTGTCAAATTGGCTGTTAATCACCTTCCATGGTTCTGTCAGCTTCCTGCCTCCTGTTTGTCTCCGGGCCTCTAGAGGTCATCTGTGTTCCCCTCTGCCTTAGTTCTTCCTCGTGTGTCCTTATTAGCTTGATCCAGGTCACCTGTGCCTTGTTTCCCCTAGAGTATTTTAGCTGTGTGTTTTCCCCTTGTTTCTCACTTGGTTTTTGAGTCCTGGCTATGTGTCTCCTGCTTTGTCCCACCGTGTCTTTCCAAGTAAGCTTTTCTAAGTTATCTTTAGTTTGTTTTTCTCCCCTCGTGGAGTTATTTTGTTTTGCCTCCTGTTTTGTTACTCTACCTCTGTTAATATACCTCCTTCGGAGAAGAACTTTTGTTGGACTATTTTTTAAGTGCGAAGAACCTTTGTTTTTACATTAAATCTACTTGCCTGGAGTATTGCCTTGGGTGTTTCATTTGGGTCCAACTATACCTCCTCTGTGGCTAAGGGGTAGAACCCCCAGCTCTCCACATCTGAGACCGGAGTTCTAGCCCAGCTTGTGACAGAAAAACCAAGTCAATCATGGACCCAGAAACACTCAGTTCCCAGGACCTGTTGGCGGTGATCACTCGACATGAGGCTTCTTTCCAGCGCCATGAAGCCGTTCTCAGCCGACAAGAAGAGCTGATGGCTAGTCATTCTCAACTCCTGGCCGAAATGATGAGTTCCCTCCGCCAGCTCTTTGAACGCCTCCCTGGTCCTCTCCCTTCCCCCAGGTCACTCCCCAGTGACGACAGGCCTTCTCTAGTGGCGGAGCCCCGACTACCACCTCCCAAGCCCTTTGCTGGGGATCCCAGCTCTTGCCAGGGTTTCCTCACCCAATGCTCCCTCACCTTCGAGCTCCAACCCTCAAGTTTTCCCACAGACCGTTCCAAGATTGCCTACATCATTACCCTTCTTTCAGACAAGGCGCTCGCCTGGGCCTCTGCGGTGTGGCAGTCCCAGGAGGCCTGTTGTGACTCCCACGCTGCATTTGTAGAAGAGTTCAAGCGGGTGTTCGATCATCCTGTCAGTGGGCGGGAGGCTTCCAAGCGCCTACTGTCTCTCCGTCAGGGCTCCCGAAGCACGGCAGATTTTGCCATTGATTTCCGGACCATAGCAGCAAGGAGCGGATGGAATGATGAAGCGCTGAGGGTCTGTTTTCAGGGAGGGTTATCTGAGCCCCTTCAAGATGAGTTAGCCACCCGAGAACCAGCTGGAGATCTCGAGTCCCTCATAGCCTTGGCCATCCGCCTGGACAATCGTCTAAGAGAGCGGAGAACGGCTCGCCGCCAGATGTCTCAGTCCCAAGTTCCTCTGAGCAGCTCTGTTTCTCCTGTTTGGACTCCGTCATTCAGAGCTTCCCCGGCTCCTGAACTGCTCCAGGATTCCCCGGAGAGCATGCAGTTAGGCCGTTCCAGGCTTTCTCCCAACGAAAGGGAACGTCGCATGAGGGAGCGTCGGTGCCTCTACTGCGGGGTTGCCGGCCACTTCCGCTCCACTTGCCCCGAGCTTTCGGGAAACGCCTGTCCCCGCCCAGCTACAGGAGGGCTGTGATGGGGAGAATTAGAGCTCCTCCTACTAACGCTGTCCTGGCTATTCCAGCCATTCTGTCCTGGGAGGGCCACCAGCATCGGGTCCAGGCTATGATCGATTCCGGTGCCGCAGGTGATTTCCTGGATGTTACCTTGGCTAAGGAACTTAAGATCCCTACCCAACTACTTCCTCAACCCCAGGCAGTTACAGCCTTAGATGGCAGACCTCTGGAACCAGGAAAGGTTACAGAGGCGACTCAGTCCCTGCGACTTACCATCTCTCAACACCAGCAGGAGGAGACCTTCTATCTCATTGACTCTCCCGAGTATCCTATTATCCTGGGTCACCCTTGGCTATGCAGACATAATCCCCAGATCGACTGGCCTACTGGCACCATTCTAAGCTGGGGTCCCACTTGCCAACTCACCTGCATGCTTCAGAGTCCCTCAGCCCCTAGTACCCAGTTTCAAGAGTCTGTTGACGTCTCCCGAGTCCCCAGTGTTTACCATCGGTTCAAGGCAGTGTTCAGCAAGGCCCGGGCTACTTCCTTACCGCCTCATCGCACGTATGACTGTGCCATTGAGCTACTCCCTGGGTGCTGCCCTCCTAGAGGTCGGATCTTTTCCTTGTCCTCCCCCGAGCACGCAGCTATGGACACCTACATTAAGGAGTCCTTGGCAGCCGGCCTCATCTATGCCTCTACTTCCCCGGCTGGGGCGGGTTTTTTTTTTGTTGAAAAGAAAGACGGGGGTCTTAGGCCTTGTATTGATTACCGGGGACTCAACAAGATCACGGTTCGAATCGATACCCCCTTCCTCTCATGGCCACTGCTTTTGAGCTGCTTCAAGGGGCTTCCATTTTTACTAAACTGGATCTCCGCAATGCTTACCATCTCGTGCGGATCCGGCAAGGAGACGAATGGAAGACGGCGTTCAACACGCCCACGGGGCACTATGAATATCGGGTGATGCCGTTCGGGCTCACCAATGCTCCCGCATTATTCCAAGCCCTGATTAATGATGTTCTCTGGGATATGCTTAATCTGTTCGTCTTCGTGTACCTGGACGATATCCTCATCTTCTCGAGGTCACTGAAGGAGCATGAGGGGCATGTTAGCAGGGTTCTCCAGAGGCTCCTTGACAATCACCTCTACGTTAAACCTGAGAAGTGTGAATTTCATGTTTCTCAGACTCAGTTTCTCGGGTTTATTGTCACTCCCGGGCACCTAGAGATGGATCCCAAGAAGGTCAAAGCGGTCCACTGCTGGCCCACACCTGCCACGGTCAAGGAGGTTCAACGGTTCATTGGCTTTTCTAACTTCTATCGGAAGTTCATCAAGAATTTCAGCTCAGTGGTAGCCCCCTTGACGACGCTTACCAAGGGAGGAGGGACCAAGATTCACTGGGGTCCGGAAGCAGCAGGGGCCTTCGAGGATCTCAAGCGCCGCTTCACTTCTGCTCCGATTCTGGTGATCCCTGACCCAGAAAGACCTTTCGTGGTGGAGGTGGACGCCTCAGAGGTGGGGGTGGGAGCCGTCCTGTCACAGAGGGGTGAGGATGGGAGATTACACCCGTGTGCCTTCATGTCTCGCCGCCTGTCTGAGGCCGAGCGCAACTACCACGTGGGGGGATCGAGAGTTGCTTGCGGTAAAACTGGCCTTGGAAGAGTGGCGCCATTGGCTTGAGGGGGCTCAGCACCCTTTCCAGGTTCTCACAGACCACAAGAACCTGGAATATCTCCAACAGGCTAAGCGGATGAACCCTCGGCAAGCACGATGGTCCCTTTTCTTTAATCGTTTCCAGTTCCTCCTGTCTTACCGACCTGGCACCAAGAACGTCAAGCCGGATGCCCTGTCTCGAGCCTATTCTCCCGAGGTACACGAGAAGCCCTTGGCATCGATTATTCCGAGGTCTAGGATCGTCCCACCTCTTCAGTGGGAACTAGAAAGAGGGGTACGAGAAGCCCTAGTCCATGAGCCCGATCCAGGCGGTGGTCCTGCCGGTCGCCTGTACGTTCCTCTCTCTGTTCGGGCCCGCGTCTTGCAGTGGGGTCATGAGTCGCCCTTGACATGCCATCCAGGCAGTGCTCGCACACTGGAATTCCTCCAACGGCGGTTTTGGTGGCCGTCCATCAAGAAGGACGTGCAGGTCTATGTTGAGGCCTGCCCTGTGTGCAACCAGGGAAAGTCGACACGCCAGCGACCCCAGGGACTGCTCCATCCCTTACCTATTCCTCGAAGGCCATGGTCACACCTTTCTCTGGACTTTGTTACGGGACTTCCTCCATCCCAGGGCAACACCGTCATCCTAGTGGTGGTAGACCGGTTCTCTAAGGCTGCTCGGTTTATTCCCCTGCCCAAGCTGCCCTCGGCTAAGGAGACTGCTGAGCTCCTCATGAACCATGTCTTCCGGATATTTGGTATTCCCCTGGACGTGGTCTCCGACCGAGGTCCCCAATTCTCGTCCCGGTTTTGGGGGGCCTTCTGCAGGCTTATTGGGGCCACAGCCAGCCTTTCGTCGGGGTTCCATCCAGAGTCTAATGGCCAAACGGAACGGATTAATCAGGATCTGGAGACCACCCTGCGGTGTATGGCGGCCAGTAATCCCACGTCTTGGGCCACCTATATCATTTGGGCTGAATATGCCCACAACACCCTCCAGTCCTCAGCCACCGGATTGTCCCCCTTCGAATGCCAGTTCGGTTACAACCCTCCATTATTTCCAGAGGAAGAGGCGCAAGTTGGTGTTCCCTCGGCCCAGCGCTTTGTCCAACGCTGTAGGCGGACCTGGAAGAAGGCCAGGCGTACCCTCCTTCGGACCTCCCAGAGATACCAAAGTCAGGCTAATCGCCACCGCCCCGGACGGCCCCTAGTTTCCGAGCTGGTCAGAGAGTTTGGTTGGCCACTAAGAACCTGCCCCTCCGGGTCGAATCCAAGAAGCTTTCCCAGAGATACATCGGCCCTTTCCGCATAGCTAGAAAAGTTAACCCTGTTTCTTATCGTTTGGTTCTCCCTCGCTCCCTTAGAATTAACCCCACTTTCCATGTTTCACTACTTAAACCTGTCTTGTCTTCTCCCTTTGCCCCCCCACGCAGACCCCCGCCACCTCCCAGGATCATTGACGGCCAGCCAGCCTACACAGTCCGCCGGATACTGGACTCCCGGAGGGTCCAGAACTCTCTGCAGTATCTGGTGGACTGGGAGGGCTACGGGCCAGAGGAGCGCTCCTGGGTTCCAGCCAGGGACATCCTGGACCCAGGTTTGATCCGAGATCTTCGCACCCTGAGGCCAGGGTGTTCTGGAAGGAACGTCAGGAGTCGTTCCTAGAGGAGGGGGTACTGTCAGCTTCCTGCCTCCTGTTTGTCTCCGGGCCTCTAGAGGTCATCTGTGTTCCCCTCTGCCTTAGTTCTTCCTCGTGTGTCCTTATTAGCTTGATCCAGGTCACCTGTGCCTTGTTTCCCCTAGAGTATTTTAGCTGTGTGTTTTCCCCTTGTATCTCACTTGGTTTTTGAGTCCTGGCTATGTGTCTCCTGCTTTGTCCCACCGTGTCTTTCCAAGTAAGCTTTTCTAAGTTATCTTTAGTTTGTTTTTCTCCCCTCGTGGAGTTATTTTGTTTTGCCTCCTGTTTTGTTACTCTACCTCTGTTAATATACCTCCTTCGGAGAAGAACTTTTGTTGGACTATTTTTTAAGTGCGAAGAACCTTTGTTTTTACATTAAATCTACTTGCCTGGAGTATTGCCTTGGGTGTTTCATTTGGGTCCAACTATACCTCCTCTGTGGCTAAGGGGTAGAACCCCCCAGCTCTCCACATCTGAGACCGGAGTTCTAGCCCAGCTTGTGACAGGTTCCATCAATTTTGGTGCATTTATCCCAATTAGCAGTCCAATGTCGGCATCGATGTGAGATACAGTACATGATTCCTTATGTGTTATTTCATAGTTTTGATGTCTTCCCTATTATTCTACAATGTAGAAAATAGTACAAATAAAGAAAAACCTTTGAATGAGTAGGTGTGTCCAAACTTTTGACTGGTACTGTATATACTAGGTGGTGTCAGAGGAAGGCCCAAAAAATTGTCAAAGACGCCAGTCAGCCAAGTCATAGACTGTTCTCTCTGCTACCGCACGGCAAGCGTTACCGGAGCGCCAAGTCTAGGTCCCAAAAGGCTCCTTAACAGCTTCTACCCCCAAGCCATAAGACTGCTGAACAGTTCATAAAATGGCCACCCAGACTATTTGCTTTGACCCCCCACCACTTTGTTTTTACACTGCAAGCAAGACGTCTGTGTCCTTTGGTTGATGACGTGGCAGGTTGCAGTGTGGTAGGTACAGCTTGTCCCATGAATTAATCATAAGAATTGAGGATTAACTGACAACTGCAAAACAAACGTTCTGGATAATATAGAGAACCTTGAACTATTTATTGGTCAGCATTTTGATATGCTCGAAAAATAATCAGATACATTGAAGCGAACAGGAGAAGACCTTTCCTCGAGCTCTGCGAGCAAAACTGAAGGGAAGCCGACGTCTAAAATTCCTAATTTAACACTGGAGTGGGACGTTTTTATAACCATGTCTCCAGAAGATAGAGCATTGCTTACAAGCATGAGCAAGCAGTTAAAAAAGCTGGATCTATTGCCTGGGCTACTGGCCTTAAAAACAGGAATGGATTACAGTAATAAAATGATGGAAGAAATACGAGCGGAAAATAAGATATTGAAAACTACCGTGGACTCCCTAAAAGACACTACAGAGAGGCTACGGTATAATAATAAAACAATGAAAGCCGAATTACTTGATCTAAAGTGCAGAAGTATGAAGAATAATATTGTTATAATGGGAATAAAGGAGGATGAAAATGAAAACTATCAGTCAACGGAGGAAAAAGTCAAGTTGTTCATGAAACGTAATCTCAAGATGACGGAGGAACAGGTGGATACAATTGATTTTCAAAGGGCTCACCGTTTCGGTGGCAGAGGGGAGGGAAGGCCCGTCCGATATTAGCTATGCTAACTCACTACAAAATGAAGATTGCATTGTTACAACAGAGTAGGGAACTGAAGAACACCCCGTTCTCTCTTAATGAACAATTTCCCCATGAAATAGTGAAGAGACGACGTTCCCTGTACCCCACTTTCAAAAGGCTCCGAGCAGAGAAGCAGAATGTTTGTCTAGTTGTCGATAAATTGTATGTAAACAACCAAATGTTCAAGGACTCGAAGATTAGAATGTGGCTGTGAGTGATAGCTACCTCCTGCTGAAGTAGTCCCCCATCTGCACCGCATTACATAGTACAATTATGGATTCATTTGTTTTTAACCAAACAATTTTTGCATGATGGACTTTTTTTATTCATGCAGTATGGAACCGTGGACTATGTGGACTAAAAATAAGGTTGGACTTATGGTAATGCAAAATGGGTATGATGAAATTATCATTTTTTTTATTTAGGCAATATGGATCTTTGGACTATATGGACTTAAAATCAGGTTTTGATTTAGGGGAAGGCGAAAATGGATAAGGCTGACCTTTTCTTTTTGATTGTTTATTTCTTTAATTTGAAGATTGTACATTAGAAATACCAAGTTTTTAAATGTATTTTCTTATATGATATGGCCTAATTGTAGAGGTCAGGTATAATATGACTTAAAAGCTGTTATATAGTGCGGCCCTTGTTCGCTGATGTGAATCGGAACGATTAGCTTTTAAGATTAAACTTAATACATACGAATAGATCTAATGTAAGGCTAGGATAAAGGATTATATAATTAAAAACCTACCTAGGTTCTCTATTGGTGTAGGCCATTACGATCCTAAAATAATTGGGGACATTATCCTTTTACATTAAAAAAATAAATCTAAATATTAAAAATGTATTGTTCCGATACACATCATTGTCAATAGGGTTGTTGTCTCTATTAGTGTGTGTGGCGGGCTGGTTAACACTAAAATAAACTGATTAAAGTTAACAGCTGAACCAACAGAATAACTGGCTTATGGAAGCACTTCTCTAAGCGAGAGGTATATTATATATTTCTATATAAGCTATTTACGATACCTTTTATATTCTTGATCCTAATGATATAGATATAGTTGTAAAACAGCTGAGGTGATAGAGCAATGACCTTGGAATAAAAACAAAATGTGTGTGGGTGGAGAGAGGGTTGGTTTTACAGATTTAATTGCTCTGGATTGTCAGTACAGCATGTATACTTGGCTATCGTGCCATGGCTGTGTCAGTCGATTGTTAGTTAAACTTAGGTATTGCTTTATGGGTAGTGTGATGCCTAACACATTTTTACTGGCTGTTAGAATCTAGGTTCATTTTTCCTTCTTCCTTTTTTGTCAGAATAAAACAGGATATAATGAGGACTACATTAAATATGTCTTGCATGTAATGGACATGAAGAACTGGTCTTGCGATATATATATATACAGTTGAAGTTGGAAGTTTACATACACCTTAGCCAAATACATTTAAACTCAGTTTTTCACAATTCCTGACATTTAATCCTAGTAGAAATTCCCTGTTTTAGGTCAATTAGGATCACCACTTTATTTTAAGAATGTGAAATGTCAGAATAATAGTAGAGAGAATTATTTATTTCAGCTTTTATTTCTTTCATCACATTCCCAGTGGGTCAGAAGTTTACATACACTGAATTAGTATTTGGTAGCATTGCCTTTAAATTGTTTAACTTTGGTCAAACGTTTCGGGTAGCCTTCCACAAGCTTCCCACAATAAGTTGGGTGAATTTTGGCCCATTCCTCCTGACAGAGCTGGTGTAACTGAGTCAGGTTTGTAGGCCTCCTTGCTCGCACACGCTTTTTCAGTTCTGCCCACACATTTTCTATAGGATTGAGGTCAGGGCTTTGTGATGGCCACTCCAATACCTTGACTTTGTTGTTCTTAAGCCATTTTGCCACAACTTTGGAAGTATGCTTGGGGTCATTGTCCATTTGGAAGACCCATTTGCGACCAAGCTTTATCTTCCTGACTGATGTCTTGAGATGTTGATTAAATATATCCACATCATTTTCCTTTTTCATGATGCCTTCTATCTTGTGAAGTGCACCAGTCCCTCCTGCAGCAAAGTACCCCCACAGCATGATGCTGCCACCCCCGTGCTTCACGGTTGAGATGGTGTTCTTCAGCTTGCAAGCCATCCCATTTTCGATGGTCATTATGGCCAAACAGTTCTATTTTTGTTTCATCAGAACAGAGGACATTTAAAAAAAAAAAAAATACGATCTTTGTCCCCATGTGCAGTTGCAAACCATAGTCTGGCTATTTTATGGCGGTTTTGGAGCAGTGGCTTCTTCCTTGCTGAGTGGCCTTTCAGGTTATGTCAATAAACATTGAGGGAAAAAAGTATTTGATCCCCTGCTGATTTTGTATGTTTGCCCACTGACAAAGAAATGATCAGTCTATAATTTTAACGGTAGGTTTATTTGAACAGTGAGAGACAGAATAACATAAAAAAAATCCAGAAAAACGCATGTCAAAAATTTTAGAAATTGATTTGCATTTTAATGAGGGAAATAAGTATTTGACCCCCTCTCAATCAGAAAGATTTCTGGCTCCCAGGTGTCTTTTATACAGGTAACGAGCTGAGATTAGGAGCACACTTAAAGGGAACAAAGCAATCAATCAATCAGATTCCAAACTCTCCACCATGGCCAAGACCAAAGAGCCCTCCAAGGATGTCAGGGACAAGATTGTAGACCTACACAAGGCTGGAATGGGCTACAAGACCATCGCCAAGCAGCTTGGTGAGAAGGTGACAACAGTTGGTGCGATTATTCTCAAATAGAAGAAACACAAAATAACTGTCAATCTCCCTCGGCCTGGGGCTCCATGCAAGATCTCACCTCGTGGAGTTGCAATGATCATGAGAACGGTGAGGAAACAGCCCAGAACCACACGGGAGGATCTTGTCAATGATCTCAAGGCAGCTGGGACCATAGTCACCAAGAAAACAATTGGTAACACACTACGCCGTGAAGGACTGAAATCCTGCAGCGCCCGCAAGGTCCCCCTGCTCAAGAAAGCACATATACAGTGGGGAGAACAAGTATTTGATACACTGCCGATTTTGCAGGTTTTCCTACTTACAAAGCATATAGAGGTCTGTCATTTTTATCATAGGTACACTTCAACTGTGAGAGACGGAATCTAAAACAAAAATCCAGAAAATCACATTGTATGATTTTTAAGTAATGAATTTGCATTTTATCACATCAATAATCACATTGATTAACTCTTTGGTCCTATCACAGTTGGTGGATGGGTTAATAAAAAATAAATATAAGATACTGCTGAACAATTAATCAAATGGCCACCCGGACTATTTGCATTGAGTTTTTACACTGCTGCTACTCGCTGTTTATTATCTATGCATAGTCACTTTACCCCTACCTACATGTACAAATTACCTTGACTAACCTGTACCCCTGCACATTGACACACTACTGGTACCCCTGTATATAGCCTCATTATTGTTGTTTTATTGTGTTACTTTTTTATTTTATTTTTTACTTCAGTTGATTTAGTAATTATTTTCTTAACTCTATTTTCTTAAAACTGTGTTGTTGGTTAAGGGCTTGTAAGTAAGCATTTCATGGTAAGGTCTACACCTGTTTTATTCGGCGCATGTGACAAATAAAATGTGATTTGATTTGATGGAAAGAGTAGTGTAGTCGCCGTCCCGAGTGTAGCCTGCTCAAGGACATTCTCTGTTTCTTTCCTCCATCACCTTTCCTGTAGCCCTTCCTTGTTTATCTGTATGTGGAGAATAGTTGGATGCCTTTGTGAGCACACCTTACAAGTCATACAATTCTGACAGTCTCTGCTTAGATGGCCCTTGGTGAAGCAGCCAAAAAAGATGCCATTCTTTTTCAAAAATAATTTTGTCTTCATGAGGCTTTCTGTTCAGGTCTTGGCTAGGGCTGTGGAGGTCATGACATTTTGTCAGCCGGTTATTGTTATGCAAGTAACTGCCAGTCTCAAGGTAATTGACCCTTAACCTTTTCAGGTGTGAGTTCCAAATATCTCTAACGGTTGCCCCAGCATGAGTTTTTTTATGCGCAGTTATGTTCTGTTAATTACTGATGCTCCCTTTAAGAACAGAGCGCCCTTGGTCATGCGCAGTGTTGCTCTATGTTATTCTTGTACTAACTAGCTTTAGTAAATGTGAAGCTCCAGCTCACTTCCTTGTATTCTGAGTCTTTCTTATTATATCCATTAGTAATAAGAGCTAAGACACTACAATGGTGACGAGGATGATTACCTACAGTGTGCATCATGAATGCAGATGGAGCTCGTTGAAAGAGAGGAAGATTTTGACCTTGTAGCACAGCAGCTAGCAAGCAGTGACGACGAGGGGAGTGCTGACAAGAACGAGGCGGAAGATCAAAGACCCGCAGAGCCGGCGGTAAAGAGAATGGCTAGCATCAGGAAAATAGATGTGTTTGATGACACGCAAGAAAACTGGGCAACTTACATTGAACAACTGGAACAGTACTTCATTGCAAATGACATTGCTGATAACAAGAGAGTACCAGCGTTGTTGAGTTTGATTGGCCCAAAAACGTACCGTTTGCTAAGAGATCTGACTGCCCCTCTGAAGCCCTCCAATAAATAAATCAGGGAGATTGTGGAGATATTTCAAAATCACCTAAACCACTCTTCATCGCGGAACGTTTTCGTTTCCACAAGAGAGACCAGAATGAGGGTGAGGATGTTAGTACATATGTAGCAGAGTTGAAGAAACTGTCTGAGTATTGCCCATTTGGAGAGAACCTAAATGACACATTAAGGAATAGATTTGTTTGTGGACTGAAACATGAACACATTCAGAAACGTTTGCTCACAGAATCAGATCTCACTTTTGCAAAGGCTGTTGAAATTGCTGTAGCTATGGACATCGCGACCAAACATGCAATTGAATTGCAATGTAAAAGAAATACTGACCTCCTATCACAAACTTCCCTGCACATTTTTTCACGCAGCCGACAGCGCCCCTGGGTGGCTGACAAATGCAACAGGCGTGACAGAGATGGTCACAGAGCAGAGGACTGCCATTTCAAAGATGAAATTAGTCACAACTGCAATAGCAGGCGGGACATTCAAAGAGCATGCAGAGCAAAATACAGTCACAACAGGAAAACTGAGAAAATGAAAGGGTCTGTGAATGCACTATCAGAGAACAGTGGCAGTGATTCAGATGAACAGTTAATTGGTACAATGGAGTTAAACACAGTGACTTCTCCCAGCAGTAGCATAATATGGGTGACACCAGAAATCAAAGGCAAACCCCTCAAAATGGAGCTGGACACAGGATCTGCAGTGTCTATAATTTCCACGACTGTCTACAATGAGCACGTTAAGGCTATCAAGCTGAAGTAAACAAATGTGTTGCTGAAGACATACTCAGGAGAGAGATTGAGCCCATTGGGAGCAAACACAGCTGTATGTGGTGCATGGAACTGGCCCCCCATTATTTGGCAGGGAATGGCTGTGCAAAATAAAGCTGAACTGGTGTGACTTAAATGCTCCACACGTCCCAGCCAAAAGAGAAAGGCACAGACCAAACACTGGAACACTTGATGAAGAAATACGACACCATTTTCAGTGATCAGATGGGAACAGTGAAAGACATCACAGCCAAACTCGTACTGAGAGATGATGCAACCCCAAAATTCTGCAAAGCCAGATCTGTTCCATACTCCCTGAAACCAAAGGTGGAAGCGGAAATCGATCACTTGCAGGACACAGGGATCCTGACGAAAGTGGACAGAAGCGAATGGGCCACACCAATTGTTCCCATTGTAAAGAAAGACGGGTCTGTTAGAATGTGTGGGGACTTCAAGGTAACTGAATTCAATGTTGCATGTGGACCAATACCCTCTGCCACGTCTGGATAAAATCTTTGCTGCACTAGCTGGTGGGAAACACTTCGGTAAAATCGACCTGAAACAGGCTTACCTGCAGCTACCGGTTGAAGAGAGCTCCAAACAAAATGTGACAGAAGTGAGATCTTACTGATCAATTACTCCAGAACATTCCTCCCAAACATTTAGCAGTACTCCAGCCTCTAAATCAGCTCCTGGAAAATAATAGGACATGGTAGTGGACAGCACAGTGTGAAAATGCGTTTCTTGAGGCAAAACGGATCAACACATCTGAACAGGTCGTGACGCATTACGACGCCGAACTGCCAGTGAAGTTGGCTTGTGATGTGTCCCCTTATGGCTTAGGGGCCGTACTTTCACACACTGAAAGATGGGTCAGAGAGGCCAGTGGCGTATGCGCCATGAACTTTGAATGATGCAGAGAAGAACTACTCACAAATCGACAAGGAAATTAAGAAATTCCACACATACCTACACTACCAGTCAAAAGTTTGGACACCTACTCATTCAAGGGTTTTTCTTTGTAGAATAATAGTGAAGACATCAAAACTATAAAATAACACATATGGAATCATGTAGTAACCAAAAAATTGTTCAACAAATCAAAATATATTTTATATTTGAGATTCTACAAATAGCCACCCTTTGCCTTGATGACAGCTTTGCAAACTCTTGGCATTCTCTAAACCAGCTACATTAGGTAGTCACCTGGAATGCATTTCAATTAACAGGTGTGCCTTCTTCAAAGTTAATTTGTGGAATTTCTTTCCTTCTTAATGCGTTTGAGCCAATCAGTTGTGTTGTGACAAGGTAGGGGGGGGGTATACAGAATATAGCCCTATTTGGTAAAAGACCAAGTCCATATTATGGCAAGAACAGCTCAAATAACCAAAGAGAAACGACAGTCCATCATTACTTTAAGACATGAAGTTCAGTCAATACGGACAATTTCAAGAACTTTGAAAGTTTTTTCAAGTGCAGTCGCAAAAACCATTAAACGCTATGATGAAACTGGCTCTTGTGAGGACCGCCACAGGAATGGAAGACCCAGAGTTACCTCTGCTACAGAAGATAAGTTCACTAGAGTTACCATCCTCAGAATCCTCAATAATAAGAAGAGACTTGCTTGGGCCAAGAAACACGAGCAATGGACATTAGACCGGTGGAAATTTGTCCTTTGGTCTGGATTTTTGGTTCAAACCGCTGTGTCTTTGTGAGACGCGGTGTGGGTGAACGGATTATCTCTGCATGTGTAGTTCCCACCGTAAAGCATGGAGGAGAAGGTGTTATGGTGTGGGGGTGCTTTGCTGTTGACACTGTCTGTGATGTATTTAGAATTCAAGACACACTTAACCAGCATAGCTACCACAGCGATACGCCATCCCATCTGGTTTGGGCTTAGTGGGACTATCATTTGTTTTTCAACAGGACAATGACCCAATACACCTCCAGGCTGTGTAAGGGCTATTTGACCAAGAAGGAGAGTGATGGAGTGCTGCATCAGATTACCTGGCCTCCACAATCCCCCGACCTCAACCCAATTGAGATGGTTTGGGATGAGTCGGACGGCAAAGTGAAGGAAAAGCATTTGTGGGAACTCCTTCAACACTGTTGGAAAAGCATTTGAGGTGAAGCTGGTTGAGGGAATGCCAAGAGTGTGCAAAGCTGTCATCAAGGCAAAGGGTGGCTATTTGAAAAATATAAAATATATTTTGATTTGCTTAACACTTTTTTGGTTACTACATGATTCCATGTGTTATTTCATAGTTTTAAGTCTTCATTATTATTCTACAATGTAAAAAATAGTAAAAATAAAGAAAACCCCTTAAATGAGTAGGTGTGTCCAAACTTTTGACTGGTACCCTATATGGCAATCGTTTCACACTGGTTACGGATCACCAGCCATTGCTTTCCATTTTCAGTCCAAAGAAAGGCATTCCGGCAATGACAGCGGCCAGGTTACAGCGATACGCCTTTTTCCTTGCCGGCCATATGTATGACATTGAGTTTAAGCCGTCGTCCCTCCACACAAATGCAGATGGATTATCCAGACTGCCCTGTACAAGAGAAAGACAAAGGAGTGTGGATGCAGTGGACATTTTCCACACCTCTCAGCTCGAGGTACTACCTGTCACAAGCACAGTTATCAAACGGGAGACAAGGAAAGATGTGACATTGTCAAAAGTATACACCTACACCATGTCAGGATGGCCAGCTACAGGCAGAAAGGAGCTGACACCATATTTCCAGCGGGAAAAAATGAAATTACATCGTACCAAGGATGTTTGATGTGGGGAATGAGAGTCATGATACCCCAGAAATGCCAACATCAAGTTTTGCAGCAACTACATGAAGGGCATGTTGGAATAGTCAAAATGAAGCTGCTTGCGATTGGCCACTTCTGGTGGCCCGGTCTGGATCAACAAATAGAAAACATGGCGAAGAACTGTAGCGGATGTTTGAAAACCCTTCACATGCCTGCTCCTGCCCCAGTCCAACCATGGGAATGGCCCACAGAGCCATGGCAGAGAATTCATGTGGACTACGCAGGCCCCTTTGAAAAGCACATGTTTCTGGTCATAGTTGATGCCCATTCCAAATGGCCAGAGGTGTTTTGCACTGACTCCTCCTCCTCAGTTCAGACTATAGAGTGTCTCAGAACAACGCTTGCACACTTTGGATTGCCTCTGCAGCTGGTAAGCGACAACACACAAGCTTTCGTAAGTGACAAGTTTACAAGATTCATGTCAGTAAATGGAATCAAAGACTCAACCGCAGCTCTGTACTAGCCTGCCACCAATGGACTGGCAGAACGCTTTGTGCAAACCCTTAAGTAAGGACTCTGTGCAGCAAAACGAGATGAAGGGACTTTGCAAACAAAACTGGGCAAGTTCCTGGCCTCCTTCCGAAACACCCCACATGCCACGACAAATGAAAGCCCAGCAGCACTGATGTTCGGGCGGCCTCTCTGCACACAGCTGGACATCATGAAGACAAACAGGCGAAATGAAGTGCTAAACAAACAAGCCAAGATGCTCTCCGGCAGCCAGGAGCGCCAAACAGGACAGGAAGTGATGGTGCGAGACTACAGAAGGGAAATGGACAAGAGGGACCTTACATGCACAAACGGGACCCAGAACTTACCAGGTTCAAGTGAGCCCAGACATAATGTGGCGGCGTCACATTAACCAAATGCATTCCACAGAAAACAGCACAACAATCGAGAGAGAACAGGCACAGAGAGCTCCTGGGAGTGACACACAGGGAACTGTAGAGGATGGTGGGGCAGTACAGAGACCTCAGGCTGAAAGAAGGGAACGTATGGATGAAGGTTCTGCTATAGCAGAAGCTATAATGGAGCAAGCACACACTGAGGATGTGCAGGAGCCTCCAGACAACCCAAGGCGCTACCCGGAACGAAGACACCGTCCACCAGACAGACTGGACTTATACACAAACAAACAAACAAACACAACCAAAAACTAAGACTTTTCAAGTTAAAATCAAAGATAGAAAATAACTACAAGTTCTGGGAAATGTTTCGGTTGTGGTTTGGTAAAAGTAACTCTGATTGTATAAGAGAAGGAATGTTATGTTCTGTTAATTACTGATGCAGTGTAACTCTGTTATTCTTGTACTAACTAGCTTTAGTAAATGTGAAGCTCCAGTTCACTTCCTTGTATTCTGAGTCTTTCTTATTATATTCATTAGTAATAAGAGCTAAGACACTACAATGGCGACGAGGATAATTACCTTCAGTGTGCATCACGAACTACACACGTGATGTCAGAATGCACTCAATGTTCCAAAATGTGATTGTTACGCAACAGGACAGTTAACCAATGCTGCCCTCAAACCAAGACACGCTGCTCGCTAACTATCTATAGGCTATGTTTCAACTTGTCGATTTCAAATTATTTTCGAACAAGTTAGATTTTCTGAAAACAGTTTGAATTGAGGTGTGTTCCGCCTCCTCAAAAATCCACATAAGAAGTAGCCCATTTCGCTGTTGTGGACAATTTATTTTTGATGAGAGCCCAAGCACTTCCCTAGTGTTTCTCCAGATCAAGTATGAAGACGTTGTGCATCTCTAGTCAGAACAGGCTTTGCACAAACTTTCTCCACCTGTCACATTTTCTGGCTGGCGCTCGCATTGCCTTCATTGTTGTTTTTCTTACAAATAATAACTTTGGACATGTGTGCGTTCCTATCAAAGTAAGTGCCTTATTATCTGTATATCGTGTTGACGTTTCTACTGTAGCATAATGTATTTACTGTTTTATTTACGTTTTCAAGTACTGGTGGCAAATCATGCGTTCCGATTCTTGATTAGATTGTAATGGACACATATGATGTGTGTAAAATACTATTTTGAAGGTTGTACTGATTATGATTAGCTAATGCTAAGCTATTTACCAGCTATGTGTGGCGCACAGGAGTTTGACGGCACCTTAATTGGGGAGAACGGCTCGTGGTAATGGCTGGAGTGGAATTGGTGGAATGGTATCAAATACATCAAACACATGGTTTCCATGTGTTTGATGCCATTCCATTTACTCCATACCAGCCATTATTATGAGCCGTCCTCCCCTCAGCAGCCTCCACTGGTGTGGTGACATGTTTGTTGACATCATACAATGCATATTGGTTGTCACGTAAGCATCTGTCAGACCAAAGATGTTATAAAAAAACAAGGTGAAGGGATAGTTCACTCGACTGACTTATGGTGCTTTCAAGACAACTGGGAACTCTGAAAAATACGAGGTCAAATCATGATGTCAGTGATCTTCAGGTCGGAAAGTCGGAGCTCTAGAAAGAGGCCCGAGTTCCCAAGTTGGAATTCCGAGTTTGATGACTGTTCAAAATGATTTTTCCCAGTCGGAGCTCATTTTTTCAGAGTTCCCATTTGTCTTGAACACACTGAAGTCTGAAGTCGGAGGTTTCCATGTTCCCAGTTTCCAGTTGTTTTGAACGTGGCATCAGATTGTACTTATGGTACCTCAGTGTTGCCAGCTCAGACCCCCCATTTATTTTTATTTAGCTTATAAACTTATAAAAAAACGTAAATATCACATTTACATAAGTATTCAGACACTTTACTCAGTACTTTGTTGAAGCACCTTTGGCAGCGATTACAGCCTCGAGTCTTCTTGGGTATGATGTTACAAGCTTGGCACACCTGTATTAAAGGGAGTGCTCCTAATCTCAGTTTGTTACCTGTATAAAAGACACCTGTCCACAGAAGCAATCAATCAATCAGATTCCAAACTCTCCACTATGGCCAAGGCCAAAGAGCTCTCCAAGGATGTCAGGGACAAGATTGTAGACCTACACAAGACTTGAATGGGCTACAAGATCATCGCCAAGCAGCTTGGTGAGAAGGTGACAACAGTTGGTGTGATTATTCGCAAATGGAAGAAACACAAATGACCTGTCAATCTCCCTCTGCCTGGGGCTCCATGCAAGATATCACCTTGTGGACTTGCAACGATCATGAGAATGGTGAGGAATCAGCCCAGAACTACATGGTAGGATATTGTCAATGATCTCAAGGCAGCTGGGACCATAGTCACCAAGAAAACAATTGGTAACACACTACGCCGTGAAGGACTGAAATCCTGCAGTGCTGCAAGGTCCCCCTGCTCAAGAAAGCACATATACATGCCCGTCTGAAGTTTGCCAATGAACATCTGAATGATTCAGAGGAGAACTAGGTGAAAGTGTTGTGGTCAGATGAGACCAAAATGGAGCTCTTTGGCATCAACTCAACTCGCCGTGTTTGGAGGAGGAGGAATGCTGCCTATGACCCCAAGAACACCATCCCCACCGTCAAACATGGAGGTGGAAACATGATGCTTTGGGGGTGTTTTTCTGCTAAGGGGACAGGACAACTTCACCGCATCAAAGGGAAGATGGACGGGCCATGTATCGTCAAATCTTGGGTGAGAACCTCCTTCCCTCAGCCAGGGCATTGAAAATGGGTCGTGGATGGGTATTCCAGCATGACAATTACCCAAAATACACAGCCAAGGCAACAAAGGAGTGGCTCAAGAAGAAGCACATTAAGATCCTGGAGTGGCCTAGCCAGTCTCCAGACCTTAATCATATAGAAAATCTGTGGAGGGAACTGAAGGTTTGAGTTGCCAAACGTCAGCCTCGAAACCTTAATGACTTGGAGAAGATCTGCAAAGAGGAGTGGGACAAAATCCCTCCTGAGATGTGTGCAAACCTGGTGGCCAACTACAAGAAACGTCTGACCTCTGTGATTGCCAACAAGGGTTTTGCCACCAAGTACTAAGTCATGTTTTGCAGAGGGGTCAAATACTATTTCCCTCATTAAAATGCAAATCAATTTATAACATTTTTGACATCCGTTTTTCAGAATATTTTTGTTGTTATTCTGTCTCTCACTGTTCAAATAAACCTACCATAAAAATTATAGACTGATCATTTCTTTGTCAGTGGGCAAACGTACAAAATCAGCAGGGGATCAAATACTTTTTCCCTCACTGTATGTTTTCTAATTTTTTATTTTTTTGCTTTGAAATTAATAAGAAAAGCCATCCATTCAGATAGGAAGCTGCAGATAATTTAGATGTTGTCCACAATAGGGTACCAGTGTATGTGCAGAAATTCAGACTGATACCTTCAAGAATGAGAGAGCTACATAATATTTAGTATGAGGACTCCCAGGTGTCCCTCACAAGTTTGCCCAAATGTACCCAAGTGGCCTCCAAGTGGCCAAATTGGTCAATTGATACACTTTCAAGTACATAACTATAGAGAACATACAAAAATGCTATGGTAATGAAAAATAAAAGCTTACACACTCTCAGGAATGTCATACATGATGGACATTAGCTTCCCCACAGAAAATACACTAACATTCACAAATCTAGATGGCCGGGCGGGGTTGGTGTGGAGCCAGAGACAGCAGCTGGGGTCAGACTGAATGAATCCGTTTCTACATTTCAATGAGTGGGGGATGGACGACTTGACTGTGTTGGTTTCCAAAAGTCATCTGAGTCATTGGCACTATTGAAGATTTTTTTTTTAATCAGTAAGAACTCATTTTACTTATTTTATTGAAACTTTATTTTAGCAGGGGGTGAGCCGTGCATCAATACTTTTACGGATGAGCTCTGCATCAATACATCAAATAAACAACAAATATCTATAAACATTTAAATTATATAGAGTTTGGGGAACACAATCATTAATATGAAATATGTGTACGAATAGTAACTGTAGCTCAGTTGGTAGAGCATGGCGCCAGTGTTGTGGGTTCGTTTCCCACGGGGGGCCAGTATGAAAATGTATGCACTCACTAACTGTAAGTCGCTCTGGATAAGAGCTTCTGCTAAATGACTAAAATGTAAAAAATGTAAGACACTCGAAAACCACAGCCACAGCATGCCATGGATTTCATCTGTTTGATACCATTCCATTCACTCCACTCCAGCCATTCCAGCCATCATCATGAGCCATCATCCCCTCACCAGCCTCCACCGGCTTTACCTCCCCTACATTCGCTTTTTTATATATATATACAGACCTACAATGTATTAGCATATCCAATGTGTATTTTATGTCGA
The DNA here is from genome assembly GCF_020615455.1 of Coregonus clupeaformis. Taxonomy (NCBI): domain Eukaryota; kingdom Metazoa; phylum Chordata; class Actinopteri; order Salmoniformes; family Salmonidae; genus Coregonus; species Coregonus clupeaformis. The sequence continues at coordinate 25,848,357 of NC_059207.1, forward strand.
CCATCACATGCTGTGGCTGTGGTCCTCGAGAGTCCCATTCACTATTGGTAAACATATTTCACCACAGAGATTATATATATATATATAGCAATCAAAGAACAATATCTAAAAGAATATCTCAAATGAATAATATGCAACCATTTAAACAACTGCATTAGCATGAGAAGAAAGAAAGTATTTTACTTACCAGTCCAAAATTGCATCTTTGCCTTCCAAAAACATGTCTTCAGCGTTTGAGTCTACACTGTAATCACTAACTGAGTCCTCAACTTCTTCTATGTCACTTTCATGATCGATTTCTGCAATAACCTCTTCCAAATCTGTATACTTGGTCTTCGATTGAGCTTTTCCTGTTTTATTAGCCATGTCCTACTTTCTAAATTAGCAATAAACTTGGTAGAACTAATTGAGCATGTGTGCGTAATACGATTTCCTTTTCGTCCTCTCGATTTTCTCTGCCGAATGTTTGTTGTTGCGTACGAGCTCAGCACAATGGCTTTTACTCACACAAAGGACAATCACATACTCCTGTAAAGCCCAGCTCATTGGCTATCTAGTTAGTGATGTTTCAAAACGATAGGTGGTCATTGGACCAAGATACAGTGAATCAAGTGAACACCGGCCGTCTCATCAGCGCGTAATGATGTCGTGTCTTCGTGGCAAAACATTTTTTGTATCAGATATACCTAATGCAGAATAATGAAGGAAAGGCTGATTACCTTCTAGAGTGTCTGAGGAATAAATAGGAACCTAACTTGACTGGTGAAACAAGGTTTAGCGTTTCGACTTTCACAGATTTACTTCTTTGCAAATTGAACGAGTGGGAATACAACATCGATCGTGCATACAACATGGATCGTGTTAAGATATAAAAATGGATTTTATCAAACAAAGCTACGCTGTATTTCATCTCTGGGACCCTCAGGATTACAAATCAGAGCAAGATTACTGAATGTAAGTACATTATTTACCTTCAGAGCTGAATGTATCAAACCAGTTGCCGTGGTAAAGTGTTTTTGTTGTTGTGCACTATCATCAAACAATAGCATGGTCTTTTTTCGCTGTAATACCTACTGTAAATTGGACACTTCAGTTAGATTAACAATAATTTAAGCTTTCTGCCCATATAAGATATGTCTATGCTCAGGAAAGTTTGCTTTTGTATACGTCATTCTAGTCACATTGTCCGTATTGAGCAAGAACTGTCCCGATTTCAGGACACCGATCTTAAGAAATCCCGAGTGGCACAGTGGTCTAAGGCACTGCATCTCAGTGCTTGAGGTGTCACTACAGACCCCCTGGTTTGATTCCAGGCTGTATCACAACTGGCCGTGATTGGGAGTCCCATAGGGCGGCGCACAATTGGCCCAGCGTCGTCCGGGTTTGGCCAGTGTAGGCTGTCATTGTAAATAAGAATTTGTTCTTAACTGACTTGCCTGGTTAAATAAGATTGATGGAGGCCACTGTGTTCTTGGGGACATTCAATGCTGCAGAAATGTTTTGGTACCCTTTCCCAGATCTGTGCCTCGACACAATCCTGTCTCGGCGCTCTACGGACAATTCCTTCGACCTCATGGCTTTGTTTTTGCGCTGACATGCACTGTCAACTGTGGGACCTTATATAGACAGGTGTGTGCCTTTCCAAATCATGTCCAATCAAGTGAATGTACCACAGGTGGACTTCAATCAAGTTGTAGAAACATCTCAAGGATGATCAATGGAAACAGGATGCACCTGGGCTCAATTTCGAGTCTCATAGCAAAGGGTCTGAAGACTTATTTCTGGTATTTCTGTTTTTATTTTTAATACATTTGCAAACATTTCTAAAAACATGTTTTCGCTTAGTCATTATGGGGCATTGTAATTGCAAAGTAACTGAAAAGTCGTAAGTAGTTGAAAAGTTGCTAATGAGCTAAAATGCTTAAGTTGTCCATGATGAAATTTGAACTCGCAACCTTTGGGTTGCTAGACATTCACGTTATATGTTCACCCATCCACCCTGACCAAGCACCCTACTTTCGTTTTTTCATTAAGTAACCATCTGTTATATGTAACCATACCAAACGTAACATATCATTCTAATTTGAGTGTCCCGGATTTACATTTACTATGCTATGTCTAGTCTATGAGACCAGGCTGGAATTCATGTATCTAAAAAAGCTAAACAAATTGCATGGAAAACTTGCTTTCTCTCTCCTGTGTTGACATTTTTGATCTACAACACATTGTTTATTTCGCAACAATCTTTCATGTCTGGATTTTGCACACTGACCTTCTTCTCGACCCTGTGCTTTGCTCACTGTTACATGACATCAGTGTCAACACATGGGCACGTTCGAGGTTGTTGTTATTTCGAGTGTGTTGTGCAGATGGGCAGATCTTGACATGATGCCTTAATTCCTGGAATAAATAATTCCAACAATGCATCCCATCCAAAATTGAGAATGTTCCTCAACAGTGAAACCCTTGCAAAGTTGAATGATTGAATAAGAGTCTTATGACCATTTTAAGTGCATATATAAGATGCTATAGGAAACGTTAACATGTGTAACAAGCATGGTAACAAGCATTCATTGTTAAACCCCTGTAATTACAGACTGCAATTACCACCAGTTACATGTTGTTATTACAGTGTAACTATGAATTATCACAATTAATTAAATACTTGTATTACATATGTAATTACACTGTAATAAGGAACCCTTAAAATGAAGTATTACCTTATTTTAATTGGTGGCAGGATATGGGTTGCATATCTAGGAGCTGCATTAACAATATTGAGATGAACATTTGAGATTAAATGGGAGAAAGTAAAAGAGCAACCACTCACCAGATATTTGACACACAGGCTTGTAGTCCTCGCAGCAGTCTCCTGTTTTCTGACAGTAGGTATCACAGTAGCACACTGTTTTACGCTTCGTGTACTCAAAGCATTCATTTTTTCTCCCGGTACAACAGTTTGGGCTTTCTCTCTCCCCGCACCCCGCTTCTGCTTGTGGAAAAATGACCCCCGAGAAAAACGCCAGATATCCACAGACTATAACCCCATAGAATGCTGGAAACCAACCATGCGCTCCCATGATGGAAACTTCACTGGCCACTAGTGCGTGAATTCTGCCGCTGAAGCGCACAAACGCTCGCAGCCCTATCCCTCTCCAAATTGTAGCCTACTTTCACAAATAAAAAAGACAGTTCTTTTAAATCATTAGATCCAAACGCATGTGCATTGTCACATTCCTGGACCAAATCCTCACTATTAGGCTGTCCAAATGGATGCAAATAACAAGCACGAACTTCTCCCTGATGACCATTCCAGTCCCCAAAAGCAAACTAATTAACTGACAATAGCATTAAAAGTGCAGTTTTTGTCTTGGTGTTCACACACACTCCCTCTCGCTGGCCATTGCAGCAACAGACACCGCCCCTTTGAGTCCATGTGCATGTTGGGGTGTCATTAGAAAACAAGCCATCTGTTGTCTTTGCCCTGTCATGAGTATTTAAGAGCTAGGCAAACTCTGATAGATTTAGTCCACTGCAGACAAAGCAGTAGACAAATAATTTCCAATAATTTCACTGATCATGATAATGATGTCAGTATGCATAGCCTAATGGTTTAGTAGCCTAGTTAGACTATTTCAATACAGTTATATTTCCCCCCTATAAATAAGAACATTAGGGAACACTTTTTCTGCATTCAATTTCCCCCAAAACTCTTTTGAATAGGCCTATTAAATTATAAGACTGGATATTATAGGTGAGGATAGCACTTCAAACTAGTGTTCCCCAAAAACACCATCAGTTTTCGGTGGTGGAGCTTATTGTGTGTGTGCACCAGGGTTTCCTTTAGCTGGTAATAGCCGGCTTTTGGCCTATAAAATAATGAAAAGACAAAAAATCTAATTGGTATGGACCAATTGTCCAAAAAAACTAAACAAATCCCATTGCAAAATAATGCATTTTAGCCTATTGATTGATTTAAATACCAGTCGATGTATGGTGAGAGCTGCTGATATAGCTCAAACAGCTGTTTGTTGCTGCTGGAGTGAAATGTGCTTAATTGCGCAACAGTTCTAAAGGCAATCCTAGTCATTTTAGCAACCCATGGTAGTTGTTGCATATTTAGATCTCCCCTCTTTCTTCTCTGTCACATGAAACCACTCCCAATTGTGATTTTCCTGCTAATTGCATTATGGAACGAACATTCGGGTGTAGTCTACTGCCTTGTGCGCTTTGATGTGAAGAATTAATAATATATCAACATTTTATGTTAAACGTTCTGATCTGTTGCATGAGCCTCATTGATTTTGGGGCATGTAGCCTTGGCCTACTGGTTGTATGAATTTGGAATCTATCGTCCCACAACTGTCCCAGAGTCAGTTTGGAATAGGCTTTCTTTCTCGCACAGAACAACAGGCTGACCAATAGAATAGGTAAACTTTTCTACTATGGGGTATAGTAGATTGACATAGGGTGGTGATTTTGCTGTTCGTTACTCGTCTTGTTGGCTGAGGAAAAGTACATTTGGGCAGTTATTCTAACATAGGTGGCGCGTGGGTTTCATGTTTGAGGAAGCTAACTTTCACCATAAAAATACACCTTTATAATAAAGCATGGAAAGCCTCGCATTTGCAGACTCATGTAAGATTGCCTACTATTCCTAATGTGGTGATTAGATTGGATAGTCATCATTTAGGATAAAAATCACTGTTTGCAAAAAAAAAAGATTGTTCAATGCAGTGCATAGTATCTTAGAGTAGGCCCTAGGCTATAGGCTATATCAGCCTACATTTCTCCTCCTTTCTTTGCACAGGAACATGTTGGCTAATGTTGGCTAGCTTGCCAGCGTGGAACCCCGTATTATTATTATTATTATTATTACTAGCTATCATATCAAACAGGTGTGTGTGTGTGTGTGTCTGTCTGTACACTGTACAAGAATCGTTCACGACTATCCAGCCCTAACTAACACGGCTTGACATACAAAGTTTTGACCATCACCCTAAATTGAGTATGAATTAATTAAGTGATAATGCCAGAGAAGCCGGTGTTTGGAGGATATATTGGCACGGGTGTTAGGCCCGAGACAAAGTCGAACCGTGCCAATATAACCTCCAAACACCGGCTTCGAGGGCATAATCATTTTTATACAACAGGTTACCAACATATTCAAATAATTTAAATATTCATTAAAAACGCTACTTTGATTAATTAATTCATACTATTTCATCCTTCCACAAGATATAGTCCCGACACAAATCTAGGGTTTTTGTTCTGTGTCTATGGACGCGAACCAGTCGTTTGTTCTAAATGTTTCATTGCCATACTGGCTGGCAACGTTCTTATCCCTTGCTTGCTAGCTAGCCAACTGTATGTAAAAAAGTGCAGCCATAGTAACAGCAAAGTAGCTTTATTTGCATTTGTTTAAGCTGTTTTGTAGTGACATTTATTTGGAGCCATCCATAACAATGAGCTAATGAGGCGCGATTTCGCCTGGCATAGATAATGTGCTCACTCGTCAGGACACTGTTGTTCTGTCACGAATACTCCCGAGGCTGCTCCTCCTCCTTGTTCGGGCAGGCTTCGGCGTTCGTCGTCCCCGGAGTACTAGCTGCCACTGTTTGATGTTTCGATGTTTGTTTGGTCATGTCTAGTTTAGTGCACCTGTTTCGTATTCTGTCCTGATTATGTCACCTATAAGTTTCCCTGTGTTATGTTTTGGAGTTGTGTATTATTGTCCGCATTGTCGTTTGTCTTTTTTCGGTATATGTTGTGCTTAGTGTAGTTTACACGTTGCGCGTATTCTTTGCCTCCTGTGTGTTCGAGGCCATTTATTTTGGATAGTCTTTGAGTCTCAGTAAAGTCGTTTTGACTTATCCGCTGTGTCCTGCGCCTGACTTCACCACCACATCCACAAATATACCGTGACAGAATAATACACCTTTACAATGGAGTCAGCAGGAGCAGCGGCGGGAACCGAGTTGGATCGGGTCGCCGGTTGGGTCATCGGTTGTCCGCGTCAGGGGTGGAGATGGAGATTGACCGTGTGTCAGCCGTGCGTAATTGGCGGACTCCAACCACTGTTAAAGAGGTGCAACGGTTTTGGGGTTTTGCCAATTACTACCGGAGGTTTATCCGGGGTTTTGGACAGGTGGCAGCTCCCATCACTTCCCTGCTGAAGGGGGGCCCGGTGCTTTTGCAGTGGTCGGCACCTCGGCTCCGGTGCTGGCGCATCCGGACCCCGCTTTAGCGTTCCAAGTGGAGGTGGACGCGTCAGAGGCCGGTATTGGGGCAGTATTGTCTCAACGCTCAGGCACGCCACCTAAACTACGGCCCTGCACTTTTTATTCTAAAAAGCTCAGCCCGGCGGAACGAAATTATGACGTAGGGGACAGGGAGCTGCTAGCCGTAGATCAGGCCCTAAAGGTGTGGAGGCATTGGCTTGAGGGGGCTCAACACCCTTTTCTCATTCTGACTGACCATCATAACCTGGAGTACATCCGGGCAGCTAGGAGACTGAACCCTCGTCAGGCTAGGTGGATCATGTTTCTGACCCGGTTTGTCTTTAAGCTTACGTACATCCCAGGGTCCCAGAACGGTAAGGCAGACGCCCTGTCCCGGCGGTATGACACAGAGGAGAGGTCCATTGAACCCACTCCCATACTGCCGGAGTCTTGTCTGGTGGCACCGGTGGTGTGGGAGATCGATGCGGAAATCGAGCGGGCGTTACGCACCGACCCTACTCCTCCGGAGTGTCCAGTGGGGCGGACGTACGTGCCGCTCGAGATCCGTGATCGTCTCATATATTGGGCTCACACGTCACCCTCCTCTGGACATCCAAGTATTGGCCGGACAGTGCACTGCCTTAGTGTTAAGTACTGGTGGCCAACATTGGCTAGGGACGTGAGGGTTTATGTCTCCTCCTGCTCAGTGTGCGCCCAGTGTAAGGCGCCTAGACACCTGCCCAGGGGGAAGTTACAGCCCCTGCCCGTTCCACAACGGCCGTGGTCTCACCTCTCGGTAGACTTTGTCACTGACCTACCTCCCTCCCAGGGGAATACCACCATTCTAGTCGTTGTGGATCGGTTCTCTAAGGCCTGTCGTCTCATCCCAATGCCGGGTCTCCCTACTGCCCTACAGACCGCAGAGGCTTTGTTTACCCACGTCTTCCGGCACTACGGGGTTCCCGAGGATATAGTGTCCGATCAAGGTCCCCAATTCACCTCTAGAGTCTGGAGGGCGTTCATGGAACGTTTGGGGGTCTCGGTTAGCCTTACCTCAGGTTTTCACTCTGAGAGTAATGGGCAGGTGGAGAGAGTGAACCAGGATGTGGGCAGGTTTCTGAGATCGTATTGCCAGGACCGGCAGGAGGAGTGGTCGGGTTATATCCCTTGGGCAGAGATTGCCCAGAACTCTCTTTGCCACTCCTCTACTAACCTGACCCCTTTCCAGTGTGTGTTAGGGTATCAGCTGGTTCTGGCACCTTGGCATCAGAGCCAGATCGAGGCTCCTGCGGTGGATGAGTGGTTTCGGCGCTCGGAGGAGACGTGGAACGCTGCACACGTCCATCTGCAGCGGGCTATCCGTAGACAGAAGGCGAGCGCCGATCTCCACCGCAGTGAGGGTCCAGTATACGCCCCTGGAGATCGAGTCTGGCTCTTGACTCGAAACCTGCCCCTTCGCCTGCCCTGCCGGAAGCTGGGTCGGCGGTTTGTGGGGCCATTTAAAGTCCTGAGGAGATTGAATGAGGTATGCTACAAGTTACAACTGCCTAATGATTATCACATTAACCCCTCGTTCCATGTGTCTCTCCTCAGGCCGGTGGTAGCTGGTCCACTCCAGGACAGTGAGATAAGAGAGACTCCTCCGCCCCCACTGGACATCGAGGGGGCTCCGGCGTACTCAGTCCGGTCCATCGTGGACTCGAGACGTCGGATGGGGGGTCTACAATATCTCGTGGAGTGGGAGGGGTACGGTCCGGAGGAACGGTGCTGGGTGCCTAGGAGGGATATCTTAGATCCCTCCCTCCTGACGGAGTTCCATCGTAACCATCCCACGCGCCCTGCTCCGCGTCCTCCTGGCCGTCCCCGAGGCCGGGGTCGGCGCACGGCTGGGTCCGCGCATCAAGGGGGGGGTACTGTCATGAATACTGCCGAGGCTGCTCCTCCTCCTTGTTGGGGCAGGCTTCGGCGTTCGTCGTCCCCGGAGTACTAGCTGCCACCGTTTGATGTTTCGATGTTTGTTTGGTCATGTCTAGTTTAGTGCACCTGTTTCGTACTCTGTCCTGATTATGTTATTGTCCGCATTGTCGTTTGTCTTTTTTCGGTATATGTTGTGCTTAGTGTAGTTTACGCGTTGCGCGTATTCTTTGCCTCCTGTGTGTTCGAGGCCATTTATTTTGGATAGTCTTTGAGTCTCAGTAAAGTCGTTTTGACTTATCCGCTGTGTCCTGTGCCTGACTTCACCACCACATCCACAAATATACCGTGACATGTTCAGAGGATCTAGCCAACAACACAGCTACAGTAACACAATCACTTCAAACTGAAGCTGGAAAGACTGCAAATAAGCTGCGTTTCGTTTGACCTTTTTTCAATTGACCTTTTTTTGTATATATCCATAAAAATTATGCCAGCTGATTTATGATTTTGACTGGCTGAAACACGTTCATTACTATGGGACAGCAGGAGATCGAATTTGAATATTGAAACAATGTTGCAAATGTCGGAGAGACAGAAAGCAAGGTTTATACAAATATCCGCTATTGAAAACGAAATGTTAGTCTAAAATAAATGTGAGAAAATGTTTTTTATAGTGGAGATCAAGTTTATAAATTGCCTGGCTGGGCTGATGAGACAGTGGATTGCGCAGTCAGATGGAACAGAGTAAATAGGCATTTTAACATCAGATCCTCCTCTCCACCCTCTCCGAGATGGGCATCTCCGGCGATGCTCACTCTTGGATTGCGTCCTACCTGACAGGTCGCTCCTACCAGGTGGCGTTGCGAGAATCTGTCTCTGCACCACGTGTTCTCACCACTGGTGTCCCCCAGGGCTCTGTTCTAGGCCCTCTCCTATTCTCTCTATACGCCAAGTCACTTGGCTCTGTCATATCCTCACATGGTCTCTCCTATCATTGCTACGCAGACGACACACAATTAATTTTCTCCTTTCCCCCTTCTGATAACCAGGTGGCGAATCGCATCTCTGCATGTCTGGCAGACATATCAGTGTGGATGTCGGATCACCACCTCAAGCTGAACCTCGGCAAGACAGAGCTGCTCTTCTTCCCGGGGAAGGACTGCCCGCTCCATGATCTCACCATCACGGTTGACAACTCCATTGTGTCCTCCTCCCAGAGTGCAAAGAACATTTGCGTGACCCGGACAACACCCTGTCGTTCGCTAACATCAAAGCGGTGACCCGATCCTGCAAGTTCATGCTCTACAACATTTGCAGAGTATGACCCTACCTTACACAGAAAGCGGCACAGGTCCTAATCCAGGCACTTGTCATCTCCTGTCTGGATTACTGCAACTCGCTGTTGGCTGGGCTCCCTGCCTGTGCCATTAAACCCCTACAACTTATCCAGAACGCTGCAGCCCGTCTGGTGTTCAACCTTCCCAAGTTCTCTCATGTCACCCCACTCCTCCGCACACTCCACTGGCTTCCAGTTGAAGCTTGCATCTACTACAAAACCATGGTGCTTGCCTACGGAGCTGTGAGGGGAACGGCACCTCCTTACCTTCAGGCTCTGATCAACCCTACACCCAAACGAGGGCACTACGTTCATCCACCTCTGGCTTGCTAGCCCCCCTACCTCTACGGAAGCACAGTTCCCGCTCAGCCCAGTCAAAGCTATTCGCTGCTCTGGCACCCCAATGGTGGAACAAGCTCCCCCACGACGCCAGGACAGCGGAGTCACTGACCACCTTCCGGAGACACTTGAAACCTTACCTCTTTATGAATACCTGGAATAGTCTAACAGTAATCATTCTACACCCCCCCTCCCCCGGTGGTGGTTGTCCCACTGGCTATCCTAAGTTGAATGCACCAATTTGTAAGTCGCTCTGGATAAGAGCGTCTGCTAAATGACTTAAATGTAAATGTTAACGTCATAGATTTAGCCGGTGGCAATTTGTGGAATAGACACCAGCTTGATGCGGTTTTAACCAATCAGCATTCAGGATTAGACCCACCCATTGTATAATTATCAACAATTGTCTATATCACGGCTCTCCAAACCTGTTCCTGGAGAGCTACCATCTTGTACTGTATGTTTTCGCACCAACCCTATTCTAGCACACCTGATTCTAATAATTAGCTGGTTGATAAGTTAAATCAGGTTAGTTACAACTGGGGTTGGAATGAAAACCTACAAGAGGGTAGCTCTCCAGGAACAGGGTTGGAGAGCCCTGGTCTATATGGTGTAGGTAGCTAGGTGGTCATTCCCTCTACCTAATAATGGCACAGATGAAAGGATTGAGATGGATCCTTCAATTGTTTAATCATTCAATTATTCTCAGTGGTAATTAGTGAGTGTAGGTGAGTATATCTGTAAAGAAATACAGTTGACCAGTTGACTTTTTCCACATTTTGTTACGTTACAGCCTTTTTCTAAAATGGATTAAGCCAGAGCCCGGACTTGAACCCGATCGAACATCTCTGGACACACCTAAAAATAGCTGTGCAGCAACGCTCCCCTCCAACCTGACAGAGCTTGATAGGATCTACAGAGAAGAATGGGAGAAACTCCCCAAATACAGGTGTGCCAAGCTTGTAGCGTCATACCCAAGAAGACTTAAGGCTGTAATTGCTGCCAAAGGTGCTTCAACAACGTACTGAGTAAAAGGTCTGAATACTTATGTAAATGGGATATTTCCTGTCTAAATACCTGTTTTTGCTTTGTCATTATGTGGTATTGTGTGTAGATTGATGAGGGGAAAAGACAATGTAATACATGTTTTAATAAGGCTGTAACGTAACAAAATGTGGAAAAAGTCAAGGGGTCTAAATACTTTCCGAATGCACTCTAGGTGGGCATACTGTGTATGCTTGTATATGGCCACCACTTCACCTGCACCACTGTGTGAGATTGAAGCCTCCAGTGTTGACAGTGACACTACACATATAGGCCAGCACAAGACTTCTGCCCTTCCCTGCCTTTGTATATACTAGAGGCCTCAAACTACACACAAAGCCAGTTCCACTGCATTTTTTTTATTGTTCCCCTCTAATCAAGAACTGATTTAGACCCAGGACACCAGGTGGGTACAATTCATTTTTAGGTAGAACAGAACCAGCAGGCTCCCGACCTCATAGGGTAAGAGTTGAATACCCCTGTACTAGAGTATAAAGACATACAGTTGAAGTCGGAAGTCTACATACACTTAGGTTGGAGTGAAAAAACTACTCCACAAATTTCTTGTTAACAAACTATCATTTTGGCAAGTCGGTTAGGACATCTACTTTGTGCATGACACAAGTAATTTTTCCAACAATTGTTTACAGACAGATTATTTCACTAATAATTCACTGTATCACAATTCCAGTGGGTCAGAAGTTTATATACACTAAGTTGTCTGTGCCTTTAAACAGCTTGGAAAATTCCAGAAAATTATGTCATGGCTTTAGAAGCTTCTGATAGGCTAATTGACATAATTTGAGTCAATTAGAGGTGTACCTGTGGATGTATTTCAAGGCCTACCTTCAAACTGAGTGCCTCTTTGCTTGACATCATGGGAAAATCAAAAGAAATTAGCCAAGACCTCAGAAAAAAATTATAGACCTCCACAAGTCTGGTTGATGCTTGGGAGCAATTTCCAAACGTCTGAAGGTACCACGTTCATTTGTACAAACAATAGTACGTAAGTATAAACACCATGGGACCACGCAGCCGTCATACCACTCAGGAAGGAGACGCATTCTGTCTCCTAGAGATGAATGTACTTTGGTGTGAAAAGTGCAAATCATTCCCAGAACAACAGCAAAGGACCTTGTGAAGATGCTGGAAGAAACCGGTACAAAAGTATCTATATCCACAGTAAAACAAGTCCTATATCGACATAACCTGAAAGGCCGCTCAGCCAAGGAAGAAGCCACTGCTCCAAAACCGCCATGAAAAAGCCAGACTACGGTTTGCAACTGCACATGGGGACAAAGATCGTACTTTTTGGAGAAATGTCCTCTGGTCTGATGAAACAAAAATAGAACTGTTTGGCCATAATGACCATCGTTATGTTTGGAGGAAAAAGGGGGTGCTTGCAAGCCGAAGAACACCATCCCAACCGTGAAGCACGGGGGTGGCAGCATCATGCTGTGGGGGTGCTTTGCTGCAGGAGGGACTGGTGCACTTCACAAAATAGATGGCATCACGAGGAAGGAAAATAATGTGGATATATTGAAGCAACATCTCAAGACATCAGCCGGGAAGTTAAAGCTTGGTCACAAATGGGTCTTCCAAATGGACAATGACCCCAAGCATACTTCCAAAGTTGTGGCAAAATGGCTTAAGGACAACAAAGTCAAGGTATTGGAGTGGCCATCACAAAGCCCTGACCTCAATCCTATAGAAAATGTGTGGGCAGAACTGAAAAAGCGTGTGTGAGCATGGATGCCTACAAACCTGACTCAGTTACACCAGCTCTGTCAGGAGGAATGGGCCAAAATTCACCCAACTTATTGTGGGAAGCTTGTGGAAGGCTACCTGAAATGTTTGACCCAAGTTAAACAATTTAAAGGCAATGCTACCAAACACTAATTGAGTGTATGTAAACTTCTGACCCACTGGGAATGTGATGAAAGAAATAAAAGCTGAAAGAAATAATTCTCTCTACTATTATTCGGACATTTCACATTCTTAAAATAAAGTGCTGATCCTAACTGACCTAAGACAGGGAAGTTTTACTACGATTAAATGTCAGGAATTGTGAAAAACTGAGTTTAAATGTTGGCTAAGGTGTATGTAAACTTCCGACTTCAACTGTATATGTAGCCCCGTGTAGCTCAGTTGGTAGAGCATGGCGCTTGCAACGCCAGGGTTGTGGGTTTGTTTCCCACGGGGGGCCAGTATGAAAAAATTTATGCACTCACTAACTGTAAATCGCTCTGGATAAGAGTGTCTGCTAAATGACTAAAATGTAAAATGTATATCCCTCTGTCTTTCTAGAGAGGGACAGTGTGTAATGTGTGATTCACTAAATTGACTTTGTATTTGACTCTGTGTGTAGAATCTTCATTCTCCATAGAGACGCTGGATGCAGAGTTACATTCCCTTAGAATCCCATACATCCCACACAAATCCCCACCTTATCTTAGCTCATTGGTCACCATAGCAACACCCACCCGTAGTATGCGGTCCAGCAGGTATATCTCACTGGTCATCCCCAAAGCCAACACCTCCTTTGGCCGCCATTCCTTCCAGTTCTCTGCTGCCAATGACTGGAACGAACTGCTAAAATCTCTGAAGCTGGAGACTCGTATCTCCCTCACTAACTTTAAGCATCAGTTGTCAGAGCACCTTACCGATCACTGCACCTGTACACAGCCCATCTGAAATTAGCCCACCCAACTACCTCATCCCCATATTGTTATTTATTTTGCTCATTTGCACCCCAGTATCTCTATTTGCACATCATCTCTTGCACATCTATCATTCCAGTGTTAATACTAAATTGTAATTATTTTGCACTATGGCCTATTTATTGCCTTACCTCCATAACTTGCTACATTTGCACACACTGTATATATATATATATTCTGTTGTATTTTTGACTTTATGTTTTGTTTACCCCATATGTAACTCTGTGTTGTTGTTTTTATCGCACTGCTTTGCTTTATCTTGGCCAGGTCGCAGTTGTAAATGAGAACTTGTTCTCAACTGGCTTACCTGGTTAAATAAAGGTGAAATAATAATAAAAATAAACACATGTTCAGTAGAGAAGAACATCCATAGACATGGAACTGCTGCAGCAGCCAGACCACTTCATACAGGTAACGCACACACACAGGAATGGATGAGCACACACAGACAGACACATGGTCATCATTTTCACATAGAAATGCTTGAAGTACGCACCCACAAATGTCACTGAGTTACAGCAGTTCTGCATGGAAGAGTGGGCCAAAATTCCTCCACAGTGATCAACAACTACAGGAAGTGTTTGGTTGGAGTGATTGCAGCTAAAGGTGGCACAACCAGTTATTGAGTGTAAGGGGGCAATTACTTTTTCACACGGGGGCATTGGGTGTTGCATAACTTTGTTTATTAAATAAATGAAAAAAGTATGTAATTGTTGTGTTATTTGTTCACTCGGGTTCCCTTTATCTAATACTAGGTTTTGGTTGAAGATCTGATCACATTCAGTATCAAAAACATACAAAAGTAGAGAATATTTGAATGGGTACAAACACTTTTTCACGCACTGTAGCTATCTTGGCATTTTAACTGTAGACTCTTACCTGTGTATGGATTATGATGATTCACGATAGACTGAAACACTTTCAAAACAACCCTTACCACTCAGCTTCAATCAGTCCAGACTGCTTTAGCCACAGTAGACAGAGCTGTGTCGATACCAGCAGCTACATATATTCAGGATAACACTGGTATTGAAAGCTGTAGCTCATGACGCAGGTGCATTTTTATGAATAATAACTGATAGAAACCAGGCATATCAATAGATATAAAGTAAGGATAGGAATAAAGAATAAAATTGATATTTTCTACATTCAGAAAACTAGTGGGCAACAGTTACCATTTTATTTTGCCTCAATCTCCTCAGGTCCTGGAGCATCAGAGTAGATCAGGGGGCAAAAATCCTCCTGACATTTGCAGTTGGCCATTTTAGCTCAGGGTCCTACTCCACCTTTTGATGCTTGGAGCTCTTTAGCTCTTTAACTGGCTATTAACCTGTGTCTGGGGCAGTGGTTGGGCGTGTCCACATTCCAGTGGGTCTGCACATTCAACTTCTGTGGCCCACTGCTGTTGCAAGATTGCAAGCTGTTTATCCTGAGTTGTAAGTTAGCTAGTTACCATATGTGTTGCCATGAGGAGGCACTGCAAGGGTCTTGGTAGTGGAGAGGCTACTGGCAGGGGGAGGCTTACTACATCTAGTTTCAAGCTGTGGCCGTTGGCTACTACACCTGACACACCACTTAACCTGTGGTAGAACCACCAACACACAACTCACAAAGTAGGGATACAAAACTTTTGTACAGTGGAGTGACATTTATTTAGGACGTTTTTGGAGAAGGATAAGTGGTAGTATGAAGTTGGATGTAGGAGTGCTGAGCATGTCCTACATAAACTGTATCTCTTAAACTAACTTCAAATGTTTTGGTGCACACTCTTATTGTTTTGCAGGCAAAGGAATACCCAAACACTTGAGGATAGATGCCCAAAAAGATTGGGGATGAGTTCGTGCCTTGCACCACAGTAGTGGCAGACATGTATGGGATCCACATTGACCAGGGTATCAATCTTTGGGACTGATCCCTTCTCATCTGAACAGGACAGAGCAAGTGCAGAGCAGCACTTTGATCAGCAGTATCCTGACATGTCAGTACTATTTGATAATGTAGTAAACTACAACTATGGTCCTTTTCAAAAGCCCCTGGGATACCTTGTAAACACAGAGAGATTTACAGCTAGTAAGTGCTGCTGTGCGTTTTAGCGGGAACAGTGTTTTATTTATTTTTTATTTTTTACATGAATTTTTGTGATATACAAGTAATACACCTCCATACACTAACACCAAAGTGAAAAACATACAACATTGAAAACATAACATTTTAGACAGTTTACAGAACCAAGACCTACAGTGAGTGTACAAAACATTAAGGACACCTGCTCTTTCCATGACATAGACTGACCAGGTGAATCCAGGCGAAAGCTATGATCCCTTATTGCTGTCACTTGTTAAATCCACTTCAATCAGTGTAGATGAAGGGGAGGAGACAGGTTAAAGAAGGACTTTTAAGCCTTGAGACAATTGAGACATGGATTTTGTATGTGTGCCATTCAGAGGGTAAATGGGCAAGACAAAATATGAAAATGCCTTTGAACGGGGTATGGTAGCCAGGCGCACCGTTTTTTGTCAAGAACTGCAACGCTGCTGGATTTTTCACGCTCAACAGTTTCCCGTGTGTATCAAGAATGGTCCTCCACCCAAAGGACATCCAGCCAACTTGACACAACTATGGGAAGCATTGGAGTCAACATGGGCCAGCATCCCTGTGAAACGCTTTCGACACCTTGTAGGGTCCATGCCCCGGCAAATTGAGGCTGTTCTGAGGGCAAAAAGGGGGGATGGGGGGAGTGCAACTCAGTATTAGGAAGGTGTTCCTAATGTTTGGTTTACCCAGTGTATATTTCACATAAGACATGAACAATGAACAACAATGAACAACAATCAACAGTGGGGAAAGTTAGAGGGGGCATCAAAACAAGTTACCTAGGACAGACAAGTAAATAGGTCAACTTTTGAGACAGAGAAAAGAGAGTGAGAGAGAGTACATGAAGGCGTTGAATTGATCAGTTGGAGATGACATTCAGATAGTCTAGTAATATATTCCAGACCTTAATGAATGCAGCTGTTTGATGGGTTGACATTGTGATTTGTTCCATGTGTAAGCTACATAGTTAACAATCCATTGGTGCTAATGCTGTATGGAGTTGTTATTTGAGTTTTTCCAGCTTTAATGCATTTCTTTCCCAGAGCAAAATAAATCCAGACACTTTTGTTGTGGTGGGGTAGAAGGACAAGGTTGCGAAGGAGACAAAAGCCCCATTTATACCTGGTTCTAACATTAATCCTTTATCCTGATCTTGTCCACATTCTGATTGTGCCCACATTTTGGACAGGTGTAAAAGACGCATTGTGGTCTGATTGTAATCAGATTTTTCTGACCACCTTCGGAGGTCGTCAGGCACGCATTGTGTCTGGATATCTTACACGTGTAGACGGAGCTGGACAGTGAAACCATTTAAATCATCTTTATCCCTAAAATCCTTAACAGGTGGAATCATTGACTTATGGCATCAGTATGTAACTTTAAATAAATAAATAAATATTCTTTTGAAAGAATAGTTGTCAAATAATTTGCTGTTACTCTACAATGACACAGGAAGTGGAAGTGTTGTTTGGTTGGCTGCACTGCGCCCTGGGTGGGGGGGGTCGAGCATTTTTGAAATTATTACTTTATCTGAGCAATTGCATTAGTATAAAATATTTTTGCGGAGAATACAAAATAGCTCTGTATTTGTGTTATTTATTTTATACAGTCTTTTTTGGTCATCTTTAGCAAGGGTGTCAAAAATGTTAGATCTGACTGTATTCTTTGTTGACATGAAGTTGTTTGACTTGAACTACGTTTTTTGTTAATATGTTAAATGTTTGTTTATATGATACATTTGTTTATATGTTGTTGTTATATGTTGTTTATATGTTACAATAAAAACGTTTAATTGTTAGTAAATGCATTGCGCTCTGTAAATTGATGAATCATTGAACATCTTTGACAGCTGTCCAATTTAATTAATTGATATGTGTTGGGAGTATACATGACAATATCCCTAGGAAATCAGGGCAGCAAAGTTATCCAAACAATAGCATTACTTTCAATTATAACTTTAGTCTTACAAATGTATTGGGTGATCACACCAGAGCCAAAGCAAAGTAGCAGTTACTGAAATTATCACACTCAAGAATAAAGTTCTTAACAGAAATGAAGCATGGAAAATATACAAGACATTAAATTATTTAATTCACACCAACTGACAAAACTGTAAATCTTGCAATTGCCATATCAACAGAGTTGATTGGAATTTGTTTCAGTGCAGCTCATACAAACAAAAACAGTAGAACAGTAAAAACTGTATCACATAATAAAATACAAAACATCCATAAAAGCATTCATATTTGATGATCTTGAGGGCCTCTGTACATACTAGTCAGAAGTGCTAACCAGAAGAGTATTGTCCTTACTAAAGTCCCTGTGAGAGGAAGCTACTAGACTATTGAGACGCAGCCACAGTGTGTGTCGTCAAGGTGAGGTGTTGAAGGTGCCCCCTGGCGGTCGGCGGGAGACGAAGGGGGAGATGTCCTCGCTCGGTTTTGTGGTAAAAGGAAGTCGACCATCATGGCATGGAGCTGCCGCAGTCGTGGAGCTCTGCCTTCAACTCCTCCTGTAACACACATAAGTAATTCATGTTGTAAATTTAGGGGTTAGTGGTTTAAGAGTAATGGGATAGGTGAGAGTAGGGGGTAATGGTAGGGTGTAGGGAAAGACTAATATGTCACCATTCTGTCCAGGAACTTGGAGTGCATCCGCATGTCCTCCTCCCACACCAGACGCCTCTTCTCTAACACTGGCTTATCATCCCACAACTCTGTCACACAACACACATACACACAAACATGTAAATAGGGGAACATTCCTAATAGTGTGTGTCTGTGTGTGTGTACCTGCTGTACCTGTGTGTATTTGTGGGGGGAGCAGCAGGAGTTCCATGTTGATGGGAGAACCCACCTGCATTCGGCTGGCCAGGTGCCTAAACAGGAACAGGATATAACATTGCACATGGAGAAAGAGATGGCAGGAGCAGTGGGGCCCTGTATGTCTCAGGCTTCTCTGGTGTAGGCCGGGTTACTGTAAAAGCACTTTGTGACAACTGCTGATGAAAAAAAAGGCCACATATAATTTTGCTTCATTGATTGATTGATTGTATAAGTAGAAGTGATGTCCACTTACCCATCAGGTAGGAAGTAGCAGTCCACAGATTGACCACACATTAACCACACAACATGGTCACTGCACGATCAAATCAAACATAACCTCGTCCCTAGTCTATTGCTCACAGAGCATATGCCTGGGATATCAACCACTCAAAGTTGGCCTTACTGGGAGTGACCATTTCATTCTATGGGATCTACTGAGTAAAGTATTTGTCATCATTTAATTTTAGCAAATCACATGGCTGCGAGGCGTGCCTCTGTGCTTGTGGTGTGCTAGCATATGGGGGAGGGTTAAGGAGGTTCGGCTGGCAGCTAGCTGAAGTCAGCTAGGCGAGTGTGCTCGCATACTCCCTTAACCTTTTCACATGTGAGTTCCAAATATCTCTAAAGGTCGCCCCAGCGTCAGTTGTTTTATGCACGTGATGTCAGAATGCACTCACTGTTCCAAAATACGATTGTTACGCAACAGAACAGTTAACCCGCGTTGCCTGCTAATTATCTATAGGTTATGTTTCAACTTGTCAATTTCAAATTATTTTATCCTCATTAATTCACATAGAAGTAGCCGATTTCACTGTTGTGGACAATTTATGTTTGAGGCTTTACTGAGCCGGACAAACTTCTCTCTTCGAGGAGAGCCCAAGCACTTCCCCAGTGTTTCCGCAGATCAAGTATGCAGACATTTGCACAGTCTTGCACAAACCTTTTCCCTGTGGCACATTTCTGGCTGGCGCTCGCATTGCCTTCATTGTGGAATTAATCTAAGACAACTCAAGAATTCTGTCATTAATTTTGACATTTTTGCCGAGATCTTAGTCGCACAATTTTACATCTAACTAAGATGTTTGGTGCAGTATTTCTAAATGAAAAATCTGGCATGAAAACGAGTCGTCTCTCGTTGAATGAAAACAAAGACTACTGAAGAATCGCTACTGGTTGACCAATCACCGACAAAGGGGCGTAGACTTTGGCTACCGAATTCGGCTTGCCTCAAGAAAAAATGTAATGTGCCCGAACAACCAAAAAAAACCTTACTGAAGTCCACAATGAACATAAACGTCACAAAAACGTGGTCATAAGATCTGCACAAACTCTTCCGAACTGTTTCGGCTGGGAAGCATGCGGACGCCTAGCTGGAGCGATGGTCAGATATGTTAAATAGAGTCACACAGCTATTACTTTGAAAACCTCTAGCACACATATCCTGTTACAGCCCTTCCTCTCCACGCCCACAACGACTGTGTTCATTAATTAAATCTCGTGGACGACATTAGAAAAATTAACTCAGTCGAAATGATTATCCGTCTTCGTTGTTTAAGTTGAGATATTGATTGAATGAACAGTAAACGGATCATTAGGCTTACTAAAATGGGAGACACAAATACAATATGACTTCCATCTAACCTGGAGGAGGTAATTATTGTCCGAAAACAAACAAACAAAATGACCCAATGGTAAAGACAGTGAATATGCGCACTCACCTTGATATAGCTGATGTTCTCCACTGGTGCCAATAAATTAAGTTGAGCATTTTGATAACTAAAAGACAGATTGGAGTCTTTTCATTGTCTTCTCTTAACAGCAATAGCCATTTGTTTTCAAAACTGTTAATTAGGCTATATAATTTTGGCAATTTAATTCAATTTACTTTAGGGAAAGCTTCCCCTAGCCTTATGGATGCGCTGCCTATGTATTCAAATTGCTCATCGGAATTATGTAAGAATTGCACACACCGTTGCATCAGAGTTGTATGTTCTGTTAAGATTAATTACCATAAACCTAATATGATTTCTGTCATTCTGAGAACCGTAGGTGGACTCCCTAGTCAGGTTACACAACCAATGCATATCTGTCCGGTAAGTTTCTTAAATGTTAAGGTAAATTAAAATGCTGCGGGTCAAATGTCTGGCGCCACATTTTCCTAACGGAAAAACCCTGACATGAGCGTGCGTGATTGACCCCAGTCCAGCTGCTTATTGTTTACAAATGTTGACTTTCAGAAAAGTAAATGTCTAGAATGAATATGGAGTAAACATATACAACAGTTTTATCCTATTAGGCTGCATGGACTGAGTTTGAGCGGTGTGGGTCGGCATTTTGATATAATACTCCCCCAAAAATAATTACATTAGAATAATCCTGGTATGACCATTTACAATCATAATCTACAGGAGCATCAGTGAACCATGAAATCCTTTCATGCTCTTGCTCTCATGCCAAGTTTGTGTTGATGTGGCGTAAGAGAGAGAGAGAGTTGGGGTTACCCTGATGGGAATTTGGGAGTGAGGAGAAGGAAGGGATGAGAGGAAGACAGGAACAAATGTATGCACGCATGACTAAGTCGACTTGGATAAAAGCGTCTGCTAAATGGCATATATTATATTATTATTATTATTATTATTATTATTATTATTATTATTATTATTATTATTATTATAATAGTGAATGACAGACCAGCGTAAAAGCCCTATTGTACAGCAGGGAAAGGGGGGGGGTTTGTCTCACCACTTTGTGTGTGTGAGAGGGAGAGCGAGAGAGAGAGAGTGAGCGAGAGAAGGAGGATAAGAGCGGGAGAGATAGAAAAGAGAAGATAAGATGTATCTCTTTCTATCAGACAGGCAGTGAGAGGTTCAGACCCTTTGAACAGCTCCTTCTGGTAGCCTAAACCATTATGAGGTACAACCAACAAGGCAGAGTATGTGAGCGGAATTGAGCGGAGAATTGGAATTGAGTGGTCGGAAATCCCGCTCATTGCTCACAGAGCAGCGTTTGCGCTCAGCTCCAACACTTCCACACCGCTCCGGTGCTCCACATCCTTTCCAAATGCTCTGCTAGTTTTGCTTTCGGCATATGTGTCTTTTCAGATTCCATAATGAATCTTTAGTTGTGGACACTACATCACCTCACTCCCTCTCTTGCTCTTGATCCTCCTCATCTTTGTAAGTAACCTTGATTTTGCACCTGTGTGTTTTATCATTATGAAAATATTTAGCGAACTCCGTGACAGTAGCTAAAGCAACAGGCTATAGCAGCACACAAGATGCCTACAAATGCATGCTGGGAATGCCCTGAGCTCGTGAAGTGAGCGCTACTGGAGTTCAGAAATCAATATTTGTAAGTTCATGTTCATTTTTAAACAACACAATACTAATGTTTTAACTTAGGAAGAGTTCAGAAATCAATATTTGGTGGAATAACTCTGATTTTCAATCACAGCTTTCATGCGTCTTGGCATGCTCTCCACCTGTCTTTCACATTGATGTTGGGTGACTTTATGCCACTCCTGGCGCAAAATATCAAACAGCTAGGCTTTGTTTGATGGCTTGTGACCATCCATCTTCCTCTTGACCACATTCTAGAAGTTTTCAATGAGGTTCAGGTCTGGAGATTGGGCTGGCCATGACAGGGTCTTGATCTGGTGGTCCTCCATCCACACCTTGATTTACCTGGCTGTGTGGCATGGGGCATTGTCCTGCCTGAAAAACCAATCCTCAGAGTTGGGGAACAATGTCAGAGCAAAAGGAAGCAAGTTTTCTTCCAGGACAACCTTGTACATGGCTTGATTCATGCGTCCTTCACAAAGACAAATCAGCCTGATTCCAGCCTTGCTGAAGCACCCGCAGATCATCACTGATCCTCCACCAAATTTCACAGTGGGTGCGAGACATTGTGGCTTGTAGGCCTCGCCAGGTCTCTGTCTAACCCAGGGGTGTCAAACGTACGGCCCGCGGGCCGGATCAGGCCCGCAAACAGGTTTAATCCGGCCCGCGAGATGATAAAAAAAAAAATAATAATAATAATAATTTGTAAAGTATAAATATGCGCTGCAATTTTTCTATAATATAAACTGCTGTTCCAATTGCGTCCACTGGATGGTGCAATAGCAATTGTGTTAAGCAAGCAAACTGTTTATACCGGGGCAGAGCAAGTAGGTCAAGCATGTGCAGCCAATGAGCTACTTTGTTTTGCCCGCGATATTTATTACGGCTTCTACTTTTAACATTATGTGCTTTGGCACCCTCATTGCCCCAATATGTCTCTGTCAAAAAAGAGAAAAGTGGACGCAGAGTGCAGAGTGTTCCAAGATAAATGGTCATCCTATTTAATCACGGAATTGAATGGGAAAGCTGTATGTTTGGTGTGTTCAGAGCATGTTGCAGTGCTGAAAGAATATAACCTTCGCCGCCACTATGTGAGTCTTCATGCCGACAAATATGACAACTTTCAAGGACAGCGGAGATGAGAGAAGGTGAATGAACTGTTGGCGGGTCTGAAGAAACAGCAGTCTGTGTTTACTCACAGCCGAGACATCAGTGACGCTGCAGTGAAAGCTAGCTACCTCATTGCTAATGAAATCGCAGTGGCTTCAAAACCATTTAGTGAGGGTGAATTTGTAAAAACATGCATGATGAAGGCAGCGGAGATTGTGTGCCCTGAAAAGCGGCAGGCTTTTTGCAAATATCAGCCTGACAAGAAACACAGTTGCAGACAGGATTTCCGATCTTTCAGTGGATTTGGACAGCCAGTTGAAGCAAAAAGTAAAGTCATTTATTGCGTTTTCGGTTGCAATTGATGAAAGCACGGACATTACAGATGTTGCACAACTGGCCATTTTTTCATCCGCGGAGTTGATGACACATTGACCGTCACCGAGGAGTTCGTGGAGTTGGTGCCGATGACAGATACAACGACAGCAGCTTGTATTTTTACCGCACTCGTCGGCGCGCTGGACAGGGTCGGAGTGGACTGGTCCCGCGCTGTCAGCCTGGCTACAGATGGTGCGCCCTCAATGATCGGGAAAAAGCAGGCGTTGTGACAAAGTGCAATCTGCAAATGGAGGACGTGATTTTTTGACTTTTCACTGTATTTTGCACCAGGAGGCTTTGTGTTGCAAGTCATTAAAGATGGATAACGTCATGAAGGTGGTCATCCAAACTGTTAATTTCATCCGATCCAGAAGCCTGAATCACCGTCAGTTTGACAGCCTTCTCAGAGAGAAAGACCACATCTATGGCCTGCCATATCACACTGAGGTAAGATGGTTAAGCCGAGGTGCTGTGCTGAGGCGTTTCTTTGATTTACGAGAAGAAATTGAACAGTTCATGGAAGAAAAGGGCAAACCAGTGTTAGAATTTCATTCCGCAGAATGGATGCCGGACCTTGCATTTATGGTGGATGTTACAGAGCACCTGAATAACTTGAACAAACAGCTGCAAGGGCGCAACAAAGTTGTCACGCAGTATTATGACAGCATACGTTCTTTCAAGTTGAAGCTGTCATTGTGGGAGACGAACTTGCCGGTGGTGATGCAGCTCACTTCCCCTGTCTGAAAAATGTGTGAGCGACCCAACATGTGGCAGACATGAAGCGGTTCAAAGATAAAATAACGGGACTGTTACGGGAGTTTGAGCAACGCTTTCAGATTTATGTTTATATGTTTTTATGTTGATGTGCTATTGTTTTTAATTGATTTTATTTTATTTGTATATTTAACCTATTCTTGACTCTGTGGTTCTTGCACTTGTTTGGGGAACAGGATTTCATTATTTTTATCTACATTTCTGCCTGAGAAATGACACCCTGATATAGTTCTGTGATCTGTGATATACTTCTGTGAATCACTGAGGCATTGTGTGTTTGTGTGTTCTTTGTCCTCAGAACTTTCAAATAACTTGAGGTGTTTTATGATTAATAGTGATGTTGTGCTTTTGGACACTGTCCTCAGGCTCCAGCTTTATGTTTATAAGTTTTTATGTTGATGTGCTATTGTTTTTAATTGATTTTATTTTATTTGTATATTTAACCTATTCTTGACTCTGTGGTTCTTGCACTTGTTTGGGGAGCAGGATTTCATTATTTGTATCTACATTTCTGCCTGAGAAATGACACCCTGATATAGTTCTGTGATCTGTGAAACAGTTCTGTGAATCACTGAGGCATTGTGTGTTTGTGTGTTCTTTTTCTTTAGAATTTTCTAATAAACTTGAGGTGTTTTATGATTAATAGTGATGTTGTGCTTGTACTATTTTGGACACACTGTCCTCAGGCTCCAGCTTTATGTTTTATGTTGATAGTATTAAAACAAAGAAAACAATCTGAAGTTGTTGTTTTTAAGTTATATATACCATGATTTTTCCGGTCCGGCCCACTTGGGAATAGATTTTCCTCCATGTGGCCCCTGAGCTAAAATGAGTTTGATACCCCTGGTCTAACCATTTGATGACCAGGTGTTGGGCAAAACTGAAAATTTGACTCATCAGAGAAGATGACCTTACACCAGTCCTCTACAGTCCAATCCTTATGGTCTTTTGCAAACCTCACCCTGGCTCTTTTTTGCTTCTCATTGATGAAGGGCTTTTTTCTATCTTTGCATGACTTCAGCCCTGCCCCTAGGAGCCTGTTTCAAACCGTCCTCGCCGTGCACTTCACCCCAGCTCGCCGTTTGCCATTCTTTTTGTAGGTCACTTGATGTCATCCTACGGTTGTTGAGTGACATTCGAATGAGCTGGCGGTCATCCCGGTCTGTAGAGAGTCGTTTCCGCCCTCTGCCGGTCTGTAGCTTTGTTGTCCCCAATGTCTGCTGCTTGACCTTGTTCTTATGAACTGCCGTCTTTGAAATGTTAAGGATGGAAGCAACCTGATGCTCACTGTATCCCTCTGCCAGTAAAGCCAGAATTGAACCCTTCTTTTCCTCACTCAAAACTTTCCTTTTCAACTCTTTTGGCATGGTCAATAGTTATTTTTTAAATTAAAATTACTTTTAAGGTACTATTAGCACTGTTTTTGCAAGCCAGCTGGTCATATTGCAAGAGGATAGTGATGACCACAGCAGTGGTTTTTATACTTTAACTCATTAAATAAGATTTGGTTCAGGTGATCACCTAATCAGTACCTAATTCAGTAGAATGAGGTGTGCCTGTGTTGGAATTCAACAGACACTGGAATGGAATGGCTGTCATACATGTAGAGATGCTGATTTAAGAAACATTTGCAGTGGTCTCTTACATTTTTTCCACAGCTGTATATATACACACACAGTGAATTCGGAAAGTATTCAGACCCTTTGACTTTTTCCACTTTGTTACGTTACAGCCTTATTCTAAAATTGATTAAATTGATTTTTTCTCATCGATCTACACACAATACCAAAGCAAAAACAGGTTTTTAGAATCTTCAGCAAATGTATTCAACACAAAAACCGGAAATATCACATTTACATAAGTATTCAGACCCTTTACTCAGTACCTTGTTCGAAGCACCTTTGGCAGCGATTACAGCCTCGAGTCTTCTTGGGTACGACGCTACAAGCTTGGGACACCTGTATTTGGGGAGTTTCTCTGCAGATCCTCTCAAGCTCTGTCAGGTTGGATGGGGAGCGTCGCTGCACAGCTATTTTCAGGTCTTTCCAGAGATGTTCGATCGTGTTCAAGTCCGGGCTCTGGCTCGGCCACTCAAGGACATTCAGAGACTTGTACCAAAGCCACTCCTGTGTTGTCTTGGCTGTGTGCTTAGGGTCGTTGTCCTGTTGGAAGATGAACCTTCACCCCAGTCTGAGGTCCTGAGCACTCTGGAGCAGGTTTTTATAAAAAATCTCTCTGTACTTTGCTCCGTTCATCTGTCCCTTAATCCTGACTAGTCTCTGAGTCCCTGCCGCTGAAAAACATCCCCACAGCATGATGCTGCCACCACCATGCTTCACCATAGGGATGTTGCCAGGTTTCCTCCAGATGTGACGCTTGGCATTCAGGCTAAAGAGTTCAATCTTGGTTTCATCAGAACAGAGAAACTTGTTTCTCATGGTCTGAGAGTCCTTTAGGTGCCTTTAGGCAAACTCCAAGCAGGCTGTCATGTGCCTTTTACTGAGGAGTGGCTTCCATCTGGCGACTCTACCATAAAGGCCTGATTGATGGAGTGCTGCAGAGATGGTTGTCCTTTTGGAAGGTTCTCCCATCTCCACAGAGGAGCTCTGGAGCTCTGTCAGAGTGACCATCGGGTTCTTGGTCGCCTCCCTGACCAAGGCCCTACTCCCTCAATTGCTCAGTTTGGCCGGGCCGCCAGCTCTAGGAAAAGTCTTGGTGGTTCCAAACGTCTTCCGTTTAAGAATGATGATGGCCACTGTGTTGTTGGGGACCTTCAATGATTCAGAAATGTTTTAGTACCCTTCCCCAGATCTGTGCCTCGATACAATCCTGTCTCGGAGCTATACAGACAATTCCTTCGACATCATGGCTTGGTTTTTGCTCTGACATGCACCTGTCAACTGTGGGACCTTATATAGACAGGTGTGTGCCTTTCCAAATCATGTCCAATTAATTGAATTTACCACAGGTGGACTCCAATCAAGTTGTAGAAACATTTCAAGGCTGATCAATGGAAACAGGATGCACCTAAGTTCAATTTCAAGACTCATAGCAAAGGGTCTGAATACTTCTTTAAATAAGGTATTTCTGTTTTTTCTATTTTTAATACATTTACAAGAAATTCTAAAAACCTGTTTTCACTTTGTCATTATGGAGGACTGTGTAGATGTGATCTTTTTTTATTTTATATAATCATTTTTAGAATAAGGGTGTAACGTAACAAAATGTGGAAAAAGTCAAGGGGTCTGTATACTTTCCGAATGCACTGTATATACACTACCAGTCAAAAGTTTGGACACACCTACTCATTCAAGGGTTTCCTTTATTTTTACTATTTTTTACATTGTAGAATAATAGTGAAGACATCAAAACTATGAAAACTATGAAATAACACAAAAGGTGTAAAAATGTATGCACTCACTAACTGTAAGTCGTTCTGGATAAGAGCGTCTGCTAAATGACTAAAATGTAAATGTAATTGTATATTTCAGATTCTTCAAATAGCCACCCTTTGCCTTGATGACAGCTTTGCACACTCTTGGCATTCTCTCAACCAGCTTCACCTGGAATGCTTTTCCAACAGTCTTGAAGGAGTTCCACATACGCTGAGCACTTGTTGGCTGCTTTTCCTCCACTCTGCGGTCCCACTCATCCCAAACCATCTCAATTGGGTTGAGGTCGGGAGATAGTGGAGGCCAAGTCATCTGATGCAGCACTCCATCAGTCTCATTCTTGGTAAAATAGCCCTTACACAGCCTGGAGGTGTGTTGGGTCATTGTCCTGTTGAAAAACAAATGATAGTCCCATTAAGCCCAAACCAGATGGGATGGCATATCACTGTAGAATGCTGTGGCAGCCATGCTAGTTAAGTGTGCCTTGAATTCTAAATAAATGGTGGGAAATACACATGCAGAGATCATCCGTTCACCCACACTGCATCTCACAAAGCCACGGCGGTTGGAACCAAAAATCTCCAAATTTCCACCGGTCTAATGTCCATTGCTGGTGTTTCTTGGCCCAAGCAGGTCTCTTCTTATTATTGGTGTCCTTTAGTAGTGGTTTCTTTGCAGCAATTTGACCATGAAGGCCTGATTCACACAGTCCCCTCTGAACAGTTGATGTTGAGATGTGTCTGTTACTTGAACTCTGTGAAGCATTTATTTGGACTGCAATTTCTGAGGCTGGTAACTCTAATGAACTTATCCTCTGCAGCAGAGGTAACTCTGGGTCTTCCATTCTTGTGGCGATTCTCATGAGAGCCAGTTTTATCATAGCGCTTGATGTTTTTTGCGACTGCACTTGAATAAACTTTCAAAGATCTTGAAATGTCCGTATTGACTGACCTTCATGTCTTAGAGTAATGATGGACTGTCGTTTCTCTTTGCTTATTTGAGCTGTTCTTGCCATAATATGGACTTGGTCTTTTACCAAATAGGGCTATCTTCTGTATACACCCCCCCACCCCCCTACCTTGTCACAACACAACTGATTGGCTCAAACGCATTAAGAAGGAAAGAAATTCCACAAATTAACTTTTAAGAAGGCACACCTGTTAATTGAAATGCATTCCAGGTGACTACCCCATGAAGCTGGTTGAGAGAATGCCAAGAGTGTGCAAAGCTGTCATCAAGGCAAAGGGTGGCTATTTGAAGAATCTCAAATATAAAATATATTTTGATTTGTTTAACACTTTTTTGGTTACTACATGATTCCATATGTGTTATTTCATGGTTTTGATGTCTTCACCATTATTCTACAATGTAGAAAATTGTAAAACATTAAGAAAAACCCTTGAATGAGTAGGTGTGTCCAAACTTTTGACTGGTACTGTATATATAGTCAATGTGCAGGGGTACGAGGTAGTTGAGGTAATTGAGGTAATACAGTATGTGCAGGTGGGTAGGGGTAAAAGTGACTAGGCAATCAGGATATATAATAAAGAGTAACAGCAGCATACATGTGTCACACCCTGATCTGTTTCACCTGTCTTTGTGATTGTCTCCACCCCCCTCCAGGTGTCGCCCATCTTCCCCATTATCCCCAGTGTATTTATACCTGTGTTCTTTGTTTGTCTGTTGCCAGTTCGTTTTGTTTTGTCAAGCCGACCAGCGGGTTTCCCCTTGCGCCTGTCTTTCGCAAGTTCCTGGTTTCCCGGTTTTGACCATTCTGCCTGCCTGCCTGCCTGCCTGCCGTTCTGTACCTTTTGGACTCTGATCTGGATTACTGACCTCTGCCTGCCCTTGACCTGTCGTTTGCCTGCCCCCTGTTTTTGTCATAAACTTTTGTTACTTTGACACTTTCTGCATCTTCTCCTGAAACGTGATAGTTATTGGGCCACTTTAGTTGTGATACAAACCTTATCAAAACATATAGGCCTATGGGCTAGGCTACATGAGGTGTGCGACTGTGATTTGGAAAAAGTCGCAAAAAAAAGGTATGCACTGTTTCTTGCCTTAATGCACAAGCTGGGCATCATTCATAATTGATAATACATCATTCACAAGTGAAAGGCTAATATTGTCACCCATCAGACTATTCTTAATTTAATGTTGTCTTTACATAAACTAAATAATATATGTGTGATATTAGTTTTGATTTAAAATGGACTATTATCATGCACCTGTCTTGGAAAAGGGGCATGGGAAAAAAAAGACATGTCATCTATGCACTTAAATAGCGAATGGAGGACGCTTTTCCCATGGATCATTTTCACGCCAGCCAAGTAGGCTATACTCCTGTTGTAAAGCTAAGCAATGTGCTTAATATTAGGAAAGTTGATAAATAAATATAGTAGGTCTAGCCTATAGAAAGCTGAAGGATCCTCTTTTTAATAGAGGCCATCACTCTGTTTTCTCGTGAAATTGCATAGCCTATAGAAATGTTGTTCAACTCAGCTCTTGGGCACTCAATAAGTGTTTGATTAGATTTTCGATTACAGTTGCATTGATGTCAAAGTGATTAGAGGGACAATAGAGTGGTGAGTACCAGGCAGTTAGCAAGTTTGGTAGGCTAGTAATGACCATCAGAGCTTGGTCACGTGGAATTTGACTGCCGTCATGACTCGCGACCGTGTGTGGCGGTAATTCGGTCACCGTAACAGCCCTAGGTGCAACTCATATTTTACATGTCCAAATCATTCTTTACATGCTTGTATACTTAAGGCACTATTTTAACTTCATAACTTATTGCTGCTGGACATGAGTTGTAAGTAGTAACATTGGATATTTGTATTGATTATTGGTGTTATTGTTATAGCTATAATGTGTAGTTATTGCTAATGAAGTTAGTTACATAGCTAGTGCATTCAGGTTTCATAGATCGGCATTGTAGCCTATGTGTAGCTAGTAGCCTAAACAAAGGGAATATCGAGCGGTAGCTACATCAAACACATTATAATGCAAACAAAACCGTCAGATTGAAATATTTTATAGAACACATGCGTCTGACATGTAGAATATGGAATCGTGTCAGCTCTGTTTATGACATTTATTTCTGTCACGGAAAATTGATAGCTCCATCGCCAGAAAAACTCAGAGATGCTAGTCTATCAAGAGATTCAACTAGTGATTCCATTACTTCCTGTAATTCGCACATGCGCAAGTTAGATTCAGGCAGAAGTCAATGGAAAATTGTCTGGTTCTAGTTTATTCAAACGTTATAGCCCACTGACTCGCATTTGAAAGAAATCCTGAATATGGTGCCAAGCAATTGTGGTCCCACAAGGGCCCTGTTTATTGTGTCTTTAGGCTATCCAGAGCTTTAAAAAAATCCTAGACAAAACTACTAGACATTTACACAATTGTATTTATTTCACCCATCAGGAATGATGACCTCTGCGATGCAACTTCTCCCCTGGATGACAAAGAAGATAAGTTATTCTACTCACCGCAGCTGTGTCCCTGACCAGAGCTCCCGTTTGTTTGCCATTTAAAACATCTAGAGGTATCTGTACATCCCCTTTACTGTGACATGAACCCAGGATACCTGTATTTCCCTTGCCTGTCTTTTGCTCTGTATTTGTAGAGTGTCTGTCTAACATCCACATTGAGTAAAGCTGGAACAGTTCAAATGGGCTGTGGGCCTGTGTTCAGTACAGCTACGTTTGGTAAAGCTAAACTGTCATGAGACCTCTGTGCAATTGAGACCTCTCCACTAGATGGAGTGATGTACTTGTTGTTGGGGATATAAAAAGTTGGTTTTGAAGGGGTCACGGTGCACTGCCTGTCAAGTCTCCTCACTGCTAATTGGTCAGTTCAGTGGAGCCAGATCTTATCTGCTCCATGGTGAAGATGGGGAGGTTGAGTAATCCTTTTATGGTGTATGTCTGTCAGACTGCCAGTCAGCTTGTAACAGGATGAGAGAGAATGAGAGAGGGCCTGTAAGATATTTTGTGAATAGTCTAAAACCATAAATGTATTTGGAGAGGTTTTGGAAAAATGATCGTCTTCATCAAATAATGTAATTTTTCCCATAGAAATGCTGTCATATAAGTTATAGGAATGAATAGAAAGATTTTATACAATTTGACATTTTGGAGAGGTTTTTGACAAATAAAATACTTTTAATGGATAAAAAGCACTTACAGACAGATTAGTCTAAGAAATCTGCTCAATTTCAGGGCACATATTGACAAGATATTGGGGAATCACTGGAGGGGAATTTTGACCAGCTGAGCATCTTTGAATAGTCACCTCAGTGTACAGCTCAATAAACAAACTAGGCGTTGTGTTATATTTCAGTCTTCTATGATGTATAGTATCAGTCAAAAGTTTGGACACACCTACACATTCCAGGGTTTTTCTTTATTTTTCCTATTTTCTATATTCTAGAATAATAGTGAAGACATCAAAACAATGAAATAACACATCTGGAATCATGTAGTAACCAAAAAAGTGTTAAACAAATTCTTCAAATAGCCACCCTTTGCCTTCATGACAGCTTTGCACACTCTAGGCATTCTCTCAACCAGCTTCACCTGGAATGCTTTTCCAACAGTCTTGAAGGAGTTCCCACATATGCTTTTCCTTCACTCTGCCGTCCGACTCATTCCAAACCATCTCAATTGGGTTGAGGTCAGGGGATTGTGGAGGCTAGGTCATCTGATGCAGTGCTCGATCACTCTCCTTCTTGGTAAAATAGCCCTTACACAGCCTGGAGGTGTGTTGGGTCATTGTCCTGTTGAAAAACAAATGATAGTCCCACTAAGCCCAAACCAGATGGGATGGCGTATCGCTGCAGAATTCTGTGGTAACCATGCTAGTTAAGTGTGCCTTGAATTCTAAATAAATCACAGACAGTGTCACCGGCTAATCTTTTCCATGGGACAAATCCCAGAACTAATATCCCTACAGGTGTTGGCTACATGTGGACATTACACAAACATGGCCGGCTTGAGGTTGTTTTTGGTAATCGGATGAGGGGCGCTGTTTATAAATATGAGATTCACTGGCACAAAAGGCACATCTCTCTTTCAAAGGGCACTGTGCATTATGGATGGATAGGTTGCGCTTCCCCTCACAAAATCCATGCCATTATCAACTGCGTTACCATTAAGGCATGCTTTTTGTTGGTCTTAAAGGTGAACTGCACACACCTATTTCGCATGTGTTTCTTCCGGTGCTAATTAAGAAATGCAGCAATCATTATTGAAGGCCAAACGAGAGTTGTCTTTGGGGTGTGGTTTAATGTGGGTGTTTCTTGGGTGTGTCTTTACAATTCAATCGCAACAAACAAACAAGGGCAGTAGTGAGTAACTTAGTGACAGCGAAGTAAGCTAAGCTAGCTTTTCTATGTGTAGGCTAAAGCCTGTGCTGACCTTGTGTTTAGCCAACCTGACAGCAGCTAGCTAGCATAGCTTGGGCATAGCTACAGCTGGCTAGCCTATCTAGCTAGCTGATATTTCTCTGTTAAATCAGTTATGCCAAGATAGCAACAAGTACCAGTGTCTGGAATGTGTTTCATGAGACACTTGTTCTACAACCTCTTGCTACAAAAGTAGCTTGCAAGTTTTATCACATCATGTAAAGACATGTTACCATGGAAACAACAATCAACAACTGCGAGTTGAATCCCGGTCTTCAGTCAGCTCAGCTGTCAACACAATGTTATGTAACTGGCTAGTTGTCTCTTTTTATGTCCGCTGTTAGATCTTTCCCGTGGGACAAATCTCAGAACTAATATCCCTACAGGTGTAGGCTACATGTGGACATTGCACAAACATGGCCGGCTTGAGATCAGATACATTTATCAAAAAACAATCGATGGGTGTTTGTGTTACAAAGACTGCTGTAAATAGGCTATCATAGCTTATAAAGAGAGTATGCCTACACTTTACCTAGCAAATTAAAATAAGTTATGAGTTGAGTACAACCACAGATAAGGCGCATACAAATCTTTGGTAGAACTTCAGCTGTCTCAGAATTAGCATGGCATTCTATTTCTATGGTCTATTCTAAGGATTTGGCTGTCTAACCACACACTGACATGCACAGCTCTCTGGGTACGGTTCTGTCTTCAAGTCTCCAGTGGGTGATGAAGTCCCTTCCGTCTATGTAATGCATTACAGGTTATGGACAGGTGCAGTCAGGTTGCGTGAGGGGCAGTGGCGGCTGGTGAAAAATATTCTCGGTGGGGCTGTGCCATACTTTTTTTTTCCTGTAACCATCGCGATATATTTTAACACAAACTGCAGGACAGCAGTGCTCAGTGAAACATTCAGTAATTATTTAATGCCAATATTAAAAAGTTGAGGCATTCTTACACAAAAACATATTACACAAACCCAAGCCTTTCATTTGCATTTAAAGTGAACTTTTCACCATTGGTAGTAAACAGGCAACGCAACAGGCATGCTGTCAGAACAGAGTGGAAAGTGGACAATAACATGAAATTATTATAAAGTTTATAGGAAATCTTACACTGTATAAAAGGATGTATAATATAGAAATGGATATCAAGTGGATGAACTCAAACCTTTGACTGGAAGAATAGCATACAGTATTTTATGATCATACTAAATGTGACTAATTGTTAATGTGCTCCAGAACTGCAACAATTAATTGATACAAAACAACATATATATATATACAGTAATATTAGCAAAGACACTATTAAGACTTTCTAGAGTACCATATATAACTGGATTTTTTATGCTAAGGTCAACTATATACAAAGAAACATGCGGCCAGAGCTGCTCTGTGTGTGTGTGTCTGTCATCTTATTTGTACAGGAATTTTGCCCGTCTGTCCTTCTGAGTGGCAAACCTCTCAATGACCCTTTGATTAAAGTCAGGAATGTCCCTGACAAGTTTCTTCTCCATGGAGAGCATGGCCAGAGCGTTCAGGCGATCCTGTGTCATGCTGTTTCTCAGGAAGGTCTTGATCCTTTTCAGTGTAGAGAAGCACCTTTCTGACTCAGCAGTTGTCATGGGTGTGGTGATGAGGATCTTGAGGAGGCTGGCAGTCTCTGTGAAAGTGCTCTGAAGGTTGTTCTCCATGAAGAACTGGTACAGGGGCACTGCACCACTACAAGCCTTGAACTCACTGTTCTCATAGATGAGGGACAGTTCGGTTTTGAGCTTGGCCTTGTTCAACATGGGGTACGCCTCCACGGTTGTTTCCAAGCGCTGTATCGGGAACTTCACACTGTGTTGTGGGAACAACTCTCCGTGCAATAGTGTTGCGCTGATGAGGTGCTGGGTGAAGGAGAACCTCTCTTTGGCATGACTCAGGATGGTATCACATACCTGTAAAAGATACATCATCAGCTTTAATTTGCAATTAAGCTATTTTTGATGCAAGTGATCCTGACTGACACATGCCTATGTCCAACTCAAGTATATGATTACCAAGGTGCTGATTGTTCAGGGTTTTGGCTACATACTACCAGGCCTGAAAAAAGTTCTAGGGGGAAACACTGACAATTACATCACAACTTACCTCTATAGCCAACCTCTGTTGTTCTCCTGGTCCCAGCATCCTCCGTCGCTTGATGGGCTGTTGCTGCTCGTCAGATGCGCTGTCCCCACACAAAGAGGGAATTGAGGCCCTGGGTCCAAAAAATAAAGTTTAATTTGATAACTTGCAATCAGACTTCTTAACTCACTGTAATTCCCCCTCAACACACAACCAGTGACTTATATATATATATATATAGACAGACAGACAGATAGTGTGTATATACACACAAACTATGTCTAGTAACTGCTTTTAACCTGTGATGTACATAATTAACTGATGTTATTACGTTTTAAAGCCTTTTTCTATTACATTTGTGAGAGGGATGCAACATCATTTTGTTCTGCTGTGCACTTAGCAATAAAGTTAATCTTCAATAACAACTAGGCCTCTTCTAGAAATTGACCTGGTGGACACCTGAATAATTATTACAAACTGTGTAGTACTTTCCTGCATTATTATCAACGTCTGATTGTGTCTTCTCTTTCCTTTTAAAATACTAAAACAAATATAATTGTGACGGCTCTATGATAATCACTCACTTTGATGACCAGACACATTTAGGCTTTTAAACTGTTGTAAGTGAACTATTCATCTTTCTAACAACATCTTTATCAGCCAATAGTAAATATAGTTATTTACCTGATTGTTAGCATGCTGTCTGTGAACCTCTGGACAAGTGCTTTAATGAAGACAGGGTCGATGTTCCTCTTCTGCAGCTGGCTGAAAAGCATGTCCACATTTGGCATGATCTTGTGGAACAGTGCCAGGAAAAAACAGAAAGCCTCGTCTTCGAGCATCCTCACAAAGCCCCCGCCTCTCTGACAGTCGGGGCATCAAAGTTCCCAGAGTCTCTGATGGTCTGGAAACACGTTAGGAGGTCATCCCTGTACTCGTACACAGTGTTTACAGCGCGACTGTGGAAGTTCCACCGTGTTGTAGAGGCTCTGGGGAGTCTATGCGCAACCACTTCGTCAAGCACGGTGGTTCGCTTGGGAGACCTGGAGAAGAAAGCAGAAAATCCTGCAAGGTCGGAAAAGAAAGTGCCGATCCTGGGGATGCGTGAAGTAGCCTGCTGCATGATGAGGTTCAGCTGATGTGCATAGCAGTGGACGTAGTGCGCATTTTCGTACACATCCACTATTTTACGCTGCACTCCGCCGGTGGCTCCCTCATCACACTTGCTCCGTCGTAAGCCTGGGCAATAAGTTTGGCCTTTTGTCCATGTGAGAGTATGGTGCTGAGCCTCTCCAGCAGCGCTGTAGCAATGGTGTCGGCGGTTGCGTTCTCGATCAAAATGAACTCGAAAAACGCTCTTGGACGTTACTTTTAGCATCGATGTAGCGTATCACAAGCACCAACTGGCAGTGGGTGGAAACGTCAGTCGTCTCGTCAGCTTGAATGGCGATAAAATCAGCACTCTTTACTTCCTCCAGGATGTCAATCCTTAAGCACTGACAGCATACAGTCCAACAGCTCGTTCTGTATCGTCTTTGACGTGCCCTTAAAAACGGTAGCTGTCTTCAGGTGCTCCTCCAGCACACTGTCGAGGGAGGCAACAAAATCCACTAAGCCCCGGAAAATGCCGGGGTTGTCCGAGGAGTCAGTCTCCTCGTGCCCACGCAAGGCCAACTCAAAAGCCCCACAGAACTTCACACAATCGATAATTTTGGATAGAATGTGCCTGTTTTTATCCACCTCCTCATTGTGTTTCCTCACCGCAATCCTGTGGCCGTCATCCAGCTGCGTAGCAATGTTCACCCTTCCTAATACAGCTAGCTTTACAGAGTTGTCCATGTGTGCCCTGGTGTTCTCATGTTTCTTTACCTTCTCTGACAGGTGCTTCATATCCCTCACTCCGGTACCTGTCCATGCTGAATCTGACCCCGTCGTTTTAAAAAAGCAAGCACGGAAAGCAAAATAAAGCATTAGCATCAGTGCACCCAGCTAGCCAAGCCTTCCTGGTGTACCAGCTACGGGAGAAGCCGCGCATATACTGCTTCCCTTTCTCGCTAGCCTGCTGTCTGATTGAGAGGTCAGGTTGATCTGGGCCCAGCTCTTTCACCCGAACTTTCTCTGACAAAGTTCTCCTCTCAAACGGATCTTGGAGGAGAGATTTCACCGAGTTAGGGTTGGGTCTTGGAGGAGTAACGTTTGCGCTCGCCATTGTCGTCTAGTAAAAATGGCGCCACTGGAGCCCGGTCCTTATTTTATCAGGGGCGAGCTTGGGGCGATAAAATAATCGCCCTCCTTGGATTCGAATTAAAATCGCTGATTAGCTACATTTTATGTCATACATTCATATCTTAAATTAGCAATTGGCTTAACTGCTACGTAGACCCGCCTCCTCGGGGCACTTTCTGTATCGCCCAGAGCTGACGAGGCGTTTGACAGGCAGAGGAAAGGTTGCGAATATGATTTTCTATCATATCTTACACATATTACTGTGTGCATTCCATATTTCAAACACACAAATATTGACATACTGATGTTTTTATTATTATTATTATTTTTTTTATTTTTTATTTTATTTTTTTAAATAATTTTATTTAAGGGGGCGGCGCCCTAGCGCCCTCTATCGGCCAGCCGCCACTGGTGAGGGGTGGAGTGCATGACAATCCATCCTGGATATGACAGAGTTTTCCTCAACCAATGGGCCTGTCATGCCAAATAATGCTAACAGGAATAAATGCAATTAGATTTCATATTACAAATACATTTCTTACATATCTCTTGGAGGGCCAGAAAATAAATTAACAGCGGACAATCATTTTTACCTGGTCAAAAACCTCCACATCCTTCTCAGTCCGTGCCTGAAGGTGGTACTTGAAGGCCTTCTGATCTGGTTCGACAACTTCCACCACATCAGGTGGGGTTTCAGTGATCTGAAACTACAAAAATAGCAATAGACAAACACTAAGTCAATCATGGGTGAACCGTGGATTGAAGATGTCCATCACCGGCCTTGGAGGTGGCCTCGCCAGTCTCATCCTTGATGGGTATCATACAAAACGAAAATCTATTTTTGGTTCCAAGCACCCTTTTTAAATGGGTTACAGAAGGGAATTTAGAGTTCAGCACGTACTCTTCATTTACTGACCTTAATGGGTATTGCCTCCACCCACTTGATAAAGTGATCGGTCACTGTCAGACACCAGCTGTTGCTATTCCTGGATTTTGTGAAAGGTCCGATGAGGTCCACCCCTAACATTTAAAGTGTTAGAGAGAAGATTACTTTATTCTTACCCGTATCTGTGTCATACAGCATGCAGATTTTCATATTTGTAAGGATACTGACACACACACACATTCTATAATATTGAACTCTGCTGTGTTCAAATAAAGCAACCATTACAAAACAACTTATCAGGGCAAAATTTGAATTGGACACTTACCAATCATGTGCCATGGTGAAACAACTTTGATGGGCTTCAACTCAGGCGCCAGTCTTCGCCCTCTCAAACCTCTGACAGGCTAGACAGGGTACTGACCTTTAAGGAAAAATGCACATTGTGTGCTCTCTGATATGACATTAATTGAAATCATAATAATTTCAGATATAATAGAATGTGATTGATAAACAAAAGGTTATTTAACTTTCCCAGCTGTCCACCTTGTCAATTCCCCATCAGAAGAAGCGTAGGTTGATTTTGGCAATCATGCGCTTCACTCCGAAATGGGCAGAATGCATGTTGGTCAGCACGGCCTTCTTCTTAGTAAAAATTACCTGTTGGTAAACAAGAGTTGTTGAAATCATTCACTTTTTTTCACAATCTCGCTCTCTCTCGCTCTCTCTCGCTCTCTCTCGCTCTCTCTCGCTCTCTCTCGCTCTCTCTCGCTCTCTCTCGCTCTCTCTCTCATTTACTCCATTCCAGACATTATGAGCCATCCTCCCCTCAGCAGCCTCCACTGAACTATATGGATAGCTAGCAACATGTAGATGACCAAATAGCTTATTGGAAAATGGTTGTACATAGCTAAATCTGTCCAGCTTCTAATACATGAGAGATGGCGCCGAAGAAGATGGCCCTCTAACCAATTGTACTATTATGTGTGTTTTTTCACATTATTTGTAATTTATTCTGTACATAATGTTTCTGCCACGGTCTCTTATGACCAAAAATAGCTTCTGGATATCAGGACAGCGATTACCCACCTCGTATTGGACGAAGAATTTTTCTTCAACGAGTCGGACGCGAAGGATATCCTACAGACACCCGACAAGGCCCAAATCCCAGTCATTCACATGAGAAAGAGACTGAGATATCGTGGACGTAGGTCGGGGTGCCTTGTAAGGATCCGACGGCGAGCGAGCAAACTGCCTCTTCCATCATTCCTATCAGCCAATGTTCAATCATTTGAAAAATAAATTAGATGACCTTAGATTACGGTTATCCTACCAATGGGACATTAAAAACTGTAATATCTTATGTTTCACCAAGTCGTGGCTGAACAACGACATGGATAACATACAGCTGGCGGGATATACGCTACATCGTCAGGATAGAACGGCTGACTCCGGTAAAACAAGGGGTGGCGGTCTGTGTATATTTGTAAACAACAGCTGGTGCATAAAATCTAATACTAAGGAAGTCTTGAGGTTTTGCTCGCCTGAGGTAGAGTATCTTATGATAAGCTGTAGACCACACTATTTACCAAGAGTTTTCATTTATATTTTTCGTAGCTGTCTATTTACCACCACAAACCGATGCAGGCACTAAGATTGCACTCAACGAGCTGCATAAGGCCATAAGTAAACAGGAAAACGCTCATCCAGACGCAGCGCTCCTAGTGGCCGTGGACTTTAATGCAGGGAAACTTAAATCCATTCCACCTAATTTCTACCAGCATGTTAAATGTGCAACCAGAGGGGAAAAAAACTCTAGACCACCTTTACGCCACACACAGAGACGCGTACAAAGCTCTCCCTCGCCCTCCATTTGGCAAATCGGACCGTGGTCCTCTGTAGCTCAGCTGGTAGAGCTCGGCGCTTGTAACGCCAAGGTAGTGGGTTCGATCCCCGGGACCACCCATACACAAAAATGTATGAACGCATGACTGTAAGTCGCTTTGGATAAAAGCGTCTGCTAAATGGCTTATTATTATTATTATTATTGATATTATTATTATTATTATTATTATAACTCTATCGTCCTGATTCCTGCTTATAAGCAAAAACTAAAGCAGGAAGCACCAGTGACTCGGTTAATAAGGAAGTGGTCAGATGACGCAGATGCTAAGCTACAGGACTGTTTTGCTAGCACAGACTGGAATATGTTCCGGGATTATTCCGATAGCATTGAGAAGTACACCACATCAGTCACTGGCTTCATCAATAAGTGCATCGACGACGTTGTCCCCACAGTGACCGTACGTACATACCCCAACCAGAAGCCATGGATTACAGGCAACATCCGCACTGAGCTAAAGGGTAGGGCTGCCGCTTTCAAGGAGCGGGACTCTAACCCGGACGCTTATAAGAAATCCCGCTATGCCCTCCGACAAACCATCAAACAGGCAAAGAGTCAATACAGGACTAAGATTGAATCGTACTACACCGGCTCTGACGCTTGTCGGGTGTGGCAGGGCTTGAAAACTATTACAGACTACAAAGGGAAGCACAGCCGCGAGCTGCCCAGTGACACAAGCCTACCAGACGAACTAAATCACTTCTGTGCTCGCTTCGAGGCAAGCAACACTGAAGCATGCATGAGAGCATCAGCTGTTCCGGATGACTATGTGATCACGCTCTCTGTAGCCGATGTGAGTAAGACTTTTAAGCAGGTCAACATTCACAAGGCCGCAGGGCCAGGCGGATTACCAGGACGTGTACTCCGAGCATGCGCTGACCAACTGGCAAGTGTCTTCACTGACATTTTCAACATGTCCCTGACGAAGTCTGTAACACCAACATGTTTCAAGCAGACCACCATAGTCCCTATGCCCAAGAACACTAAGGTAAACTGCCTAAATGACTACTGACCAGTAGCACTCACGTCTGTAGCCATGAAGTGCTTTGAAAGGCTGGCCATGGCTCACATCAACACCATTATCTCAGAAACCCTACACCCACTCCAATGTGCATACCACCCCAACAGATCCACAGATGATGCAATCTCTATTGCACTCCACACTGCCCTTTCCCACCTGGACAAGAGGAACACCTACGTGAGAATGCTATTCATTGACTACAGCTCAGCGTTCAAAACCATAGTGCCCTCAAAGCTCATCACTAAGCTAAGGACCATGGGACTAAACACCTCCCTCTGCAACTGGATCCTGGACTTCCAGATGGGCCGCCCCCAGGTGATAAGGGTAGGTAACAACACATCTGCCACAATGATCCTCAACACGGTGGCCCCTCAGGGGTGCGTGCTCAGTCCCCTCCTGTACTCCCTGTTCACCCATGACTGCATGGCCAGGCACGACTCCAACACCATCATTAAGTTTGCCGACGACACAACAGTGGTAGGCCTGATCACCAACAATGATGAGACAGCCTATAGGGAGGAGGTCAGAGACCTGCCCGTGTGGTGTCAGGATAACAACCTCTAGCGTTAGCTAGCAGGGATCTTCTTAGCTAGCCAGTAGAGTTGAAACATTATCGATAGAAGGCTGGCTAATGTTACATCCTATCAAACCTTATCGTCAACGTTAGCTATGCAAATCTTCCTCTCTATGACATTAGCTTCATCTCATTACACATTAGGGAAAGTATATGTATTTAGCTAGTTACTCACCACACACCAGTCACAGCCATCATGTAGTATGTTTGTTGTACGTTATCCATTCCTTGCCATCTTGCACAATATTGTTGAATGCATTAAAAGTTTGGAAGCCCATTTTAACTCAGAGGCCGAGCAATTGTGCGTGTGTTGTAGATCTGACAACATGTCCACAACACATGGCAGCTGGGGGTGGACCACACCTTGTTGTCTCTGGGCATTTGGACATCATTGGAAAAAGTGGGCATGTAAGTAATCCATACCCAACCAATCCATATCCGTTGTGATGCACTCACTTCCAAATCTCGTTTTGGACAAGACTGACTTTATGACCAAAATTAACCTATTTACACTTTGTAGTCAATTTTAACACTAGAATGAATGTTTCTGAATCATATCGATGCCACATAGGCCGTTTATAATCGTAGAAGTTGGTTCTAGGAGGCAGTTCCCGTTTAAAACTTTCTATTAGCACTGCATGAAATTGTCAATTTTGTGCTTGTTTGGAGATGGAGGACTGTTGGCTCTGGACTGTTGGGTACACCCCCTCCAGAATTGAGTTGGAAATTGGTATTTAATTCCAATTAAATTCCTGAATTTGAATTGGCCACACCTGACAGGAAGCAGAATTTGAATTAAAGGAAGTAGAATTTAACTAAATTAAATTAAATACATCATTATACACGTATATTTTGACATCATGTATAAAAAAAATACTTCTTTTTTTAGGGGGTAGATCAGATTTAATATTTCAGATAGATTGTAACTTCCATCAATGTAATTGTCTGCATCACTTCCAACCCCCATGTTTTTTTTCTCGCAAATATACAGTGAGGGAAAAAAGTATTTGATCCCCTGCTGATTTTGTACGTTTGCCCACTGACAAAGAAATGATCAGTCTATAATTTTAATGGTAGGTTTATTTGAACAGCGAGAGACAAAATAACAACAAAATCCTGAAAAACGCATGTCAAAAATGTTATAAATTGATTTGCATTTTAATGAGGGAAATAAGTATTTGACCCCCTCTCAATCAGAAAGATTTCTGGGTCCCAGGTGTCTTTTATACAGGTAACGAGCTGAGATTAGGAGCACACTCTTAAAGGGAGTGCTCCTAATCTCAGTTTGTTACCTGTATAAAGCAATCAATCAATCAGATTCCAAACTCTCCACCATGACCAAGACCAAAGAGCTCTCCAAGGATGTCAGGGACAAGATTGTAGACATGCACAAGGCTGGAATGGGCTACAAGACCATCGCCAAGCAGCTTGGTGAGAAGGTGACAACAGTTGGTGTGATTATTTGCAAATGGAAGAAACACAAAATAACTGTCAATCTCCCTCGGCCTGGGTCTCATGCAAGATCTCACCTCGTGGAGTTGCAATGATCATGAGAACGGTGAGGAATCAGCCCAGAACTACACGGGAGGATCTTGTCAATGATCTCAAGGCAGCTGGGACCATAGTCACCAAGAAAACAATTGGTAACACACTATGCCGTGAAGGACTGAAATCTTGCAGCGCCCGCAAGGTCCCCCTGCTCAAGAAAGCACATATACAGGGCCGTCTGAAGTTTGCCAATGAACATATGAATGATTCAGAGGAGAAATGGGTGAAAGTGTTGTGGTCAGATGAGACTAAAATCGAGCTCTTTGGCATCAACTCAACTCGCCGTATTTGGAGGAGGAGGAATGCTGCCTATGACCCCAAGAACACCATCCCCACCATCAAACATGGAGGTGGAAACATGATGCTTTGGGGGTGTTTTTCACTAAGGGGACAGGACAACTTCACCGCATTAAAGGGACGATGGTCGGGGCCATGTACCGTCAAATCTTGGGTGAGAACCTCCTTCCCTCAGCCAGGGCATTGAAAATGGGTCGTGGATGGATATTCCAGCATGACAATGACCCAAAACACACGGCCAAGGCAACAAAGGAGTGGCTCAAGAAGAGGCACATTAAGGTCCTGGAGTGGCCTAGCCAGTCTCTAGACCTTAATAACATAGAACATCTGTGGAGGGAGCTGAATGTTCGAGTTGCCAAACGTTAGCCTCGAAACCTTAAAGACTTGGAGAAGATCTGCAAAAAGGAGTGGGACAAAATCCCTCCTGAGATGTGTGCAAACCTGGTGGCCAACTACAAGAAACGTCTGACCTCTGTGATTGCCAACAAGGGTTTTGCCACCAAGTACTAAGTCATGTTTTGCAGAGGGGTCAAATACTTATTTCCGTCATTAAAATGCAAATCAATTCATAAAATTGTTCACATGCGTTTTTCAGGATTTTGTTGTTGTTATTCTGTCTCTCACTGTTCAAATAAACCTACCATTAAAATTATAGACTGATCATGTCACATTGTAGGATTTTTAATGAATTTATTTGCAAATTATGGTGGAAAATAAGTATTTGGTCACCTACAAACAAGCAAGATTTCTGGCTCTCACAGACCTGTAACTTCTTCTTTAAGAGGCTCCTCTGTCCTCCACTCGTTACCTGTATTAATGGCACCTGTTTGAACTTGTTATCAGTATTAAAGACACCTGTCCACAACCTCAAACAGTCACACTCCAAACTCCACTATGGCCAAGACCAAAGAGCTGTCAAAGGACACCAGAAACAAAATTGTAGACCTGCACCAGGCTGGGAAGACTGAATCTGCAATAGGTAAGCAGCTTGGTTTGAAGAAATCAACTGTGGGAGCAATTATTAGGAAATGGAAGACATACAAGACCACTGATAATCTCCCTCGATCTGGGGCTCCACGCAAGATCTCACCCCGTGGGGTCAAAATGATCACAAGAACGGTGAGCAAAAATCCCAGAACCACACGGGGGGACCTAGTGAATGACCTGCAGAGAGCTGGGACCAAAGTAACAAAGCCTACCATCAGTAACACACTACGCCGCCAAGGACTCAAATCCTGCAGTGCGAGATGTGTCCCCCTGCTTAAGCCAGTACATGTCCAGGCCA
This sequence comes from Coregonus clupeaformis, assembly GCF_020615455.1. Lineage (NCBI taxonomy): Eukaryota > Metazoa > Chordata > Actinopteri > Salmoniformes > Salmonidae > Coregonus > Coregonus clupeaformis. Next base: position 25,893,100 of record NC_059207.1, read on the forward strand.
GTCTGAAGTTTGCTAGAGTGCATTTGGATGATCCAGAAGAGGATTGGGAGAATGTCATATGGTCAGATGAAACCAAAATATAACTTTTTGGTAAAAACTCAACTCGTCGTGTTTGGAGGACAAAGAATGCTGAGTTGCATCCAAAGAACACCATACCTACTGTGAAGCATGGGGGTGGAAACCTCATGCTTTGGGGCTGTTTTTCTGCAAAGGGACCAGGACGACTGATCCGTGTAAAGGAAAGAATGAATGGGGCCATGTATCGTGAGATTTTGAGTGAAAACCTCCTTACATCAGCAAGGGCATTGAAGATGAAACGTGGCTGGGTATTTCAGCATGACAATGATCCCAAACACACCGCCCGGGCAACGAAGGAGTGGCTTCGTAAGAAGCATTTCAAGGTCCTGGAGTGGCCTAGCCAGTCTCCAGATCTCAACCCCATAGAAAATCTTTGGAGGGAGTTGAAAGTCCGTGTTGCCCAGCGACAGCCCCAAAACATCACTGCTCTAGAGGAGATCTGCATGGAGGAATGGGCCAAAATACCAGCAACAGTGTGTGACAGACAACCTACGAAATTATCTTAGAATATTACCTGACCATTGTAATTATTTAAAACTTGCTTTTAGAGAACACGTTTTAAAGGTGCAATATGCAGAAGTCGCTCCATCATTTCCTGGTTCTAAAATTCATTTAAATTATAGTTTATGTGACAAAACAAGTATAGACAATTATTGTACCATCTACATCATAGTGAAATATCTTTTCAATAACCAAAAATATTGGATTACAGCTGTTTGAAGCTGGTGTACAAAACCAAAAGAAAAAGAAGCAAAAACAAAACTTGGAAACGTAAGCATAGAAATAGCGCACATAGAACAGATCTACCACTTCTTAGACTTGCTTTCAATGAGAATGACAGATCTATAACCCACATTTCTATGTGAATTTGGTCAGTTCGCCCAAGAAGTTACATATTGCAGCTTTAAAAATAAATGTTTCAAGAACATGTTAAACATAGTATTGGTAACTATACATGATGTCTGATGGTGATGTGGATATACTCGGAATACATATCACAAATGAAATAAATGATCTCACTCCAATACATTTTAATAGAAAGTTAGCAAAAATAGATAAGAGCTTGCTACCATGGAAAGGTAAATACCTGTCAATTTGTGGGAAAATCACCCTGATTAACTCTTTAGTATTATCCCAGTTTACCTATTAGCTTATGGTCTTGCCTACGCCTAGCGAACAGTTTTTTTAATTATATGAGAAAAAAATATTCCATTTTATTTGGAACGGCAAGCCAGACAAAATTAAACGGGCCTATTTATATAATGAATATGAATTCGGAGGACAGAAATTATTAAATATTAAAGCATTAGACCTATCACTAAAAGCTTCAGTCATACAAAAGTTATACTTAAATCCGAACTGGTTCTGTAGCAAATTAGTAAGGTTGTCTCACCCAATGTTCAATAATGGCCTTTTCCCCTTTATTCAGATTACAACCTCTCACTTTCAGTTATTTGAAAAGGAAATAATCTCCCAAATATCACAATTTCTAAAACAAGCCATAGAAAGTTGGTTGCAATTTCAATTTAATCCTCCAGAAACGACAGAACAAATAATGCAACAAATATTGTGGTTAAACTCAAATATACTAATTGATAAAAAACCTTTTTTTGTTGACAAAATGTTTAAAAAAGGTATAATTTCGTAAATGATATTATCGGTAGGACTGGTGGAGTTATGTCGCACATGCAGCTAACAAAAACATATGGAAATGTCTGCTCTACCCAATATTACAACTAAATAATTGCAGCATTACCGCAAAAATGGAAAAGGAAAGTGAAAGGGGAAAAAAGTAAGGAACTTGTCTGTCGTCCTTGCATTAAATAATATAATTGGTTAAAGAAAGTTGTGGTAAATAAAAAAGTATACCAGTTTCATTTAAGGGCCAAAGGATTGACAGCCGTCCCATATAGATTGCAAAATAGTTGGGAAGAGATTTTTGACATACCGATTCCATGGCATAGTGTTAATGAATTGATAAGCAAAACAACACCGGATTCAAAACTTTGAATTTTTCAATTTAAATTATTATATAAAATGCTTGCTTCCAATACAATGTGGCTGGGTCTTTCAGCATGACAATGATCCCAAACACACTGCCCGGGCAACAAAGGAGTGGCTTCGTAAGAAGCATTTCAAGGTCCTGGAGTGGCCTAGCTAGTCTCCAGATCTCAACCCCATAGAACATCTTTGGAGGGAGTTGAAAGTCCGTGTTGCCCAGCGACAGCCCCAAAACGTCACTGCTCTAGAGGAGATCTGCATGGAGGAATGGGCCAAAATACCAGCAACAGTGTGTGAAAACCTTGTGAAGACTTACAGAAAACGTTTGACCTGTGTCATTGCCAACAAAGGGTATATAAGAAAGTATTGAGAAACTTTTGTTATTGACCAAATACTTATTTTCCACCATAATTTGCAAATTCATTAAAAATCCTACAATGTGATTTTCTGGATTTTTTTTCCTCAATTTGTCTTTCATAGTTGACGTGTACCTATGATGAAAATTACAGGCCTCTCATCTTTTTAAGTGGGAGAACTTGCACAATTGGTGGCTGACTAATTACTTTTTTTCCCCACTGTACATGCATACATATACATACATACATACATACATACATACATACATACATACATACATATACACACATATACATACTTACTTACACACACACACACACACACACACACACACACACACACACACACACACACACACATATCCTTTTTTAAATTATATTTCCCTTCATTACTTTCCAACCCCACCACCCCTTCCCCAATTGGAGTGAACTAGTGAACAACAACGCTTAGGCCTCTACTTCCAGCCCATACATACTATATACATTTTATGGACACAGTCAAATTCTACAATAATTATATTTTGTTTGTTTTTACATCTGGTTTGCTTCTATATGCCATATTTTCTAACTGTGCTCTTTCACAAAAGCTCTCAACCTATAACCTATATACTTATTATGGACACAGTATGCTTTACATTAGTTATCTTGTTGTTATTAGTTGTTTTTATTAGTCCCATCCTTCAGCTTCATTCAACACCTCCCATCTATCTCTTAACACCATCCATATTGGATTTCTATTTGCCATATATTTTTCAACTGTACTGTGATGTTTTACAAAAGTTCTGAACCTTTCTATTCTCATTGTTTCTACAGATTGTAAATTGAATATAAACATTTTTGCTAAAAGTATTATTATATTATTGATCAATTGACTATGACTTTTCAGATCACCCAGTCGTGCTATCTGCAGGGTTAGCTCCAGGTAAATATTGCAATCCTTTAGCCATTCCTGGAACTGTGTCCAAAAACAAGCTACAAATGGACAGTACCAAAAAAAAATATCTAATGATTCTGTCTCTTCGCAGCAAAATCTGCAGAGCTGGGAAGATTGTATCCCCCATTTAAATAACATTGTATTGGAAGCAAGAATTTTATATAATAATTTAAATTGAAAAATTCTAAGTTTTGAATCCGGTGTTGTTTTGCTTATCAATTCATTAACACTATGCCATGGAATCGGTATGTCAAAAATCTCTTCCCAACTATTTTGCAATCTATATGGGACGGCTGTCAATCCTTTGGCCCTTAAATGAAACTAGTATACTTTTTTATTTACCACAACTTTCTTTAACCAATTATATTATTTAATGCAAGGACGACAGACAAGTTCCTTACTTTTTTCCCCTTTCACTTTCCTTTTCCATTTTTGCGGTAATGCTGCAATTATTTGGTTGTAATATTGGGTAGAGCAGACATTTCCATATGTTTTTGTTAGCTGCATGTGCGACATAACTCCACCAGTCCTACCGATAATATCATTTACGAAATTATACCTTTTTTAAACATTTTGTCAACAAAAAAAGGTTTTTTATCAATTAGTATATTTGAGTTTAACCACAATATTTGTTGCATTATTTGTTCTGTCGTTTCTGGAGGATTAAATTGAAATTGCAACCAACTTAATATGGCTTGTTTTAGAAATTGTGATATTTGGGAGATTATTTCCTTTTCAAATAACTGAAAGTGAGAGGTTGTAATCTGAATAAAGGGGAAAAGGCCATTCTTGATCATTGGGTGAGACAATCTTACTAATTTGCTACAGAACCAGTTCGGATTTAAGTATAACTTTTGTATGACTGAAGCTTTTAGTGATAGGTCTAATGCTTTAATATTTAATAATTTCTGTCCTCCGAATTCATATTCATTATATAAATAGGCCCGTTTTAATTTTGTCTGGCTTGCCGTTCCAAATAAAATGGAATATTTTTTTCTCATATAATTAAAAAAACTGTTCGCTAGGCGTAGGCAAGACCATAAGCTAATAGGTAAACTGGGATAATACTAAAGAGTTAATCAGGGTGATTTTCCCACAAATTGACAGGTATTTACCTTTCCATGGTAGCAAGCTCTTATCTATTTTTGCTAACTTTCTATTAAAATGTATTGGAGTGAGATCATTTATTTCATTTGTGATATGTATTCCGAGTATATCCACATCACCATCAGACATCATGTATAGTTACCAATACTATGTTTAACATGTTCTTGAAACATTTATTTTTAAAGCTGCAATATGTAACTTCTTGGGCGAACTGACCAAATTCACATAGAAATGTGGGTTATAGATCTGTCATTCTCATTGAAAGCAAGTCTAAGAAGTGGTAGATCTGTTCTATGTGTGCTATTTCTATGCTTACGTTCCCAAGTTTTGTTTTTGCTTCTTTTTCTTTTGGTTTTGTACACCAGCTTCAAACAGCTGAAATCCAATATTTTTGGTTATTGAAAAGATATTTCACTATGATGTAGATGGTACAATGATTGTCTATACTTGTTTTGTCACATAAACTATAATTTAAATGAATTTTAGAACCAGGAAATGATGGAGCGACTTCTGCATATTGCACCTTTAAAACGTGTTCTCTAAAAGCAAGTTTTAAATAATTACAATGGTCAGGTAATATTCTAAGATAATTTCGTAGGTTGTCTGTCACACACTGTTGCTGGTATTTTGGCCCATTCCTCCATGCAGATCTCCTCTAGAGCAGTGATGTTTTGGGGCTGTCGCTGGGCAACACGGACTTTCAACTCCCTCCAAAGATTTTCTATGGGGTTGAGATCTGGAGACTGGCTAGGCCACTCCAGGACCTTGAAATGCTTCTTACGAAGCCACTCCTTCGTTGCCCGGGCGGTGTGTTTGGGATCATTGTCATGCTGAAATACCCAGCCACGTTTCATCTTCAATGCCCTTGCTGATGTAAGGAGGTTTTCACTCAAAATCTCACGATACATGGCCCCATTCATTCTTTCCTTTACACGGATCAGTCGTCCTGGTCCCTTTGCAGAAAAACAGCCCCAAAGCATGAGGTTTCCACCCCCATGCTTCACAGTAGGTATGGTGTTCTTTGGATGCAACTCAGCATTCTTTGTCCTCCAAACACGACGAGTTGAGTTTTTACCAAAAAGTTATATTTTGGTTTCATCTGACCATATGACATTCTCCCAATCCTCTTCTGGATCATCCAAATGCACTCTAGCAAACTTCAGACTGGCCTGGACATGTACTGGCTTAAGCAGGGGACACATCTCGCACTGCAGGATTTGAGTCCTTGGCGGCGTAGTGTGTTACTGATGGTAGGCTTTGTTACTTTGGTCCCAGCTCTCTGCAGGTCATTCACTAGGTCCCCCCGTGTGGTTCTGGGATTTTTGCTCACCGTTCTTGTGATCATTTTGACCCCACGGGGTGAGATCTTGCGTGGAGCCCCAGATCGAGGGAGATTATCAGTGGTCTTGTATGTCTTCCATTTCCTAATAATTGCTCCCACAGTTGATTTCTTCAAACCAAGCTGCTTACCTATTGCAGATTCAGTCTTCCCAGCCTGGTGCAGGTCTACAATTTTGTTTCTGGTGTCCTTTGACAGCTCTTTGGTCTTGGCCATAGTGGAGTTTGGAGTGTGACTGTTTGAGGTTGTGGACAGGTGTCTTTTATACTGATAACAAGTTCAAACAGGTGCCATTAATACAGGTAACGAGTGGAGAAAGAAGAAGTTACAGGTCTGTGAGAGCCAGAAATATTGCTTGTTTGTAGGTGACCAAATACTTATTTTCCACCATAATTTGCTAATAAAATCATAAAAAATCCTACAATGTGACTTTCTGGATTTTTTTTCCTCAATTTGTCTGTCATAGTTGACGTGTACCTATGATGAAAATTACAGGCCTCTCTCATCTTTTTAAGTGGGAGAACTTGCACAATTGGTGGCTGACTAAATACTTTTTTTCCCCACTGTACATGTTATTAATTATTAAGAACAAATACATTTCCCATTAGATCAAACACTCAGAAAAGGAAGGGAGCCATCCAACATCTCATGGCAAAAATAGAGACAAAATACTGTTTGACATCTTTGAGTTATAATCAAACTAATATTTTAAATGGTATCTGTATTCTTTAGTAAGAGGTAGCAGATGCTTTTGGCAAAATAGTTAAATCAATTATATTTCCTCTAGTTTAAATTCAATTGAAATTCTGCTTACTGTGGGGTGTGGCCAATTCAATCTAGAATTTATGGGTTGAATTTAAATTAAATTCCGAAATTGACCCTGATCCCCTCCATCCCTCCTACTCTGCTGCGTCTCCTTCGGGAGATGAAAGACAACAAGAACATACTCAAAACAATAGCATTTCGCCACCAGATGATAGTGCTACTCTTGTGTTGGTACAAAATATTGAAGTGGGTCCAGTCCAAAGCACCGTTCTTGCCACCTTGGAGGGATTTGGAGACATTCAAAGGGATCTAGAAGGTTTTCCACTTTTTTAAGTTGAAACACCAAGAATATCAGTGCTGATAGAATGCCTATTGGTACTTTTCACAGTGGGAGGCTGTTCCTTCTCTTGTTAGAACATTTACATTTTAGTCATTTAGCAGACACTCTTATCCAGAGCGACTTACAGTTAGTGAGTGCATACATGTTTCATACTGGCCCCCCGTGGGAAACGAACCCACAACCCATGCTCTACCAACTGAGCTACAGGGGACTGTAACACAAACCGGTACCTGCTGCGTGCTGACCAGGTAGTGACGAACCTGCCATTTCTACTTGTTAGTAGAGCACTCTCTGGTGGAGTACTGATGGGTGTCATTTATACACAGGGCCCCGTGTAGCTCAGTTGGTAGAGCATGGCGCTTGCAACGCCAGGGTTGTGGGTTCGTTTCCCAAGGGGGGCCAGTATGAAAATGTATGCACTCACTAACTGTAAGTCGCTCTGGATAAGAGCGTCTGCTAAATGACTAAAATGTATATGGCTGTAGTAATTACACAGATATTTGGGGACAGAGCTATGGACAATTTTGTGGGTAAGCCCCAACTGAATCTAGGTGACTCTTGTTCCCACCTTGAGCCATTTCAATTCATCTAAGTGAGAGGGTTCAAGATGAGTATAAGGTGGAAGCTTCAGAATAATCCTAACTATCTTATTCTGAGAGGTCTGAAGTTTATTATTGACACCCTGGGGGCACAAGTATAATCAAAATGACACTGCACAAGGGGCCCTGCCAGTGTTATTTACATAAGTATTCAGACCCTTTGCTATGAGACTAGAAATTGAGCTCAGGTGCATCCTGTTTCCATTGATCATCCTTGAGATGTTTCTACAACTTGATTGGAGTCCACCTGTGATACATTCAATTGATTGGACAGCTATTTTCAGGTCTCTCCAGAGATGTTCGGCTGGGCCACTCAAGGACATTCAGAGACTTGTCCCGAAGCCACTCCTGCGTTGTCTTGGCTGTGTGCTTAGGGTCATTGTCCTGTTGGAAGATTAACCTTCGCCCCAGTCTGAGGTCCTGAGCACTCTAGAGCAGGTGTTCATCAAGAAACTCTCTGTGCTTTGCTCCGTTCATATTTCCCTCGATCCTGACTAGTCTCCCAGTCCCTGCCGCTGAAAAACTTCCCCACAGCATGATGCTGCCACCACCATGCCTCACCATAGGGATGTTGCCAGGTTTCCTCCAGACGTGATGCTTGGCATTCAGGCTAAAGAATTCAATCTTGGTTTCATCAGACCAGAGAATCTTGTTTC